>NC_081412.1:472696656-473039156 GCF_030272615.1 Cryptomeria japonica | reverse complement strand
GTTGAACTGATAAGAGGATCAAAAGAGCTTACCAGATCTTGAATTTCCTTTTGAATTTGATTCCTTTTGTCTTCTAAGTCTTTAACTAAAGCAAAAAAGCTTGAAGATTTCACTAGTAGTTGGCCAACTTGTTGCAGTATATTTTTAACTTCTTTAGTTCTGGTGGAAAGAGAAACTTTTCCAACTGTTATTTTCTCCATTAAGTTATCTCCTCATTTTGTTTCATATTGCCTTAATGCAACCTTCTCCAAATCGGTTGCCTCTAAACTGATTGCTTTAACAAGAGTATCCAACTAGTCAATAATGGGTGTAGTATCATCAACTGCAATGTTCGAGATGAGGTCAGAGAGAATTGTCTTGGTAGAAGTGAGGATTCTTGCCTTCTTTTTCTTTTCTCTAAGTTTTACCTTTTCAGCTTGGATTCTCAGTTTTTCTGAGACTTTCATCAACTGCTTGGGGATCATTTTCTTTATATCAATGACCGAGTCACCTTCTTCTTCCTCCTCTGATCCTTCTTCTTTTTCTACAGTCTAAACTTCTGAGCTAGTTGTTGTGATGATTCTTACCATTTTCTTTTCACTTTCATTGTCTAAATCTAACTTCCTCTTTGTCGAAGGGGTATTCATCACTGCTATGTTATCCTTTACTTTCTTCTCTTCCTCTTTTCCTTCCTCTGCTTTCTTCTCTTCCTCTTTTCCTTTCTCTGCTTTCTTCTCTTCCTCTTTTCCTTCCTCTGCTTTCTTCTCTTCGTCTTTTACTTCCTCTACTTTCTTATCTTCCTCTTTTCCTTCCTCTGCTTTCTTCTCTTCCTCTTTTCCTTCCTCTGTTTCCTTCTCTTCCTCTTTTTCTTCTTCAGAGAGAATAGTATTTGGTGACAATAAGGTTCTATGAGGTATATCCTCATAAGGAATGTCTTCAACTAACACTTCATCTTGATTGGAGGCTTAGTTTGATCAGCTTCCTTCACTGATGAAGTGTGTACCGGTTGTTCGATACCCTTTGTCAAATTGGGGATGTCTGACACAACATTTCCTATGATATCCTCAACTGTGAAAGTATCAAAGTATTTAGTGGAGTCTTTTTCCTTAGCCTTTTCCTTTGTCAAGGATAGTTGCACCTTTGTCTGTTTTTGTTTCCTTTTCAATTTCTTCTTCAACTTCCTTTTGTTGGACCATAATTTTCTTCCACAAGGCAACACCTTCAACGTGCACTACTTCAACTTCACCTACTATTACTCTCCCAGTTCTATTCCTTATTTTGAAATTTTGAATGCATGCTTCCGCCACTAGTGAAGCTTGATCAAGGTCTAAGTCATGTTGCACTTCCACGAGTGCTTTTATTCTGAGCTCCTTTTTAGTAGCTAGAGCTGTCTTCTATCTCCCTTCAATTTGATCTTGCAAATCTGATGGGATTATGCCATCTAATTCACTAGGAGTCCTACAAAAATTGTGCAAGTTCCAGACAAGGGCTTCCTCAATTTTCCTTTTGTCTTCTTCGTTACAGAGGGAATATCTCCTTCCAACACCGGCCATACCTCTATATTATTTTATCCCATGCACCAACTCATCAACTGTTGGGGCTTTGTTCCTTCCACTTCTTCTAACCTCCTTTATTTCCACATTTGATAGGGTGTTAGTGACATCACCTTCTTTCTCATCCTTTTTAAGCTTAGAATCACTCTTTTTCTTTCTAGTGTAAGTCACTCCTATCGGTCTGTCTTTAGTTGGTGAAGACACGGGAGTACCTAGATCCTTTTCCTTTGAGTATGTTGTTGGCTTAGTTGTTGTAGTCCCCTTAGGTTTTGTCTTTGACACTTTCTTCTTTCCACCTGTTGATTCTTCATCTTTACCAAGTGTGACCCCTATTTTCTTACTAACACCAGTGGAGGTAGTGGCACCGGATGCTACACTTCCATATTTCTTGTCAAGGGTATCAATCATTTTTCTTACTTTTCTTTTTATGATTGGCACTTGAAGTTCCTGTTTTATTTTGGAGATTGCCTTCTCACATGTTCCAAATCTCTTTGTCTTCGAGTCTACCGGTTTAGACAAGAGCATATTAACAAGAATTTTAACAAGATTTGCTACAACTTCATATCCCATAGGTGGAACCCAAAAAGTTTTGGGTTGAACTGCTTGAATGATACAACAATATGTGTCTACAAGGAAAAAAATGTTGTCTTTGTATTTTTGTACTATTTCGGTTGGAATTTTTTCCCTCTTGTGCATCCTAATTTGGAATTCCTTAAAGTATCCCCACATTGTTTCACTAAAATTATTTCCTAGATCCTTAATCATTTCACCTATCTGAACCATGATAGGTTTCTTCTATGACCACACTACATTACACTTATCAGGGAAAAAGTTTTGCACGTAGAAAAATATACATACCAGTAGTGAGCCATATTTGAAAGATTGCTTCTTGTCCTTCTTTATTCTTTCCATGTTCACCATGAACTGACTTTGAATCATCTCACATATATCATAGGTTGCATCTTCTTTGATAATTTGATTTCCAGCATGAATGGCACCGCTCGGCACACTATTCATTCGGCTTGATTGACAAACACTGTAACCCAACACTGCATAGGCAAATCTTACTTCAGCATCCTCAATATGGGTGATTGTCATTTCTCTACTATCACACCAGGATTTGGTTAACCGGATGACTTCATTTGATGAAATCGTTCTTAGGGTTTATACTTCACTGGTTGCACTAAACCCTGTCACTCTTCAAATCACCTCCTTTGTAATCTTGATCGGTGCATTGGCTTCAAGCCACAAAAATTGATCATGAACCTTGCTCAGTGCATATCTAACCCAATCGTCATGAATCAGGAAAATCAATCACATTATCCAAACCCTTTGTCTTCAGAGGTAGAAATTCTGACTTCAATTGCCCATTGTCATAGAACACTTTGAGCTCATTTTGAATGAACTTGTCTCCAAGTTCTTTGAGCTTGCAATGAATGTAGGAGTGAATATCTTCTACCAACAATACACCGGAGGGCACAGATGATAAAGCACCGGTCTTGTCGATTTCACCAGCTTTCATCGGGTGCAGCTTGAACTCGGGTTGGGGTTCTTTGATAGCTTCAACCAACACAAGAGTCGATATCGGCATTGCCATGATGACCTTCAAACAAATTTTTCTTGGACAAGGGTGAAAACCTTTTCCTAGGTAATATCAAACACCACTATCGCTCGGCTTGAATTTTCTACACAAGCAAAACTTAGCAAGTTTCAAATCGCCTTTGATCGCACAGGAGCTCAAGTAAGTTCACAAGAAGTCAGTGTAAATGAAAATATGCTAACATTTCCTTATTTATTTGTTCAGATTCATCGGTGCTAAGATCCAACGGTCAGTCTTGAAACTCATAACTTAAAGTACACCAATTTGACTTTATCAGTTATTTGTTGCCAATACCGACACACAAATAAATAACACATAGGACATACTTCAATTAAAAATGTTTAGACTAGCTTTTATGCATCACAACTATGCAGATAAACATATCCTTATATTTGTTAAGGGGATTAAAAATTAATCTTACCATATATGCTCCCCCCTGGGCATCGGTATGCCTAGTTAGAAGAGGAACTGTCATCACCAAAGGATGATGACTTGGTTTCAGAATGTACTTCTCCTTCTTTACCTTCATCCTTCTTGATCCATGTTTTTTTCATTTCATTTCTTACTTCTTCAGTTGTCTTCTTTCCTTTTAGGTCATTTTGCTCTTTCTTCTTGCTAAATCGGTTCTTGTCTACAAAGCGGTTGTAGGATCGGCTCCTACATTCTCTGGCTAAGTGGTTGATCTTATGGAATTTAAAGCATGCCATACCAATTGTCCTCCATGGTCCTGAATTATTTATCTAACCCAATCTCATTTTGCAGTTTTCTACAACATGACCAAAATTACCACACAGGGAACATGTGACATTCAATTGATTACTCCTTTTGTTAGGACTAACCGGTTTGAACGATGATCTTGATACATTTGTCTTGAACCTGCATTCGTTGGATATGTGTCCAAACTTATTGTGTGTGAAGCAATGTCCATTAAATCTTCTTTTATTTGACATACTGATGTAGCGTCGTAAATTGTACGCACTTGCTAGGGTGGTACAATTTCACACCTAGTTTAGCACCCGCCTTGGCGCATTTTGCATTTTGCATTGCATTTCCCCTTTAGCACTTAATTAATTAAATTAATTAGGTCTAGGGTTCTATTTTATCATCTCCCATATCATAAAGTTGGGCCCTTTTCATTAAAGTGTGCCCCTTTCATTTTATTCTTCCAATACATCATTTAATCTAAAACCCTAATTAGGTCCTATTTTGAACTTGGGGGCTTGATTTCGGGGGTCAAAACATCTCGAAATCAGCTGTAACTTCGGGATTCTCTCTAAAATCATCATATCTGACGACCCTGAAAATTTGGTGAAAAGTTGTCGGGACCATGGTGCCCGGCGTGCACATGGTCCCGGACATTTTTCCCGAAATTTTAGGAGCACGATCCAATCATAAAATAAAGGTTAACCCCAAGAAATTGGCAGGAGATTCAATCTCTAGGTCGGCCAAAAGTTGAAATTAAGACCTAGGGTTTCATATATAAGAGCTCTCTTTCTTCATTTGAAAGGATCAGGATTTTTTGGTTTCAAGGGCCTTCTATGCAGTGAAAGAGCAGATCTTTGAAGACTTCAACAACATTCAACATCCATCCATCAAGCATTCATCAATTTCATTCATCCATTTAGGGCTTTGAAGACATTGAAGAGCAATAGGGGATCACCGACTGAAGATTGGCTTGTACCCCTCCCTTGGGGTTGGGTATGATTTCATGTTGTTTTCATGTCTTTGCATAAGCCTCATTATATCATTTGTATTCATGTTTTAGATCACTTTGCATCTTGATTTTGAGCACTTACATTATCATTTACAAGCAATTAGGGTTTACTTTCTAGGTTGCTCTAGTTTGCTTACTTGCATTTTAGGATCTTGCACACACACAAGGTCTGCACACACTACTTTTACATTACAACTTGGCTATTCATGGAGGTGGAAACCACCAAAGCGGGGGTTTGACTAAGGCAAAACCCTATATAGCCGCCCACCACACCTTTTCAGATATAAGTGCAGGTTTCAGAATTCGGACAACGTCGCAAGTTGCAGATCCGGAAGAAGCAGACCGAGACAGAACTTCACACCAAGTTTCAGAGCAAAAGACCAGGACAGAGGCGTGGGGCGCCCTGGTCCTGCCAGGACAATGGCGCTGGGCACCCTGGTCCCTAGGACAGGGGCGCTGGGTGCCCTGGTCCTTCTGTCAGACAGCAATTTTCAGCATTTTTGACAGCTTTTCAAGTTGCAAAACAGCAGTTTCCAGAGCAGTTTCAGGGGCAGAATCAGGACAGTGGCGCCCGCACCCCCATCCCGAACATTTCCACTCAGATTTTAACCCCAGGTACACATCTGCATTCTCCTTTTATTCTTGTGTTTACAGCTTTTCATCACTTAATCTCAATCTTGCAATCTTGTTACTAGTTCATACTTGCACTCTAGGGCTAGTAGTTGAACTTGCATCATTTTATCTATCATTTGCAACAAAGGAATAGAAATCCTAATAGGTAGCCCGTGGCTCTCTCTTCCACAGAAAGAAGTAGCCAATTGTGTGATACCTCTAGGCTCTTTCGTATTCCACAAGTGTGTGATTGAAAGTGAGATTAGGGCATGTTTGCTTAGTGTCACTTTTTCCCCCACACATTTTGGTGAACCCGACGTGAATTCCAATCTTCTCTAATTCTGATTTATGTTTTCAAATTTGAGTGTTTATGCTATTTCAAATTCAAATTTGTATTTACAAGTTTTAATTTCTTGCAAGATTTTAAAAAAAAATTAGAGGAAATTTTTTCTAAAACCCTAATTTTTCAATTCAAAGTTGAACTTGTGGATAGCTTAATTCGGATCAAATCTGATTTAGGAACTCATTTGAATCATAAATTTAATTTTCTAAATCTACATTCTAAGTGCTTGCATTTGTTAAAATTAAACATTTCCTTCTATTTTGCATGTGTTATCATTTGAAAGAGGAAAATTGTTGTCATGATGCATTCATTTCATAGATGTGATAATGGGTTAACTTCCCTTGTTTCAATTTTTACTTCTCCTAAAGAAACTCCTCCCATCTATAACAACATTTTAGTGCCTAAAAGAGTTGCTACCAATCCCTTTGAGACTCTCCCATGCTCTAAGGATGAAGACTTTAAGAGTGATCTTGACAATTCTCCTAAAATTTGCCCTTCCTATTTAGCTATCCAAGAGGAAGAGGATGATATCATAAACACCTTTCTTAATGTTACTTCACCTTTGCTACATGATGCCTCTCTAAGTGAAAATGCATTGATGGACATTGACTTATTTTCTCCTAAAGTTGGTCCTTCCAATGGGGGCATGTTAGTGCAACAAGAGGTTATGAACACTTCTTTCAAAGATCTCCTTCCTAAGCATGAATCTTTGGAGACATATGTTCATGTTCCTCCTAAAAAACACTCCCTTCATGAGGATCCTTTTGTGCAAGAAGATGACATGATCCCTACATTTCCTAGTGATGGCATTTCCTTTTCCAACAAAATTCTCACTAGAGATAATGAATTAATGATAAATGCTTATCCTTCTCCTAAAGTTTGTCTTACCCATAAGCATCCCTTAGAGAAAGAAGATGAAATAATAAGCAATTTCCTTAATTCTCTCTCCCCTAAATATCATATTGAACATATTTTGAGGAAAGAGGATGAGTTTAACACATCTATTGATCCTCTCCCTCCTAAGAATGAGGAATTAATAAACAATGTTATCTCCTCTCCCGAAATTGACAATACTTCAAATATTCCTTTCAACCACTTCACTATTTGGGATGAACCATTAGAAGAAGGTGTAGATTATTCTCTACCCTGTGAGAGAACCCTAGCCAAAGGGGATGAAATCAAGATTGAAAACTCCCTTGATAGTTTCTCACCTTCCTTGAATCTCAATCATTCTCCCTCTAAAAATAAAGCATCTCCCTCTCCTCAACTTGGTTCTACTCATAAGGAAACCCTAGTTCAAAGCAAGATGGTTAACATCTCTTTCAAAGATCTCCATCTCAAAAGTGAGACTTTAGAGAGTAATGTTGATCCTTCTCCTAGAGAGTATATTCCCCATGTAGATCCTTTGATTATAGAGGATGATATGACCTTTCCTAGTATTACTCTGCCTACTAGAACATCAATGCCTACCCCTTGTCTCTCTCCTAAAATTGATTTAATCCATGATGAGATTTTAGTGCAAGAGAAGACTATCAACAATTCTTCCAACACTTCTGTTCATTCCTCTAAGCCATCCTCAATCAATTTGATACATTTGAATGAAACACCTAACAAACCTCTCTTCACTGTCCAAGGTGCTTGTCCTTCTCAAAATTCTCAACCTTTAAATAAGCCTATCTTAGTGGTTCAAGGTGGTTATGCTAATGATTCTTTTTGCACTCCTAACAAACCTATTATTACTGTGCAAGGAGGTTATTCTACTAAGAGCCCTTATGAGTATGCTAAGCAACTGACTAGAGAGAGTTATAATGCGGTTGCTCATACCTATAACACAAGAAACAATAGGCAACCTAATCCTTCTCCAGTTATCTCGACTTCACTTCCTCCTTCCCAACCTATTCTTCCTCAAGCTCCACGTATTTCACAAGTTCTTGGTAAGGAATATGATCTCATAGAACAACTTAAAGCTACCCCTGCTAAGATATCCCTTTGGGATTTGATCCAAACTTCTTCTGCTCATCATGGAATGTTACAAGATGCCTTGAAAGATTTGAATGTTCCTCCACCTAATACATCTAGTAATATAGTGTCTTTGGTTAACTCTGTGATGAATCCTAAAGCTCAAATTGTGTTTACTCAAGATGAGTTGCCTACTAGTGAAATTCAACATCAATATGATCCCTTGATGATTGTGGTTATCATAAATGACACTGCTATAAGACGAACACTGGTGGATAATGGTTCTGGCCTTAATGTGTGTAGCATTAATCTATTGCATAAGATGAATGTGGATACATCCCTTATTGAGCCCGACTCTCGTCCCATTCGAGGCTTTGATAATGTGGCTAAGTCTTCATTAGGTATTATCACCTTACCCATCACAGTGGGACCTGTTACTTTGCCTACTCCTATCCATGTTATGTCGGGAAATCTAACATACAACTTGTTATTAGGGAGACCTTGGATTCACAATATGCAAGCTGTCCCCTCTACATTGCATAGACAAGTTAAATTTATTTATAATAATAAGACATATACCTTGATAGGTGATACTAATTTTCAAGCTTGTTTGCAAACATCTACTTCCAAAGGGAGTTCTTCTAAGTCTTCCTCTTCTAGTGATGACACGTTAAACAAGATACCTATGGATGGATCATCACCCTCTGATAATCAAAATTCTTTGGATGAGTTTGAAGTTCCTGAAGAAGATTCTTCTCAACTTGAATCTACACATGAAAAGGCTTTTGATCCTGAGAAGGTTCTCGCAGAAGACGATTGGGGATCTCTTGATTTTAATCCCACCTTTGTAGGTGAGTATAGGGTTCCTCCTAGAGAGCTTAAAGTTAAAAAGAAGGAAGAAACTAGAGATCAATCAGTCTTACCTGAACCTATGAGCAATAATTTTGTGGCCGCTTCTCAAACTTCTTCTCCTCACACCTCTAATTCTAAAGAATTTGATTCTTTGTCTTATGAAAAACATCCTTCTCTTTCTGAAATGGCTAATCGTTATGGTCGTGGTTTTCACATTTTGGCTAAGAGTGGCTATAGTGGAAATGGTTGTGGCACAAATGAACAAGGAATTAAAGTTCCTTTATAACATAACATGCATGAATATTCATTTGGACTTGGATATAATCTTTCTAAGCCCACCAAAGCATCTAAAAGGCCATCTCTCAATGTGAATGCTCTATTTAGTAGTGATGATGATCTCACTTCAACTAAATCATCTTCTACTTCTATCAACTCTCATTCCCCTCATAAGGAAATCTTGGCGATGAACAAATCTCTTTATGACTCCCCTCAAATTTCTAAATCCACTTATGAATCTTTATCTCCTATTCATCATAAAGTCCTTTCCTCCAGGGATAAGGCTCTAATAAATTACACTCATCCCTCTTCTAAGATTTCTTGTGACTTTTCTTCTTCAATTTCTATCATTTTATACATGTTGTTGATCTCACTTATAGTTGAGCATTCAGCATGTCATATTCAAATACCTCATTTAGTCTATCATGTCTTTAAATAACATTAATGGCTATTATGTTGCTCATCATTATGTGACATTGGTAGCTCATTTACTCGGGGCTCATTGTCATTCATGAAGGTACAATTTCAAGTGCAATCATATTTTTTGAAGCAACATAATAGCCTAATTTTTCTATGTTATCTCTTGTTCCTATGGGGTAATAGTGTGGAAATATTGATCATCTTTTCTTTAGAATCCTCTTTTCCTAGATATGGGAGAAGATGTGTATTCTCTTTCTTACCTTACCCACTTCTTGTGGGGAGCATTTTACATACACCAATGTCTTGCTTGCGTGAACTCATGTGAGTATGTAGTACATTTTCTTTATGTCTAAATCTCTCCCTAGAAGATTGTGTAAGTCCTTCTCATTGTCCTTATCCTTGGGAGGCAATGATCTTTCCTTATTTTTTTTCTAAGGATCCACTTTTTCCTATTTCGTGGATGGTGTGAACTTTATTACTTGATGTTATTCCTTGTATGCATTTGTTGTTGTTTGTTCAAGGATTCTCTCTTACAAGAGGTGTAAGTCCTTAACTACAACCTCTTTTGCACTTGGTAAAATACATCCATAATGAATTCACTCTCCTGATTGGGTTAAAAAGAACGTCATCCTTCACTAAGAATCACTTTCACCTTGCAAAAGAAGGAAGTATTGCATTCTTATTCTCTTCTTTGTCTTATTCTAGAAGATGTTATATTTGTCTAAGACAATTCCTCTCGGGGATAGGTGTCTTTTGTACAAAGATCTCTTCTCCTCTAAGGATCTCCTTTACGCATACTACAAGATATCCCTTTTCAACTATCTTATCCTTGCTTAAAGAGTGCAAAACTCTCTTGCTTGGATCTATGACATTGTTGCATTTTTGGGGTATCTTCTTTTGTGATGAAGGTAGGTATCCTTGTTCTACTTTACTCATGATATAAACATTACACTTTTTGAGCAATGGGTCATTCTCAGAACCAGAGCACAAACTCTTAGAGCGAGATGTCTCCATTTTTTCTTTTATGCAAGGTGATTATTCTCGGAACCAGAGCACAAACTCTTAGAGCGAGATGTCACGCTTTTGTACTATACATATATAGTTTGTAGCATACTCAGGCATAGACTCCTATGAGGTGCTTCTAACCTCACTTACACACACATGCACGAGGTGGAGTGGAACTAGCGGCATAAGGCTAGACTTTCTCGCTCTCCTCCCTTACATGGATCACCTAGACAGGCTCTAGGGGCTAGTTTTCCATGTCCTTTTTCCCATGGATCACCAATGTGTGTATTCATGCTTTTTTCCTTTATTTTCTTCTCTTTGCATTTTGTTTCCATTTACATCCTTCATCTTGTGTTAGAGAAATCTCAAATCCTCACACTCTTTGTTGTGTTGGAATTGAGATGTAGTCCTCTTTCTTACCAAATGATTCTCCATTAGTTTTTGATCTCATATCAAATCTTCTTGTGAGCATTTGTCATCAATATTCTTTAACAATTCGAAGTGGTAAACATGATACCCTGTTTCAACTCACTAAAATTAGCAAGCCGAAACAGGGGGGGGCATATAGCTACCCTTAAATTTTCATCACCTTCCTTAGTAAGCATTAGGTGATTTTGTGATCTAACGTGTGTTTTGTAGGATGCGGTTCCTAACTGTGTACTGCAGATACCGTTGGGGGCTTCGTCCGACAACTTATGGATATATCCTTTTTCAAATAATGTTTACTTTTTTGTACTTTAGCTTGCATATGCACGTAGTGTTCATATGACCGCTAAAGTGGGGGCTAAATGTAGCGTCGTAAATTGTACGCACTTGCTAGGGTGGTACAATTTCACACCTAGTTTAGCACCCGCCTTGGCGCATTTTGCATTTTGCATTGCATTTCCCCTTTAGCACTTAATTAATTAAATTAATTAGGTCTAGGGTTCTATTTTATCATCTCCCATATCATAAAGTTGGGCCCTTTTCATTAAAGTGTGCCCCTTTCATTTTATTCTTCCAATACATCATTTAATCTAAAACCCTAATTAGGTCCTATTTTGAACTTGGGGGCTTGATTTCGGGGGTCAAAACATCTCGAAATCAGCTGTAACTTCAGGATTCTCTCTAAAATCATCATATCTGACGACCCTGAAAATTTGGTGAAAAGTTGTCGGGACCATGGCGCCCGGCGTGCACATGGTCCCGAACATTTTTCCCGAAATTTTAGGAGCATGATCCAATCATAAAATAAAGCTTAACCCCAAGAAATTGGCAGGAGATTCAATCTCTAGGTCGGCCAAAAGTTGAAATTAAGACCTAGGGTTTCATATATAAGAGCTCTCTTTCTTCATTTGAAAGGATCGGGATTTTTTGGTTTCAAGGGCCTTCTATGCAGCGAAAGAGCAGATCTTTGAAGACTTCAACAACATTCAACATCCATCCATCAAGCATTCATCAATTTCATTCATCCATTTAGGGCTTTGAAGACATTGAAGAGCAATAGGGGATCACCGACTGAAGATTGGCTTGTACCCCTCCCTTGGGGTTGGGTATGATTTCATGTTGTTTTCATGTCTTTGCATAAGCCTCATTATATCATTTGTATTCATGCTTTATATCACTTTGCATCTTGATTTGGAGCACTTACATTATCATTTACAAGCAATTAGGGTTTACTTTCTAGGTTGCTCTAGTTTGCTTACTTGCATTTTAGGATCTTGCACACACACAAGATCTGCACACACTACTTTTACAATACAACTTGGCTATTCGTGGAGGTGGAAACCACCAAAGCGGGGGTTTGACTAAGGCAAAACCCTATATAGCCACCCACCACACCTTTTCAGATATAAGTGCAGGTTTCGGAATTCGAACGACACCGCAAGTTGCAGATCCGAAAGAAGCAGAACGAGACAGAACTTCACACCAAGTTTCAGAGCAAAAGACCAGGACAGGGGCGTGGGGCGCCTGGTCCCTAGGACAGGGGCGCTGGGCACCCTGGTCCTTCTGTCAGACAGCAATTTTCAGCATTTTTGACAGCTTTTCAGGTTGCAAAACAGCAGTTTCAGGGGCAGAATCAGGACAGTGGCGCCCGCGCCCCCGTCCCGAACATTTCCACTCAGATTTTAACCCCAGGTACACATCTACATTCTCCTTTTATCCTTGTGTTTACAGCTTTTCATCACTTAATCTCAATCTTGCAATCTTGTTACTAGTTCATACTTGCACTCTAGGGCTAGTAGTTGAACTTGCATCATTTTATCTATCATTTGCAACAAAGGAATAGAAATCCTAATAGGTAGCCTGTGGCTCTCTCTTCCACAGAAAGAAGTAGCCAATTGTGTGATACCTCTAGGCTCTTTCGTATTCCACAAGTGTGTGATTGAAAGTGAGATTAGGGCATGTTTGCTTAGTGTCACTTTTTCCCCCACACAACTGCTATATTGAGATCTACACTCATAAGCAGTGTGGCCATACTTATGACAATTATGGCAATAACCATCAAAGGTGAAAGTCTTCTTTTGACTAACCGGTTTATTTCTATAGTCATTGGTCTTATGACCCAATTTACCACAATGATTACAAGAGAATTTGGAAGACTTCATGCCTTTTTCTTCTGAATGGTTTCTTTTATCATCCTTCATCTTTTTGGATTTAGATGATTCACTAGTTTCCATAGGACCTGAACCAGGGTAACCAAGGCCAGTTGTATCCTTTGCTCTTCTCTGAGATTTCAATTGTTTATCTACCTTCTCAGAGCTTTCACTGAATTTTCTCAGCTTCTCATTTATCTCATTCTCAGTTTTCAACTCACTCTTGAGTTGTTCAATCTCTTTCATCATCTTCTCCTTTTCTTTTGTATTGTCATTCAGATGTTTAGGTATGTATTCATTCTCCTGAGTGAGAACTCGGATTTCTTCATCTTTCTCAATCATGATTGCATCATTTTCTCTCGAGGCATCTTCAGCAAGCCTCTTGGCTCTTTCAACTTTTGATAGTTCTTCTTTTGCCTCTATTTTTGTTTCAACAGCACTTTTGTTGGCTTCCAGTATCTCAGTCATTCTCAGGGACTAACTTTCATTTTCTCTTTTGAGATGTGTAATTTCTTCAGTCAGCTTCTTGTTCTTTTCCATGAGTTTTGAGACTGCTTCTTCAGATCCACTATGTTCAGAGAGTTGATCTATGATATCCTGACTCTCATTTAGTTGTTGAGCTAATTCAATCCTTTTTGCAAGAGATTTTCTCAGTCTCTCTTTCAGCTAAGAAATGATTTCATTGGCTTCATCAATCTGCTTCTGATACCAATACTCTTCCATGATCTTTATCCTCAAGTTGTCAAGCTTCACTTCAAAGGAACTGGGCTCTAATACTAATTGTTAGTCCCAACCAGTGCGGAGAGGGGAGGGGTGAATCAACAGTTTACCATATTTAACCAATTAAAACTTTTACTTGAAGTTTGAACTAATTTACCATTCATCAATGTAAACATTTACTGCAGAGGATTATGCATACATGAAAAGATACACAATGACACATAGATTTATCTCATGGAAACCCAATAGGGAGAAAATCACGGTGTGAGTAGGAACTCACAAAATTTGTACTCTTCTGGAATACGCCCGGTTAAGAGCCATCCCTGTTAGGAGATTACAAAGACACTGTTAGGTGCCTCCCTGTTAAGGGATTTTGTTCAAGGTTGGTTAGTACCTTTACTTTATTAAAGGTAGCCTAGTCAGAGGACTTAGAACATCAGTTAAGATGTCACCCGGTTAAGGGATTTTTACAATGGGACCTATTAAAGTCCACCCAGTTAAGGGATTTATGTTGCAGTTGTTAGAAAGCAACAAATGGATGATCTGCTAAAATTTCTACTCATTAGCCTGATCAGATCATACTGAAGTATCATACTAGGTCTGCATCAGTTGTGTCTGATCTACACAACTCTGAATTCCTGAATGCACTTTCAACTCTGCCTTCTGTCGATTTGTTGATCCTTGGATATCACACTGTCGGTCCTCTATCACTCGGCTCTGCAGTCCCTTAAACTCTCCCTATGTCCACTTTTACATTCTCTTCATTCACCTTGACAACAACCATCTCAAGAATAAGATATGTGTATTTATTGACCCTTGAGTCTGTCGCCATCTTTCCCTCCAAAAACATTTCTTTCAAAATTCCATTATCATGCCTTAAATCAAATCTCTGAAAATATTGCAAGAATCTTTGTCAATGCAGTTGAACATGCCGATAAGTCTGTCGGTTGACTAGAGAAGGCTCCCAATTTAGCTGAATGTAACTGAACGTTACCAATCTATCGGTTACAGACTCTTCCAGTGAACTGATCAAAATTTGTCTAGTCGATTTCCTCCTGAATACCGATTTGTTCTTTGTTTAGCCAATGGACCTCTCTTGTGTCGATCTACTCACTGCTACCCAGTCTACTTACTGCTTGTCAGTCTACTTACTGCTTGCCAGTCTATTCACTGCTTGCCGGTCTACTCACTACTTGTCGGTTAACTCACTGCTTGCTGGTCTACTCACTACTTGTTGGTTTACTTATTGCTTAGCCGATCTGCTCATTGCTACTCGTTCTACTTACTACTGATGGACTGTGAAGACTAAAGAGATGATGTTGCCAACAATGACAACCATATCACTTACCGGTCATACAAAACAGTATCAGAATGCCAACAGTGTATGTGTATGTGTATGTGTATGTGTATGTGTATGTGTATGTGTATGTGTATGTGTATGTGTATGTGTATGTGTATGTGTATGTGTCTGTTTCATTAGAAAAAAAATTGAGGATTTTAGTTAGTTTAAAGAGATTAAGTCTCATATATGTATATGTACATGTATTTTATGTTTCATTAGAAAAAAAAATTAAGGATTTTAGTTAGTTTAAAGAGATTAAGTCCCACACAAACACGTGTGCGCGCGCGCGTACATGTATGTATATGTACATGTATGTACATGTACATGTACATATGTGTACATGTATATATATGTATAGGGTATGTGCAGGATCATGGTGTGCCAAAACAAGCCCTTAAGTGGCAATGAAATTTTAAAAAATCAGAGTTTTGCAACTTGACATGAAAAATTGAATAAGTTATGATCATTATTTTTAAAATATGTAAGAAGAGAATTTATAGAAAATTGAATGTAGTTTCTAAGCTACTAGTTGTTTTTTGAAAAAAAAAATTCTATTTGATGAAATTTTCAAATTTCAATGTAGTGGTATAAAAATTTCAAGAAAAAGATAAGAAGTAGGTGTATGTCTGACCACCCTAATCACAATCAAATCATAATATTTTTTTATAAGATTTATAATATAAGTATTATACTCATGTCTGGATGTGACACATATTTTTTTATAATTTTTTATAAAGTAAATAATTATTTATGAAATTTTTACTATGGTTTTTCAAAAATTCAGAAACTCCTACGTCTGACCACCTTAACTTGGTCAAAACCTTATGAAATTCAATTTTTTTAATTTTTCCCTATAGTAGACGAAGCATAGGATGTGACCCATGTTTCAGATTCAAAAAATGTTATGCGGTTTGAAAGTTATGAGTATTTTTCAATTAGTCTATCAATCAGGACTTTTGTCAAAATTCAATTAGAAAATAAATAATAATTATTTATTAAAGTCGAAATAAGACAAGCCTTATATTGTTGGAAATCTGAGAATGTCCTTAAAAAACCCTTTTCGTTTTATCAATTTTGGCTATAAAAAAAGTCGTCAGCCACTAATGTAAAGTTTGGAAAATCAAGGAATACTGAAAAAAACACGTTTTTTCAGTTGACTTTCTAGGCTTGTCACTTCCAAGCCAAATCCCAAAGAAAACCCGAACCAAAATATGGAGGGAAAAATTTATGTTTTAAAATCGGATATCGGATTTTATTGGATAAAATCGGATATCCGATTTTTGAAAAAATAAAAAAATATATTTTAGTAAATTGGGCATAACTTTTGTCCAAGGGGTTGAGCTTAACTGGTTAAAACATTGGGTTCTCACTGTGGAGACCCAAGTTCAATTCCCAATAGGGACATCTGAAGTGGAATTCTAAGTTGTGACTCTTGGCCTTCCATAGGATGGGGAAGGTCTTGGAGTCAATCTAATCAAACAGAATAATAATAATAATTCAAAGATATGTAATGGGGATGGGGCCCCCTACTGTGTCCCCACTGGTTCATAGCTCTAGTCAAAAGCTATTCAGGCTTCGGCCAATTACCGATCAAAAAAAAAAAAAAAATTGGGCATAACTTTTGCGTTTTATATCGAAATTTTGATTTTTTACAGGCGTTGGAAAGTTAATTAAGAGCTCTATGATATGGAATAGGTATATTTTCAATTATTTATTTTAAAAAATAATTATTATTCATTTAAATTCATCCTTCATTTTTAAAACATAAAAAACTCATGACTTTTTCATATGATTTCCCTACTGCATGAATTTTTGTAACAATCATCTCAAAATAAACTAAATAAGTAATTAATTAATAATAGAAAATTTATGAATTTTATTGAGTTCGATAAATTTTGATAAACCATGTTATCTATGTTTGTTCCTTTCTCCACCTCTCTCTCCTAAACCTATCACACCACCTATTTGTTTCTTCCTCCCTCTCTTTTGTCCATATTTATAAATCTCTCTCTAGACCTATATCTCTAACTATCAATGAATACCTCATTAAACATCTCAAGCTCTACAAGGTGCTTATATTTCTACCTCTTCATAATTTCCTCCTCTATGTCACTCTCTCTTCCCTAAGATCTAGACTAGTCTCTCTGCATTTCATTCTCATCTCTAGCAGCAAAATTCAGAGGGGACAAGGAGAGGCATAGGGAAGTATCAAAAAAGGGAGAGGGGGAGAGAGGTGAGAAGGAGAGATTAATTGGGGGGAAGAGAGAGTGTGAGAGAGAGAGAGAGCTATAGGTAATTAGGTGGAAGGTGAAGAGAGAGAGGGAGGGGGTGATTGGGGTGAAGAGAGAATGAGAGGGAGAGTTTGAGATTATTAGGGGGTAGGAGGAGAGGGGGAGAGGGGAAAGTATCAACAAAGAGAGAAGAGAGATGGGGACACAGGTGAAGAGATACATAGAGAGTAATTAGGGGGTGGGTAGAGGGGGAGAGGGAAGTATCTATAAACCCATAGGAGGAGAGAGGTGATCGAGGGTAATTGAGGAAAAGAAATATTGTGAGAGAGAATATGGTGTCCCAAAGGGTCATATGGTGTCTCATGATCCTTTAGGACACCATATGACACCTTAGGACACCATATGATGTTGTTATATGTCATATGGTGTCCTAAGGGGTCATATGGTGTTCTATGAACCTTTAGGACACCAGATGGTGTCATTACAAGTTGTATGGTGTGTTAAGGGGTCATATGGTATCCTATGACCCCTTAGGACACCATATGACCCCTTAGGTATTGTTAGGGGTCATATTATGTCTGAACGGGTCATATGGTGTCGTTGGGGGTTGTATGGTGTGCTAAGGGGTCATATTGTGTCCTAAGGGGTCACAAGACATCGTATGACCCCTTAGACACCATATGATCCATTAGGCTTTGTTAGGGCTCATACTATGTCCTAAGAGGTCATATGGTGTCCCATGACCATTTAGGACACCATATGACCCCTTAGGACATCATATGGTGTCATTATGGGTCTTATGGTGTCCTAAAACCCCTTAGGACACCATATGACCCCTTAGGACATTATATGACCCCTTAGGATACCATACGATACCTTGGGACACCATATGGTATCGCAAGGAGTCGTATGGTGTCCTAAGGGGTCATATGGTGTCCTATGAACCCTTACAACAATATATGACCCATTAGGTGTCATCAGGGGTCTTATTGTGTCCTAATGGGTCATATGGTGGTGTATGACCCCTTAGGACACCATATTCTTGGAGACAATATGGTGCTATGGGTCGTATGGTGTCCTATGACACCTTAGGACACCATATGACCCCTTAGGATCCCATTTAGTGTTGTTATGTGTCATATGGTGTCCTATGACCCCTTAAGTGTCATTAGGGTTATTTTATGTCCTAAGGGGTCGTATGTGTCCTAAGGGGTCATACAGTGTCCTATGACCCCCTAGGACACTATATGATGTCGTTAGTGGTCATATTATGTCCTAAGGGGTCATATTGTGTCTTATGACCCCTTAGGACACCACATGGTGTCGTTATGGGTCGTATGGTCTTCTAAGGGGTCATATGGTGTTCTATGACCCCTTAGGACACCAATTTTATGTTGTTATGGGTCGTATGGTCTCCTAAGGGGTCATATGGTGTCCTATGACCCCTTAGGACACCATATGGTTTCATTATGCGTCGTATAGTTTCCTAAGGGGTCATATGGTGTTCTATGACCCCTTAGGACACCATATGGTGTCATTAAGGGTGGTATGGTGTGCTATGAGGTCATATGGTGTCCTATGACCGTTTATAACACCATATGACCCCTTAGGTATCGTTAGGTGTCATTTGGTGTCGTTAGGGGTCATATGATGTCCTACGACTCCTTAGGACACAATATGACCCCTTAGGTGTTGTTAGGGGTCATATTGTGTCCTAACGGGTCATATAGTGTCCTACGACCCCTTAGGACACCATATGGTGTCGTTTGGGATTATATGTTGTGCTAAGGGGTCATATTGTGTGCTAAAGATTCCTAGGATAGCATATAACCTCTCAGGACACCATATGACCCCTTAGATATCGTTAGGGGTCATATTGTGTCCTAAGGGGTCATATGGTGTCTCATGACACCATATGACCCCTTAGGACACAATATCGTGTCGTTATGGGTCTTCTTATGTTCTAAGGGGTTATATGGTGTTCTAAGGGGTCATATGGTTTTATATGACCCCTTAGGATACCATATGACACCTTAGGACACCATATGGTGTCGTAAAGGGTTGTATGGTGTTCTAAGGGGTTATATGGTGTGCTATGGGGTCATATGGTTTTGTATGACCCCTTAGGACACTATATAACATTGTTAGGGGTCATATTATGTCCTAAGGGGTCATATTGTGTCTTATGACCCCTTAGGACACCACATTATGTCGTTATATGTCTTATGGTGTTCTAAGGGGTCATATGGTATTGTATGACCATCTAGGACATCATATTATGTTGTTATGGGTCATATGGTCTCCTAAGGAGTAATATAGTGTCTTATGATGACACCATATGACCCCTTAGGACACAATATCGTGTCGTTATGGGTCTTCTTATGTTCTAAGGGGTTATATGGTGTTCTAAGGGGTCATATGGTTTTATATGACCCCTTAGGATACCATATGACACCTTAGGACACCATATGGTGTCGTAAAGGGTTGTATGGTGTTCTAAGGGGTTATATGGTGTGCTATGGGGTCATATGGTTTTGTATAACCCCTTAGGACACTATATAACATTGTTAGGGGTCATATTATGTCCTAAGGGGTCATATTGTGTCTTATGACCCCTTAGGACACCACATTATGTCGTTATATGTCTTATGGTGTTCTAAGGGGTCATATGGTATTGTATGACCATCTAGGACATCATATTATGTTGTTATGGGTCATATGGTCTCCTAAGGAGTAATATAGTGTCTTATGACCCCTTAGGACACCATATGGTGTTATTATGTGTCGTATGGTGTCCTAAGGGGTCATATGGTGTTATATGACCCCTTAGGACACCATATGATCCCTTAGGACACCATATGGTACCGTTAGGGGTCGTATGGAGTGTGAAGGGGTCATATGGTGTCCTATGACCCCTTAGCACACAATATGACCCCTTAGTACACCATAAAGTGTCCTTAAGGGTCATATGGTGTCCTATGACCCCTTAGGAAATAATATGACCCCTTAGGTGTTGTTAAGGGTCATATTATGTCCTAACGGGTTATATGGTGTCGTTAGGGGTTGTATGGTGTGCTAAAGGGTCATATTTTTTTCTAAAGGTTCCTAGGACATCATATAACCCCTTAGGACACCATATGACCCCTTAGGTATCGTTAGGGGTAATATTGTGTCCTAAGGAGTCATATGGTGTCTGATGACACCATATGACCCCTTAGGACACCATATCGTGTGGTTATGGGTCTTCTTATGTTCTAAGGGGTCATATGGTGTTATATGACCCATTAGGATACCATATGACCCCTTAGGAAACCATATGGTGTCGTAAAGGGTGGTATGGTGTTGCAAGGGGTCATATGGTGTCCTAAGGGGTCATATGGTGTCCTATGACCCCTTAGAACACTATATGACGTTGTTAGGGGTCATATTATGTCCTAAGGGGTAATATTATGTCTTATGACCCCTTAAGACACCACATGGTGTCGTTATGGGTCGTATTGTGCTCTAAAAGGTCATATGGTGTTCTATTACCCTCTAAGACAGCATATTGTGTTGTTATGGATTGTATAGTCCTCTAAGGGGTCATATGGTGTCCTATGACCCCTTAGGACACCATATAGTGTCATTATGTATCGAATGGTTTCCTAAGGGGTCATATGGTGTTCAATGACCCCTTAGGACACCATATGACTCCTTAGGACACCATATGGTGTCATTAGGAGTCATATGGTGTTCAATGACCCCTTAGGACACCATATGACTCCTTAGGACACCATATGGTGTCATTAGGAGTCATATGGTGTGCTAAGGGGTCAAATGGTGTCCTGTGACCCCTTAAGACACCACATGGTGTCGTTATGGGTCGTATGGTGTTCTGAGGGGTCATATGGTATTCTATGACCCTCTAAGACACTATATTATGTTGTTATGGGTTGTATGGTCCTCTACGGGGTCATATGGTGTCCTATGACCCCTTAGGACACCATATAGTGTCATTATGCATCGTATGGTATCCTAAGGGTTCATATGGTGTTCTATGACCCCTTAGGACACTATATGACTCCTTAGGACACCATATTGTGTCATTAGGGGTCATATGGTGTGCTAAGGGGTCAAATGGTGTCCTATGACCCCTTAAGACACCACATGGTGTCGTTATGGGTCGTATGGTGTTCTAAGGTGTCATATGGTGTTCTATGACCCTCTAAGACACCATATTATGTTATTATGGGTTGTATGGTCCTCTAAGGGGTCATATGGTGTCCTATGACCCCTTAGGACACCATATAGTTTCATTATGCATCGTATGGTGTCCTAAGGGGTCATATGGTGTTCTATGGCCCCATAGGACACCATATGACTCCTTAGGACACCATATGGTGTCATTAGGGGTCATATGGTGTGCTAAGGGGTCAAATGGTGTCCTATTACCCCTTAGAACACCATATGACCCCTTAGGTATCGTTAGGTGTCATTTTGTGCCGTTAGGGGTCATATGGTGTCCTATGACCCCTTAGGACATAATATGACCCCTTAAGACACATATAGTGTTGTTAGGGGTCATATGGTGTCCTATGACTCCTTACGAAACAATATGACCCCTTAGGTGTTGTTAGGGGTCATATTATGTCCTAACGGGTTATATGGTGTCCTACAACCCCTTAGGACACCATATGGTGTCGTTAGGGGTTGTATGGTGTGCTAAAGGGTCATATTTTGTTCTAAAGGTTCCTAGGACATCATATAACCCCTTAGGACACCATATGACCCCTTAGGTATCGTTAGGGGTCATATTGTGTCCTAAGGAGTCATATGGTGTCTGATGACACCATATGACCCCTTAGGACACCATATTGTGTGGTTACGGGTCTTCTTGTGTTCTAAGGGGTCATATGGTGTTATATGACCCATTAGGATACCATATGACCCCTTAGGAAACCATATGGTGTCGTAAAGGGTGGCATGGTGTCGCAAGGGGTCGTATGGTGTCCTAAGGGGTCATATGGTGTCCTATGACCCCTTAGGACACTATATGATGTTGTTAGGGGTCATATTATGTCCTAAGGGGTAATATTATGTCTTATGACCCCTTAAGACACCACATGGTGTCGTTATGGGTCGTATGGTATTCTAAAAGGTCATATGGTGTTCTATTACCCTCTAAGACACCATATTATGTTGTTATGGGTTGTATAGTCCTCTAAGGGGTCATATGGTGTCCTATGACCCCTTAGGATGTCATACAGTGTCATTATGTATCGAATGGTGTCCTAAGGGGTCATATGGTGTTAAATGACCCCTTAGGACACCATATGACTCCTTAGGACACCATATGGTGTCATTAGGGGTCATATGGTGTGCTAAGGGGTCAAATGGTGTCCTATGACCCCTTAAGACACCACATGGTGTCGTTATGGGTCGTATGGTGTTCTAAGGGGTCATATGGTGTTCTATGGCCCTCTAAGACACCATATTATGTTGTTATGGGTTGTATGGTCCTCTAAGGGGTCATATGGTGTCCTATGACCCCTTAGGACACCATATAGTGTCATTATGCATCGTATGGTATCCTAAGGGGTCATATGGTGTTCTATGACCCCTTAGGACACCATATGACTCCTTAGGATACCATATGGTGTCATTAGGGGTCATATGGTGTGCTAAGGGGTCAATTAGTGTCTTATGACCCCTTAAGACACGACATGGTGTCGTTATGAGTCGTATGGTGTTCTAAGGTGTCATATGGTGTTCTATGACCCTCTAAGACACCATATTATGTTATTATGGGTTGTATGGTCCTCTAAGGGGTCATATGGTGTCCTATGACCCCTTAGGACACCATATAGTGTCATTATGCATCGTATGGTGTCCTAAGGGGTCATACGGTGTTCTATGACCCCATAGGACACCATATGACTCCTTAGGACACCATATGGTGTCATTAGGGGTCATATGGTGTCATTAGGGGTCATATGGTGTGCTAAGGGGTCAAATGGTGTCCTATGACCCCTTAGAACACCATATGACCCCTTAGGTATCATTAGGTGTCATTTTGTGTCGTTGGGGGTCATATGGTGTCCTATGACCCCTTAGGACACAATATGACCCCCTAAGACACCATATAGTGTCGTTAGGGGTCATATGGTGTCCTATGACCCCTTACGACATAATATGACCCCTTAGGTGTTGTTAGGGGTCATATTGTGTCCTAACGGGTCATATGGTGTCCTACAACCCCTTAGAACACCATATGGTGTTGTTAGGGGTTGTATGGTGTGCTAAGGGGTTATATTGTGTCCTAAAGGTTCCTAGGACATCATATAACCCCTTAGGACACCATATGACCCCTTAGGTATCGTTAGGGGTCATATTGTGTCCTAAGGGGTCATATGGTGTCTCCTGACACCATATGACCCCTTAGGACACCATATCATGTTGTTATGGGTCTTCTTGTGTTATAATGGGTCATATTGTGTTATATGACCCCTTAGGATATGATATGACCCCTTAGGTGTTGTTAGGGGTCATATTGTGTCCTAACGGGTTATATGGTGCCCGACGACCCTTAAGACATCATATGATGTCATTAGGTGTTGTATGGTATGCTAAGGGGTCATATTATGTACTAAAGGTTCCTAGGACATCATATAACCCCTTAGGACACCATATGACCCCTTAGGTATCGTTAGGGGTCATATTGTTTCCTAAGGGGTCATACGGTGTCTCATGACACCATATGACCCCTTACGACACCATATCATGTCGTTATGGGTCTTCTTGTGTTTTAAGGGGTCATATGGTGTTATATGTCCCCTTAGGATACCATATGACCCCTTAGGACACCATATGGTGTCGTAAAGGGTGGTATGATGTCGTATGGTGTCCTAAGGGGTCATATGGTGTCCTATGACCCATTGGGACACTATATGACGTCGTTAGGGGTCATATTATGTCCTAAGGGGTAATATTGTGTCTTATGACCCCTTTAGACACTAGATGGCATCGTTATGGGTTGTATGGTGTTCTAAGGGGTCGTATGGTGTTCTATGACCCTCTAGGACACCATATCATGTTGTTATGGGTCATATGGTCTCCTATGACCCCTTAGGACACCATATAGTATCCATATGCATCATATGGTGTCCTAAGGGGTCATATGGTGTTCTATGACCCCTTAGGACATCATATGGTGTCATTAGGGGTTTTATGGTGTGATATGACCCCTTATGGTGTCCTATGACCCCTTAGAACACCATATGACCCCTTAGGTATCGTTAGGTGTCATTTTGTGTCATTACAGGTTATATAGTCTCCTATGAACCCTTTAGACACAATATGACCCCTTAAGACACCATATAGTGTTGTTAGGGGTCATATGGTGTCCTATGACCCCTTAGGACACACTATGACCCCTTAGGTGTTGTTAGGGGTCATATTGTGTTGTAACGGGTCATATGGTGTCCTACGACCCCTTAGGAAACCATATGGTGTCATTAGGGGTTGTATGGTGTGCTAAGGGGTCATATTATGTCCTAAAGGTTCCTAGGACATCATATAACCCCTTAGGACACCATATGATCCCTTAGGTATCGTTAGGGGTCATATTGTGTCCTAAGGGGTCATATGGTGTCTCCTGACACCATATGACCCCTAAGGACACCATATTGTGTCGTTATGGGTCTTCTTGTGTTATAAGGGTTCATATGGTGTTATATGACCCCTTAGGACACCATATGGTGTCGTAAGGGATCGTATGGTGTTATAAGGGGTCATATGGTGTCTTATGACCCCTTATGACATTATATGACCCTTAGGTGTCGTCATGGGTCGTATTGTGTCCTAATTGATCATATGACATTCTTTGACCCCTTAAGACACCATATGACCCCTTGGGACACTATATGGTGCTATGGGTCATATGGTGTTTAAGACACAATATGACCCTTTAGAACGCCACATTGTGTCATTAGGGGTTGTATGGTGTCCTAAGGGGTCATTTGGTGTCTTATGACCCCTTAGGACACCATATGGTGTCATTAGGGGTCTTATTGTGTCTTAAGGGGTCATATGGTGTTTTATGACCCCTTAGGAGACCATATGGTGTCGTTAGGGGTCATATTGTGTCCTAAGGGGTCATATGATGTTCTATGACCCCTTAGGACATGATATAACCCCTTAGGAGACCATATATACTAATTTTCAAATAAGGAGAGATATAAAGGTGAAGAGAGATGAAGAACTAAAGGACAAGGACATAAATAGAGATATAAATATTAAGGAGTATGAAGTGAGAGGGAGAAAAACTAAAGGACAAGGATGGATAGAAAGAGGTAGACATATCTAGATATTGAAAAGGAGAGAGGGAGATAGAGATAAAAGATGAAGATAAAGGGAGAGGGAGGTGAATAGATATAGAGAAAGAGAGGGGTAAAGACAAAGATAAATATATGAAGAGATGGAGAAAAATGGACAGAGAGGGGTAAAGAGAGAGATAAAAAAAGGAAGAGATATAGAGATATAAAGGAAGAGAAATATCGATAGATAGAGATATATAGATAGTGCAAGAGAGTGAGAAAGAGAGATAGAGATTATAGATAGGGATAGATAGAGAGGGAGAGAGAAAAAGAGGAAGATATAGATATATATAAAGGCACTATAGAGAAGGATGTGGGGAGAGAGCAAAAGATATATAAAGATCAAGTAAATAAAGAGATAAAAGTAGAGAAAGGGAAAGATACTTCAAGAGGGCGATAGAGGAAGAGACAGAGAAGTAGATTAATCATGTATAGAGGAATATATATAAAGATATAGGAACATATAAAAAGAGATATTGATAGGGAAAGAGATGGAGATGTGAAGATGGAGATAGAGATAGATATGGATAGAACATGATAGAGAGAGTAATATAAATGAAGGGAGAGATGGAGTGAATAAGTGAGATTTAGAGATAATGAAATATAAATATACATGAAGATAGATCTATAGGGATATAGAGAGAGAGGGGACAAGATAGGGAGAGAAAGGAGGTGATAGAGACAAGTAATATATAAGTATAGGTAGGATAAGGTAAAGGAGGGAGATAAATGGAGAGAAGAGAGATTATTAGAGAGAAATATAGAAATAAGGAGTGACAATGATGGAGTGGGAGATGAAGAGATATGAATAGAAAGATGGAGATATATGCAGAGATGCATGTAACTTGGAAATTTATTTATCTATGTGGAATGAGAAAATAAGTGACATAAGTAGATAACAAAGAGATATATAAAATATATTATATAAGTATAGATAGACAAGTGATAGATAAAGGAGGTGATAGGAAAAAAAAATGAGACTTTGTATGCAAAATTTGTGAGTATTTAAAGTTTTAAAATTGAAGGACTAACTTTAAATGATTATAACTAATTTTTGGTCTATAAAATCATCAAACTACCTCATCCATTTGATAGGTCTATGAATTACCTTTCCAACGCCTGTAAAAAATCAAAATTTCGATAAGAAACACAAAAGTTATGGCCATTTTACTAAACTATATTTTTTATGTTGATAAAATCGGATAATTGGATATCCGATTTGAAAAGTATGATATCACACTAGTGACATCACAATGGTGACATCACAATAGTGACATCACAAATAAGATATTTGATATTATCGGATATCCGATTTGGTTTGGTATTACCAAACCAAATTCAAATTTCGCCTGACCCAAACAAAAAGTTAAAGCAAATTTTGACGTGTTTGGAAAGGTTGAAAGCGCATTTTTTCTCTATTGCCACTTTTTGGCCCCCCTTGATCTTGCACATACCCTACATCTACATGTACATGTACATACATACATACATACATACATATATGTATATGTATATGTATATGTATATGTATATGTGTATGCGTATATGTATATGTATATGTATATGTATATACATACATATACATATTTATATATATACATACATATACATATTTATATATACATATATATATATATGTATATATATGTATATACATACATATATATACATACATACATACATACACATAAATACATATATGTATGTATGTATGTATGTATATTTATGTGTGTGTATGTGTGAGTGTGTGTGTCTATATATATATATATATATATATATATATATGTATGTATGTATGTATGTATGTATGTATGTATATGGATATTCTCATTTGAATGTCCTTTTAAGAGTGAACTTGGTCTTCCACCTCCCAATATTAGCCTTGTGTCTAATAATGCTAATCAATAATATGAAAAAAGTGATTCTTATGTTTTGAGTTTGGCATTTTTTAGATCCAAATAAAATTATAATATTTATTAATAGTAGGATTATGGTCAATTTATTGTCATCCATTTGAATGCATCAAACTAAGAAAAAATTAGCAACCCTCAAATCTTGTGTATCAAACTATAATGAAGATTGAGATTTCAAACCCCTTATGAAATTCACATTCAAAGGGATGATAATCCTACTATTAATATATATTATAATTTCATTTGGATCTAAAAAATGCCAAACTCAAAACATAAGAATCACTTTATTCATATTATTGATTGGTATTATTAGACACAAGGCTAATATTGGGAGGTGGAAGACCAAGTTCACTCTTAAAAGGACATTCAAATGAGAATATCCACTAGACTTTTTAACTCAACAAGTATTAGTGTGACAAGATAACTTAATGGTAGATGTGTTACTATTTCGCAAGGGTCCTAGTGGGAATACAAATAGAAAGGTCGAGTTAAATAATAGATTGAAGGATAGGATATCAAACAAACATACTACTTATATGAATTTTTTGGTGAATCTCATTGAACATGTCTAATTGATACACTAATATGATAAAGACATAAATAAAACTAATAATTTCCTTGAATGTTCATAAAAAATCCCTTATCAATGTAGTGAAGAAAACTAAAACTAAAGTTAAAACTAAACAAAACCTACTCTAACTCATTTTTTCAAAAATACAAGAGGTAAAAGGGGAAGAAGAAATGAACATATTTTGTTGTAAAATAAATTCTTTATTTGGTGAAACATGGGTACAAAGTTGTATCACACATTTATAAAGGAAATGGCACACATTGATTCATCACTAGAAACTTGTGACATATATGTTTTGAATTTTGAAATGATGAAAACTAATAAAATGTGTATTGTGTAATATATTTTGTCTGTAATTTTTTTATTTATTTTTTAAAATTATTTGAATATATTTTTTTATAAAATAAACACTAAAATTTAGTTGTTGATGAAATGTTGAAATTGAAATTACATGGAGCATCACTCTTTATATAGTAATTCTTTTTTTGCCTCAATTTTTTTGTGTATTGATAACTTTAGTGCATGGATATTAATAGCTAAGCTAGCTCATTTGGGTTTAGTGTATATTGAAGATAAGTGGCATTATGATCCAAATGGTTGCCTATCAAACTGCAAAGATAAAGTCTCCCACATTTCCTGACCCTACTGGGAAGAAAGACGTTACACGTTGGAGGATTCCACAAGCATTCACATAGTTCCTACTCTCATTACCTCTTCTCATCTTGAAAGACCATCCTGGTTATCTTTTTACGAAACTAAAGCTCGAATGGACCCTACAAAGACGATTGATGTTTCGCTTAGAAAGAAACTCGCCCAAAATGGTTGGTCAGATGAAAAGATCACTAATTTTTGCTTTTCAACAAGAGATACAAGATAGTAGTTCGGATTATCTGGCTTGGCCCTTGGATAATTAATTTGATGACATGTGGAACAAAGAGCATGATGATACTGAGGGTGATGAGAAAGAAGAAGTTTATGAGCTTAGGGAGATTAAAGGAAAGAAAGTCGTAGTCGAGTCTGTGGTAGCTCCCTCTGTGAGTGGATAATTCTCGGTAGTCCAACAGTCGTGCTCTCAAACTTCAAAGAAGAGGTCCTAAAAGACTTAGCAATCCCAGAAAACAGACGAGACAAACAATCCACCAACTGAGAAGAGGCAAAAGGTGGATGACCCGCAAAGAGCATCCTCAAAGAAAACAATCATGTCAAATCCAACTCCGACCACTTTTGCAGCTCAGGTATGCTTTGATCCCCCTCTTCTATCTTCTTAGTCTTTGTTCAGTCCGTCAATTTTTGTTCCCCTCATTTCTCAGGTGGACAATTTCCCCTCAGAACAGACCCCTGTCTCTATTCAAATTCCCATGTCCACGGAGGCTTCTACTCAATTTTCCACACCGCCATCTATGGCGGGCTTAGCTCTTACAACCCCATGGACTGCTCCATCTTTTGTTCTTCTAGTTTATGCACCCTCTTCTGTAGTTGCCAATGTTTCCACTAAACCCTCCTTGGTTTCACATTCTAGTCCAGCACCCTTCGTATCTCAACAGAGCCTTGCACCTCCCTCTGCATTCACAGGACAATGGCAAAACATTCCCCCTTTCTCTCCTTTAGATTTAAATTTGCCAAAGTAAACTCAGTCTGAGTCTGTTGTAGTTCCAATTCCTTTCACTCTACCCCTCGAGTACCCTATTGTTGCCCAATATATACAATCACCTATTGAATTTAGAGACCAAGCGAATACCACCAAAATGGCCCGGGCAAAGCATGCACAGAGGAGAAGAGAGAAAGATGTTGTTAGACCAATGGTGTTGTGTATTGAAACCATCTATAATGAGGCGCATCAATCCATCATGTTTGCCACCAAAATGGCCAATGTGATTAAGTCATAGGGTCAGATGCAACCTGAAGACTATAAAATTCATGTAGTGGGCATCAATCTAAGTCAGGCCTAAGTTCAAGACAAAGTGGAGTTGATGGAAGAAACACAAAAGGTAGTGGTGACATACCTTATAAAAATCACGCGCCCTCTGGAAAAGAGAGAGGCTGAGCTAAAGAATGTGAAGAGTATCGTGGAACTCCTGAGATCAAAAGAGAAGGCAAAAGATATAAAAATTTATCAGTCATCAAAGGAGATCACCCAATTGTCCAAAGAATTGCAAGAGAAAACTCTTTCTCTTTTCCAATAGAGTCGGGAAGAGAAGACCAAACTGCAAGAACAGCTTAGTAGCTTGGCGTCCCAAATCCAAAATCATCAGTAAAAAAAGGAGAACTTATCCAAGGAGCTGCAAAATAAAAGCTAAGAAATTGCTCAAACGAAGACAAGTCTCGCAGACATGGCCTGTATTTAAAATGAACTACAAAGCGTAACTGCTGAAAGAAACTTGTTTAAAGTGGACATGAATAAGAAATAAGTTCAATTACCTAAGGAGACAACATGCCAAGAAAATGTTGGACAATCAATTGCGCGATAAACTTGTCAAACTTTCCCAAGTCCATCAGTAGCATTTTGCCTCCACAACTACGCAAGTTCAATTATAGCAGGATCTAATCTATAAACAAACACAGTTTGATAAAGAGTTGCATGATGCCCAAGTTTCTTGTGAGAAAGTACAAGAGTCCAAGGTGGTGGTAGAGAAGGCCCTTCAGGAGAAGACCTTAGAGCTATAGCAACAAAAATTGGATTTAGAGGGAAAGATTGAAGGTTCAATAATAGAAGTGGGATCAAAAGAAGGCCAGATTAACCTGCTCTAGGTATCAAGCGCGATGTCCACCTCGCACGTTGACTTAACTCATATTGTGCAATAATTGCATTTCTCATATTAGTAGAAAATTAAGATTGTTATCACATCACTTTGGTCGGGTTTGCGATTTGTTGTTGATGCACAACGATTTGGCTCAGAGGTAGAGAATTCGGTAGAGAAAATTATGCAAGACATTGCATTGAGGGTTCCTAATTCTGAAATGTTGATTGAAAAGTTGTGTATGGCACCAGATGATGTTCTAGTAGCGCGGGGTGTGGAGGATAACAGATACACAGCTCGGAAAGCTCACAAATTTATTAATTGCAATAGAGCATCCATCCACGCAAAAGAATTTTTGGTTGTACTAATATCCACCGCTTCTCATCGTAAGAGACAGTTTGAATACTTTGTAAAAATGAGATAGTCGTCCCCTTTCTTTGTAGATGATTCAATAGCAACGGAGGAGAAAATGTTACAGCTCGTCATGTAGTATCAACAAGACCAATCTTACCTACAAACGCTTGGAGATGTCCTCGACACCTCAAATTTTTGAAAATATTAATTTTCACCTGGAACAAGCATTTTGAATGCTGGGAAATCTCCCTTTTAGAGAGACGTTCCAATTGGATCAAGCACATGTGTTTCTACGTGCTCAAATGCATCCCTCATTTGAGGAGTGGGCTCCTTTACATAATGCATTCTCACAGCTTTCAGCTGCTTTGCAGGTCCTGGAGCTGGTCTACAAAATAGAGGTTCAAGGGTTCCTAATCTGCAGGGAGATCACCCCATCAAGTCACCAAAACTGTGGATAAATCTTGACTCTTTCTGTGGGCCCCTTCATAGTTTCATTGGACCCTTTCTTTTGTTCGAGGTCTTTTTCTTATTCTACCACGCATCAAATGGGTACAGTTTTGAGAAGGCCCTTTTTTTCACTCTCATTGGGCTCCACGATGCTACCATGTATCCTCTCTCGGTGTTTTTGTTTCGGCCTCCAAAAAGGGGCATGCTTGCTTCAAATCAAACCCGCCACGCATCAAGCAAACAAGATTTCTCTAAACGGGGAAGGCAAGCACATCAACACTTCTCACGTGTTTGCCACGTGTCTCACCCACAGGCTCTATAAAAGAAAGAGAGAATGGGAAGGCAAGAGGCTCTGCTTCACTGCCACACGACTAATAGTCTAGACAGGTCCATGGGTCGACAAGGCACGATTTTGAAAAAAGGCATCGAAGTTTGTGAAAATGTAGGAATTCCATCTAGCAGTGGACGCATGTTCTGAGGCTGCTCATGGTTGTTTTCCAGGGCCATTTTCTTAAGTTAGTTATAACGGTAATGACAACAAAAGCGTGGGGATGCAAAGAAAAAAGGTAAGACCAGTCACATGCCAGGGAAGAGGTGGGGGCTGTTATTTTGAGGCCTATGCCCATGTCCAAGAAAACTATAAAGGGATTTTTTATATCATTTTTAGGGGATTCACGCGGAGAACAAAATTTTAGCTCTGTAACTCAGACTTTAGCATTTTATTTTTTCATTGCAAATCAAATAATTGGATTGTGCCAACTTTCAACCTTTTCATATGTTTGTTTATGTTTTATGGGATAATGCTTTATGTCATTTTGAGAAAGAATTAAAGTTTTACAAGTTTTTGGTAATATCAAGCATAACTTCTATTCGTCAAATCATTTATCAGACTCTTTCAATTCAGTATTAGTTGTCTTTGAATTACATTATACTACTTGTGAATTCTTGCCACAAATTGGGGTTAATGAGTTTCCAGCCTTTAAATTATACATTTCATGTATGGTTTACTATGCATCTAAAATTTTAATGTCTAGCGCATTGCCTTAGTTAGTTATTTTAATTCCAGTTCTCTTTCTCTCTCTTTTCCTTTTTCATATGAAGAGTCGGCTTCTAAAATCCTGGAGGTTGTTCATTGAGGTGCAATAGGTCCCCGCTCAATGAACCTCCCATAAGGTTGTTGTCTTAGGAGAAATTTAAGGCCTCAACAATAACCTTTGATATTTAAAATGTTAACTAGATTTGATGGTTTCAAGAATCAAATTCGAGAAACCAAGAAATAGAGTGCCAAAATCTAACGAGTTCTATCAGGACAACTAACTATAATTAAGAACTTTGCCTGCTCTTTGGTAGAGAAACCAATCACCTTCAATGAACCCTTCAAAGCTCCAATCTTCCAAAAAACTTCTAATTACTCCCAATGTTGGTAGAAATCGTTCCTTCAGGCATACCTTTCTCATAATTGGACTCAAAATATGATTCATTGGGATGAAACAAAGAAAGTATCAGTCCAATCTCAAACTTAGATCGAATGCATGGTAGCTAATGTCGATGTTCCTCGGTCCCATCTATCTCTCCCCACCCACCCCTAGTGAACTCTTAAGACTATGATAGAGTTTGCTCCTAAATTATGGGGGGAGAAGGGAGTAGAGTGAAAGCTTTGAACAAGTACTTGTGAGTTATTCCGGTCAATGGCTTAAGTCAGTGGAGAGGATGAGAAGAAGGATTAATTGAAGTAAGCTTGAGGAGGAGATATATAATTATAGTGCAACCCTGAATAAAACCCCACCCCTCATAAATGGCTATTGTAAAAGTGATAGTAGATAAATATGTAGATGGTATTGCAATTAATAGTCAACTACCCTCCAATTAATGATACAATGAAGGTACAATTAACATTAAATATCCCCTTTTTGCTTTCTAATCTTTTTCTTGATAATTGCAATTGATTTACCTGATACAAATATCTTAGGTCAAAATGATCAATTAAGGCTTGCTTTAAAAATTCATCACTTATTTAAGTTCAAGCACATTAAATGGTTAAACAAGCAATACTTATCATTTGAACGATGATTTTATTTTTTCTAAGTTAATGTTTGGGAGACTGCTTTCTTTTTATTTTATTAATTTATCATTCCACAAACAAACTTGTATATAATGGCATTAAGTGTTTTCCACATAACACCAATGAACAAAAACCAATTGGCTCTTACTGCCCTTGACACAAGTGAGGTGGATTTAAGTTAATTCCATTGCACCTTTTGGTGGAAGTGCTAATATTTTTAATGTGGTATTGCCTGCAAATGATCACAAATTTCTCATGCACTTATCATTTGCATAGTGCAAGATAATATTTTGGTAGCCACGCATGGAGTCTTGCTAATCCTCTCACATTTATTTTTAGATTTGGTCGAAGAAATAACCATTGACATTTAAAAATTTAGTTGGAATTATTGGTTTCAAGAATCACATGCAAGAAACTAAGGACCAAGTGCCAGAAGCTAACAACTTTTATCAAGGCAACTAACTATGATTCAAACCTCTACCTACTCTCTGGTGGAAAAATTGATTGTCTTTAACAAACCCTACAAAAATCCAACCTTCCAAAGATTCTAATTGTTCCTAATGTTGGTAGGGATCACTCCTTCAAGCATACCTTTCCCATAATTGGATTTAAAATATGGTTCATTGAGATGAAACAAAGAAAGTATCAATCCAATCTTAGACTTAGCTTGAATGCATGGTGGCTATAGTTGATGTTCTCAGGCCCCACCTATGTCCCTCTACCCACCCCTAGTGAACTCTTAAGAGTGTGATAGAGTACGGTCAAAGGATTTTATCAATGGAGAGGGTGAGAAGGATTAATTGAATTAAGCTTGAGGAAGAGATATATAATTATGGTGCAACCCTAAATAAAACCATACTAAAAATGGCTATTACAAAAGTGATAGTAGATAAAGATGCAAATGGTGTTGTAGTTGTCATAGTTTATTACCCTCCAGTTAACGCTATAATGAAGGTAATTAACACTAAATCTCCACTTTTTTCTTTCTAACATTTTTCTTGATAATTGTAGTCGAATTACCTAATACATAATATCTTAGTTCATTATGATCAGTGAAGGCTTGTGAGATTTACTTTAAATATTAACATTTATTTAGTTTCAAGCGCATTAAATGATTAAACAAATAGTACATATAATTTGAAAGGTGATTCTATTTTTTTAAATTAATGTTTGGGAGACTGCTTTTTTTATAAATTTATTAGTCCAAGAATATGCCTGGATAAAAGGGCATTGAGTAGTTTCCGCCTAACACCAACTGACTTTTACTGCCCCTAACACTAGTGTGGCAAATAAGTTAATGCATGGATAAGTTAATTCCTTTCCACCTTTTGGTATAAGTGCAAATTATCACAAATTTCTCATGCGCTTATTATGAATTGAAATTATTATTTGAAAAAAAAACTTGAATAATAATACAATAATGGTAGATTAATTTGCATTTTATTTAATTATAAGAAATTAGAAAATTACACATCATTTTCCAATGTTGGTGGCTGTCCAAGATGCCAATAGATGTGGTAGCAAAATATGATAAGTATATATTGTATAATAGTCTTACAAGACTAAATCTATCTGAAAGCCTTGTAAAACAAAGTGGATGAGGGGGAATGTTTCCTTAGTTAATCTTGAATTTCGCTTGACCATATGATGGAAATTAAATAAAAAACTAAATCTATCTAATATATTAAAATAATTCAAAACATAGTTAATCAAGCCTAAATAGATAATGATCAAGCCTAAATAGATAATGAAAATGACAATAAGGAAATAAGGCTATGAAAAGAGGGATATGGAGATAAACAAGAAAGATAAAATGGAAAATGATGTTAGGAAACTAAAATGGTTGAATAGGATTTAGAAAAGTAATTGGAAGCATTCACAATCAAAACAAATACTTTCATTCTCATCTTGTGCATAGTGAAGAAATGAAAAACTAGCAAGAATTTGCATAATCAAGAGTTACAAAATTGTATAGTAGGAAAAATAAACACAAACCCAAAACCTCAAGGGAAGTTGTAAATTACATTGCAGTTTAAATTGAAGTCTTAGCATTAAATTTGCAATTTGAATATTTTTTTTTTAAGTAGAAACATAATTATTAAATACTAAGGCGTGTATTGGTGCTCTTCTAGTATTGCAGGTGATCCTAACCTTAAATTGAATTTCTTGACTGGAGATGACCCTATATAACCTTAAATTGAATTTCTTGACTGGAGATGGCCCTATATAGAATAGAGATGTGATACTACTGGAAGAGAATAAAACAAGGAGAAAGACAACTAGTGAAAAACCTAGGGGATCTTTGAAGATTGATTATTTCATGAAATTCTAGGTAAGGATAGACACTTTTTTTAGAATTGTTGATAAGGAAAACATGCACTAAAAATGTTATATTCCCTCCTTGCTCCAATCTTTATTGTGAAAAATCATCTTCTCACACTTTTATATGACCTTAACATTCTTTTTAGTATTTACAAGTGGTATCTCTGCCTTGAAAATATTTTTTTGTATCCATTTAAACAAAGACAGATACACACAAGGTTTTTTCCTCCCTATAGTGGGTAAACTCGTGATGGGTTCTGTGCTTATGCTCTTAGGGTTATAAATATAATAACTCAATAGTCTCCAAAATGTGACGAATATAAAGGTGATCTACTGGGTTTTGTGCTTATGTTGTGAAGGCCATAGTACCATGGCTCAACAGTCCCCCAAATGTGATTAAAGGCAATGTGATATGTTACAACTTCACTACCTCTATTATAAATGAAAATACAACAAATACTAATACTTGAGAATCATAAATACTACAATAAGAAAAATAATTTAAATCGTGTATCCTTACCCTCGCTTGTTGTATCATAAACACACAAAAACCAATTAAAATTGAAAAAACCTAAGCAATAAAACCTTATCAAAAATTAAGACCCCTTCAACTAAGTAGACACCCATAAAGAAGAAATATAGTCATTTTACAAACATGAGAAAGATAAAATGTGCAAGTCACACTCAATTAGGAAGAGATTGTTATCGAAGGAAAGAAGAAATAAAATAAACGATATGAGATACCAAAAAAAGAAATATTGAGAGAATGGCATTTACCCAAACATGCTTAGCCCAAAATGGCAGATCTCACAATATAAAATATAGAATACAAAAGTGAAAATAATTTACTTGGAAGAACAAAAAAGTAAGAAGAAGAAGCTATGATTCAACTGATAAAAGAAGTTTAGGAGAACCTGGTACAATAATGACAACCATCCATCGATCAAATCTAGAAATATTGCAAAGTGATATGCATTCATTGTAAAGATATCGTACATTTTATCTTTGAATGCATTATACTTACTAGTTTTTTTTTGGCACAATTTACCAAACAAAGGACAATGGTTTATTGACATATGACAAAGGACAATTGTTTATCTACATCTGACAAATGACAATAGTTTACTAGCATCAACAGGCAAAAAGATGACGTATTGACCAGTTATCAAGCATGAGAAATTTCGTTCGAGCTCCCTATAAACAAGCTTTCTAACAAAGGAAACCTATTTGTTAATAAATAAATGAGAGACTCTTCCCTTTAATTTTGAATTAATGGTTAACTATATGCACAAATGACTAAGATATTTAAATCCTAATGGTAATAACCATAACATTAGCATCATGAATTTACTTCTTATTATTGTGTTAGGTATAATCTAATAAGAGGATTGAGTCTATTTGAATAATAAATAATTTTTAAAAATGACCTTAATAGATTATGGTGATAATGAGGATTTAAAACACAAATGACATTCAAACTTCCTATATCTTCATGATGAATAAGAGCTTAATCTAAATCGTGGTATGAGAGGAAATATGTTAGTAAAAACAAAAGAGCTCCACTTATATTGATAAGGGAACTAATTATAATATTGATTAAGTTAACATATAATTTTGATAAATAATGGAACTATCAGGGATAGTTTTCAAATTTTATCAGCCTTGCATCTTGAGCATTAGTATACTAAAATGTTTAGATTTTTTTCTGGTTGGTAATAAGATTTTTTAATTAATATTGAAAACGAAAGTTTACATCTCCAAGGAAAGTATGCAGTAATTACACCCAAAAACAACTCTAGCCAAACCACCCAACAAAACCAAAAACCACCTATACAAACCATCAACCCATAAAATTTTACAGTTTCATCAAGCACAAAAAAGCTCATTTCAATCGTCCAATAATGAATGGAAATTTTTACACAATTTAGCCTTGATAAGATCCTAGATAAACACAGATACAAGGATAAACCCCCGCAGACCAAGACAAAAATACATTTTCCTGTAAACAATTCAAAGAGGACTACGAAGCTTAATTGTAAGGGTTTGTTCGCCACCCGCCTTTCTCTTCCTCGGTCGAAACCTCCTACATTCCATCGCTCTTTCCTCCTCAATGGCTTATTGTAGTGTTGCATCAACCTCCATTAATTGCACGAACACCTTCAAGGCTTCCCACCCCCTTCTTGCCTCCTCTCTGAATCGTGACTTTGTACCATCTTCCTACCACCTTACAAAAGGAATGTGACTCCCCACAACCACTTGATGAAAGTTCTCAATTCCTTCACACATAACAAAACCAACACCATGAACCACCCATTCAATGATTGACTCCACGCCCAAACAGTATTCCTCAAGATGTATGGCTTCCATCACCTTTTTGACCGGTTCAACAAAATTTTCCAAATCAAAAACCAAAAGCCATCTAAATTTGTTGTCCCATCATCTTTTGTCGTCCTTCTAGGCTGGGTTGGCAGAATTTTGCATCCTTTCTGATACAAAGGGTAAATGCAAGCTCATTAATGCATTGTACTTGTTAGTGTGAATTTATACATCCTCTTCCAATGGTATAAACCTGAAATCTTCAATATGCATTTCACCAGCTTTATCAAATTTTAAAGCCCAATTGGAAAGTTTCCCTACTTCCACATTCCTCAATCTTCTCGCATGGCTAATACAAAAGTCTTTGAAGGTTGCCAATTCTTCCACTATTATAGATACCATATTTTGAAGGTGTCATGCATCAATTCTACCCTTCATAATTGCTTGAATTATAATCAAAGAATCTCATTCTAAATGTATTCTCGGGAATCCCAACATCTTGCCAAGTCTAACCGCTACCAAAGTTGTTGATGCTTCCGCAGAGTTAGTCGTCCCATTCTCTAATTTTTTGCCCCCATAGCCACAATATTGCCATCCCAATCCCTAGTAATGAAACCTGCACCTAACAGTCCAGGGCTCCCTTTCGAAGCACCATCAAAGTTGATCTTCCACTATCCTTTCGAAGGTTTCTCCCATACAACATCCTTATCCATTAAATAAGTTGAATTAACCCAACAAAGCCCCTTAACAGGCCACTAAAATGTTTATATTAATTACACTTACTCTAACTTGTAATTTTTCTAGGAAAATATATATATTCTCATAGTTACATATATTTATGCAAGTACTTTTTGTAGACACCTAAAAATGTCTCATTGATCATGTACTAACTATTCCTCTAATTGATTAAATAATCTTTATTATTTAATTAAGTCAATTAGACTTATTCTTCTAAATTCTTCTAATTTCATATTTCTTCATTATCTTACTAATTATTCTATTTTCCTATTCTATCATCATTTAATCATTTCAATCATTTTCTAAATATTAATTAAATATTTATTATTTAATTAATTATGATTAATTCACCAGTTTAAATAATCTTTATTATTTAAATAAATTAATTCTCAATTTCTATCTCAATCCTATCATCATCTAATCATTCAACCCTTTTCTAAATATTAATTAAATATTTATTATTTAATTAATTATGATTTAATCCTTTAAATTAAATAATCTTTATTATTTAATTAAATTCCATTTCTAAATAATTAAATAGTTTCTTAAAAAAAATTAATTAACTAATTAATTCTTCCATTTCCAAATACCCAAATTCTAATTTCATTTAATTTCATATTCTTCTAATTTCTTCCAAATTCAAATACATGTGCATGATTTCAAAAACCAAATTGAAAATCAAAGTTAAGTTCTAAATATATTCAAATGCTAAATTGAATTAATAAATTCAATTATTTGAATAATGTCTCATGCAAAGATTAAATAGAAAATCTAAATCTAAATGCAAGCACATGCTAAATTAATTAATTCAATCAATTAATTAATTAAATTATTTATCTCTCCAATCTCTATTTCCATCCTTCAATTAGTTTTTTCTAAATTAAGCTCTTTGTGTCATCCTCTTTATTTCCTCTAATCATTCTTTTTCTTCCTTCAGTCAGCTTTTTCTCAATCAGTTGACTCAATTAATCTATTCAATCTATTGAGTTTTACTCCCACAATCAGCAGTTCAACTATCAACTTGCATTTGAGCTCACCTAAGTTCACACCTCTTGATCATTCTATTCCACCTTTCAATCAATCTTCTCCAATTTTCTATAAATTGAGCATCCAATCTCCATTTTCAACAATCACGAACTTTGAATCTTTGTGTCACTTGCAGGTTACTAGTGCAATATCTGAGAGCCATCATACCACGAAGAGGAGAAGAGCAATGGAAGCAATATGCAAATCTTGGAATAGGGAGTTTTATTTGAATTGATTTATAATTCCTATTTTATTTGATCTTGCATTATTTCATTGTATTGCTTGTTAAATTCTGATTAGGAAAGGGACTCGTGATTTCCCTTGTTTCTAATTGATTACTTTGTTAATAGAAGAATGAATTTTGGCATCCCACATTTTGGTGAACCCGACGTGAACTAATAGCAATTTAACCTTTTTCTGTGTTCTGTGTGATTTTTACAAATTGTACGGATTGTTCATTTTTTCAGGTTGCATGAATTTCGAGAAATGATTTTCCATCACACGATCGAGCTTACAACGTCATGCAATCGCATAGACAGAATTACGCATTCGACCCTTCGGGGTCACGCATTCGCTCTGACAAGGTCACGCAATCGCCCTGTCCAGATCACGCAATCGCACTTTCTGGGTCACGCATCCGCAGGGTTAATTGTTGTTTTATTTTTCTTCTGTTTGTTATTGCTTCTGTATAATTATGTCTTAAATTTGGTTAATCCGAGATCAAAATTACTTTTTTATTTCAGGATTTGATTAACACAGTTTATGGCAAGAAAAGTTCAGTTTAAGATTTCAGGTGCAAGAAGGATGAAACTACAAAGGAGGGAAGCCAAACAATATCAAAAAGTTCTCCAGGCAAAAAAATTGATACAAGATTCAAAAGAACAACTGGCCTTAGACAGATATAATAGCCTAGTTCTTTCTTATATAGTTAAATATGATCTAATCAATATTGAATGGACGATGAGGGATTTGGCTAGGGTTTCACAATTGGTTTCGCAGGTTCCTGATCGGGTTTAGTTTTCTTGTATTTTTCTATTTTTTTTGTTGTCTACATTCTGTCACGCAATCGACCTATTAGTGTTACCCAATTGAGCAGATAACGTCACGCATTTTCTCTGTCAGATTCACGCATTCGCTCAGTAAGTATCACGCAATCGCTCAGGTAGTATTACGCAATCGCCTCTATCAAGTTCTCAGTTTCTATTTTTTGTTTGTTTATTTTGCTACTAATATTCTGTTTACAGCCTGTGGCAGATTCACAAAGAGGATTAGATTAGTAATTTTGCATGCACATCTCACAACAGTTAAAATGAGCATGCATGGATAATCTCACACTTCAATTTTTAGTGCTTAAAATCAACAACAGTTAAAATTGACATGCATGGATAATCTCACACTTCAATTTTTAGTGCTTAAAATCAACAACAGTTAAAATTGACATGCATGGATAATCTCAAACTTCAATTTTTAGTGCTTAAAATCAACAACAATTAAAAAGGACATGCATGGATAATCTCACACTTCGTTGTTGATGTTTAAAATGAACATGGGCTAAAATTGACATGCGTGTATCTCACACTTGGTTTTTGGTGCTTAAAAATCAACAAATGGTTAAAATTGACATGTATGCCTTCATTATTGGATTTGGTGTTTAAAATTGACATGCACATGCGGATCTAACACCTAAATTTGGGTTATAAAATGAACGTGAATCAGGCTACTTTAGATTAAATCATTTTTCATTTTCTTAAGGGATAAGAACTTTTCATTGTGTCTAGGGTGGACCTACTGTTGCACTAACTGACTTTCTACCCGCCATCGGGCCCATGGGAGAAAGAAGGGAGGTGACAACGACATCCAAATTTTCTTTTTGTTCTACGTAGTGAGGGGTATCTTTTTCCTGGGGATTTCATCACCCCACAGAGGTACTTTGAATTGGGATGCATTGGGGATATCATCTCTCCCAACGTACTCTCGAGCGGGTTTTTTGAGCTGCTATATAAATATACTGGTCAGACGGCTAGAGTGTTGAGTGAATTTGACGTATGTGGGGGCCTTCCCTACACCGATAAGCTCAACTAAATCCTTAAGAACCAAATTAGTTGCCAAAAATCCTACATTCAGTGGTTCTAGGAGTGTGGATCGTACCCCATAGATACCCCTCATGTACCTTACATTATGAGACAAAAATCCCTCGGTGATAAGATCTTCGGACCTTCGGGGTAAGAGAGACTGGCATGCCCGAGAAGTGTGTGTCGTGGAGTGGAGCCAGTGCCGCCAGACTCTCTATCTATCCATCTTGTTTCAGTATTTTGTTGCGGGGGCCTCACTGAATGGTGTCCAATATCCAGCCTAAGATTGTATTACGTGCTTTTTATGTATCGTTGTGATAGACCAGTATTGAGTCACTCCCTTGGGCTATTTCAGGCCCTATCCCACGTATCTCCAAATTTTATGAGATTGTATGAAATTTGAGTCAGTCAGCTATACATACCTACCAACCATTGTTCTCAGATTTGGAAAACTGCAAAACATTGTCCTACACACAAAGTTACCAAAAACAAAGTCCATTTTGAAACTGATTCTCAAAACGTCCTTACATACTTGTGACCATAGGCAGTCCCATTTACATCCTCATTATCGTCCATAGTCTTTTGCATAGTCCTATTTACGTCCTCATTATCATCCATAGTCTTTTGCATAGTCCCACTTACATCCTCATTATCATCCTAAGTCTTTTGCATTATCATCCATATTAGTTGCATAGTCCACCATTTATCATATACGTCTTCATCTAGACCTCATATACGTCTAAGTCTATTATCAGTTATAGGTTCATAGCATGTGCCTTCATGGGTCTCCTAGGTGATGGTTTGCTCCCCTTCGAGCAACCTAATCTAGTTCCAAATGGTGATCAACGAGAAATTATTGATGGTCTAGCTAACTTAGCTTGGGATTTAAGAAGAAGCGCACCCCAATATATGGGAGTTATATACGAGATAGATATTGAGTCTAGGATTGCTCGTACGATTGATAAAGAGATTGAGGCTGAACAACTTCATCAACAAATGGAAAGACTTGCATTAGAGAAAGCTAGAAAGGCTAAAAAGGTCTCACATCAAAATCCTCAATAGAGAGTCTAGTATAGTATTGCACACCTCATATTTATGTCTACTGTCTAGTGTTAGGTCATCGTCTTGCATAGAACCATCATCATATAGGCAATTTTAGATGCCCGTCACAAGGTCCCAGAAGGCAAAAGGAATAATGGACCCGAATAACACACAGTCTATAAACCCTACTTGGAACATGGACATGTCGACAGGTCAACACTCAGGTGCACAGACAATGTCCACCATAAATGAATTACAACAACATCTGACAAAAGAAGAAATTGAGTCCGCACAGCAAGACCCGCATGTCCTCATGATCCTAGATGCACTTATACATAGCGATAGGGACAAGTATCTTTCGTTGTTAATACAAAATGGGGCAAATTTACTTGAGGATTTTAATGTCACAAAGATTTTACCATCAGGAAAAACTTTACGTCAAGATAACAGTCAAACACCACCCTTGACGCAAATACAAGCAATGACCTCTAGTCTTCCTCAAAACATACCTCTTCCAACAAATGTCAAGACAAATGCAAACTTTCAAACAAGCGTGTCATCTTCAGTGATCAATGCTAGTATACCATCACAGAGCATACCGATAATGTCAAGTATCTTAGCACCTATTCAAACGCAAGCAACAAGTGTAACCCAACCTCCAGTTTCCTATTCTATGGGATTCACATATGGTTATCAAAATGCAAATCTAGGTATTACCAATACAACAAGTACAAGTCAACCAAACGTGGGTTCACATATCACCTATTTCACAGTACCTCCTGGAACACACAGCACACAAGGTTATAATCTTGGTACCTTTCAACAACCTCCTAGTTATGCAACCACGAATCCTTTTGTGGGACATACACACACACAAGGTATACCTTTGACATCAACAGATATTCTGACACAACAAGTACATAGTTTGCAAAAACAGATGATGAACATGCAAACTAGTAACGATAAAAAGAGCTACACAATGCAGGACTTACGTCCTTATCCATTTGATCACACATTATACATGCCACCTTTCCCACAACATTTTGAAACACCCAAATTTGATAGATATCAAGGGAAGAGTGATCCTAGAGATCATATCAGAGAATTTTTTACGGCATGTATAGAAGTTGCCTCAGAAGATACTTACCTAATGAGACTATTCCCTAAAAGTCTGGGAGGTCCGGCTTTAGAGTGGTTTTCACATCTACCACCAACCATCACATCATGGGGGGAATTAGCTGAACAATTTATTGCAAACTTCTCGCACAACATTGACACCCTAGTTACTTTGATGGATTTATGTGTCACTAAGCAATATGAGAATGAAACATTTGCATCCTTCATACAACGATGGAGGGCTCTCTACAGGAGATGCAAGACAGTTTTCCCAGAAACAAAGCAAGTGGATATGTTTACATAAAATTTGATTCCTAAGATTAAATATCTGGTACAAATGCAATGTTTAACCATATTCAAACAAGTCACAGACAAGGCTCTCAAATGTGAGAAGGGCTTGGTAGAACAAGGTCTTATTAAGTATGGCAACACCAACACCAATGACAAATCTAAGTTTTGGTCAAAAAACAAAAATGTGACCAATGATGGTATTGTAGACGCCATAACGATAAACAGAACTCAACTTGTTCTATCATTGGGAATAAGTCAGACAACAAATCCACATACCGAGAATAACACAACATCAACCAATGTAAATGCTATGCAAAATACAAACACAAAATACCCCAGGGTAAACGCTCCAAGAAGAAATTACACACCTTTAGGATAACCTATTGAGTCAGCACTCAAAAAGTTAATAAAGACAAACATGATCACTCTACCTGAAGTAAGAGTATATGAACCAGATCCTTTCAAACCCACATGGTGGAATGACAATGATTTTTGCAATTATCATAGGACTAAAGGTCACAAAATGGCAAGTTGCTACAAATTGAAAAACTTGGTCCAAGATATGATAGACCAAGGGGACATCATAATTGATACGGATAAGACCTCAACAAATACGAATCATACAATTTTTAAAGATCCTTTTGTTAAGAATGACAAGGTAAAAGCTACCACATCAGGTACCCAAAACAATACGGCTAACTACACGAAGGTCTCATACAACTACACTATTCATGCCATTAGCTCAGGAGATACAACAAACAATGATTCACAAGAAACACCTGATCAGGAGGACCAATATCAAGACACTCATAAAGATAACAACCAAATTTGCATGATATCTGAAGGACCAAAGTACGATGATGATACGAATCTTTGTCTCCAAGAATGGGGGTAGGATCAACCATCTCACTTAGATTGGTTTGAAGATGAACTCATTGAACATATTGTGAATGTCAAACATACACATTGGGACTATGAAGAAGGATTTAATATAAATCTAGATAAGACAGCCTATGATGCAAATGATACAATTTCTACAATCACAATTACTCCCAGAGACAGAGACTGTGTAGTGGTTACTCACAGGTCCAAGGTAACCTTGCAAGGGATACCACAAAATCAACCACCAATAGTAGGGACTTACAATGTAGTTGAGCAACTTAAGAAAACTCCGGCACAGATATAATTATTTGAACTACTGCATATTTATCCCAATCATAGAGCTATACTGGACAAAGCACTTCAAGATTCAGTAGTGGACAGAGATATAGATGAACGTGCCTTCCAGTCTATGGTAGGAAATCTGACACAAGGTACACATATTGCATTTACAGAACAAGATATTCCTAGAGATAAATTGCTTCATAATGACCCACTACATCTGGAAGCTTACATTCACAAGAAAAGAATCAGAAGAGTACTTATAGATGGGGGAGCCGGTCGAAACATTTGTACTTTAAAGCTGGTCAAAGCATTGGGATATTCTGAACTTCACATTGATTCTTCCAAAAGGATAAACATCAAGGCTTACGATGATGAAGAACGTCCATCTAAAGGCATTGTAACATTACCTGTACAAGTAGGACCAATAACGACAGAGGTTGCTTTTCAAGTCTTGGACAGAGCTAGGATATAACATGTTATTGGGCCACCCATGGATCCACACCATGCAAGCAGTACCATCCACATTTCATTAGTGTGTCAAATTCCCATACAATGGTATTGAAATCACCATAAAGGGTGATCCAAATCTGTTCCAACATTGTAATTATCTAAAAGACAGTGTCGATAATCAAGTACCTATCAATCAGGCTGCACCTCTCACTACATAGTTGGAAATGTTAAAGATTATAGAAACACAAAAAGATATGCCTACGACATCCTCCTTACAAATAAAGGATATGGATTGTGGAGAGTACTCTGTTTCAAATACTTTAAATGGGAAACAGTTGTCTCTTTCTCCTAAGTCCTTTGGGAAACCTCACACTACAATACAAAAGAAAGACAAAGGAAAAGAAATTGTCAGATACTCAAACCCATGCTCTTTCATTAGATGGGAAGACTTAGAGGAAGAATCCTTGACCGAAGATGTTAACCATTGGATATATAGAGAAGAAGATCATATGACAACACCCAGAATACACACAGATCAGTATGGCAATGGATTCAAAATACTCCAAAGACATGGATATGATGGTACCACAGGCCTGGGGTTACAAAAGCAAGGAAGACTAGAACCTGTTATTCCTAATGATAATCTAGGAAATCAAGGATTGGGATACAAGCATGTACAACATATCACACAAGCCAGACATCATACCCTTGATATACTAAATCGACCAAGCAAACCATCAGATTACATATCACAAAGGAATCGGTCCACATAGTCTCTTCCATCTTCATCTCAAACAAGCAATCAGGTACCTACATCACCAAACGCAGAATCAGATGGGGAAGACATGAGACAACTCTTGCAAGAACCCACCGCGGAGTTACAAAATGATGTAGTTATTGACACAACAGTACAGGCTAATGTGGCAACAGATGCAGGATTACCCCCACCACCTGAATCCCACCCATGGTTATTGTCACTACTTCTACCATGAGAGGCAACTTAGGCTCAACCTAACGAAACAAATGAAGAAAGATTATAAAGGCTTATACCTGGCTTAAGAAGAGTCACTAATCTACAAAGAAGACCAGTTAATCTACAACGGAATCAGGGACAGGAACAAGAAGAAATAAGTGATGATAGCCCATATGATGAAACATATATTGATAGTGAGACAGATTCTCATGACTACGAATTCTTATCACTCCATGATTCTACTCCACCAGAAAGTGTAATATCAAACAATCAAGTCTTCAAGTTATCAGACTCTACTACAGAAGGGAATAATGATTTACCCCTAGTACATTCACACTTGATTGATTGGGGGCAAGAAGGAAAACCAACGCTGGATTGGTTTGAAAATGACGAAGCAATTTCAAAATTTCTAGGAGTCAGGGAAGGATTTCCGCTAGGCGATCATAAGGCAGGGTTTGCTATAGACCTAAATAGAACATAATACTTTGGAGAAGGAAGTACTTCTCAAACAGAAGATAAGGATCAATTTACCCATAATGACAAAAGTGACTTGGGTAATCTTCCTATGGAAAGAGAAAGTTCAGCATTACTTACAGAGGAAACAAAGGAAGTAAATATAGCAGAAGGGGAAGTTGTACATAACATCCATCTAGCAAAATCACTGAGCAAAGAAGAAAAAGACAGATTCATTCATTTTTTCAAACAATGACCTATCAACTTTGCTTGGTCCTATTCAGACATGTTGGGCTTAGATTCTGAATTAGTGTTGCATCACTTACCATTGATACCAGGAGTTATACCTTACAAGCAAAAATTGAGAAAAATGCATCCAAGTATCGCATTACTAGTTAAAATAGAATTACAAAAGTTGTTGGATGTAGGTTTTATCAGACCTATTGATTACGCAGAATGGATATTAAACCTAGTAGCTGTGACTAAGCCCACGGGAGGCATCAAAATCTATACCGATTTTTGAGATCTAAATAAAGCTTGCCCTAAGGACGACTTCCCGCTACCTAATATTGACATGATAGTTGACCTAACAGCTGGAAATGAGATGCTATCCTTAATGGATAGTTTTTCAGGATACAACCAGATTAAAATTGCACCAGAAGATCAACATAAAATGGCCTTTACATGCCCATGGGGAACGTACTGCTGGAATGTGATGCCATTAGGTCTTAAAAATGTCGAGGCAACATACCAAAGAGCCATGACAACATTATTTCATGACATGATCCATAACATAATGGAAGATTACGTGGATGACATATTGGCTAAATCACAAACCAGAGAAAGTCACCTTGCAGTTCTTACACAGATATTTGATTGGTTGGAACAGTATAATGTCATATTAAATCTGAAGAAATGTGTGTTTGGCGTAACACCAGGTAAACTATTAGGGTTTATACTATCAAACAGAGGAATTGAAATAGACCTTGCCAAGGTCAAGGCAATCATTGATATGCAACCTCCATCAACACTTAAACAACTCAGAGGGTTACAAGGAAGATTGCAATCCATAAGGAGATTCATAGCACAGTTGGCAGATAAGTGTCACCCATTCCAGCATTTACTCAGGAAAGGAGTTACTTTTAAATAGACAAAACAATGCCAGGAAGCTTTCCAAGCTCTAAAAGATTATCTTTTGAACACACCAGTGTTAATATCTCCTACTCCAGGACAACCTCTATTGTTATACATATCAGCAATGAACTCAGCCCTGGGAGCTCTATTGGCACAACATGACAAAAATGGAAAAGAAAGAGCCATTTATTATATAAGTAGGACTTTGATCAGCTATGAGCTTAATTACACCCCCATAGAGAGAGAATGCTTAGCAGTAATCTTTGCATCCTAAAATCTTAGACACTACATGTTGAGTCATAAGGTACAACTCATTGTACGGTTTGACCCACTCAAATACCTATTGAGCAGAGCAACATTGACCGGGCGATTGGCTAAGTGGGTTATGATCTTGAGCGAGTTTGATATAGAATACATAGAAAAAAAATCTATCAAAGGACAAATCATAGCAGATCAATTAGCAGAGGCTCCTATACAAGACAGTCACCCATTGTTGATAGACTTTCCAGACGAATCTATGTTTACACTAACTACCTCAGTAATGTGGAAGTTATACTTCGATGGATCATATACAAATCACGGATCTGGAGTAGGTATTCTCTTCATTACTCCTCAAGGAGATGTTATACCTAAGTCATTTAGGATCAATTTCACATGCACCAACAATATGGCAGAATATGAAGCTCTCCTCATAGGGCTTCGTACAGCTATGCAATGGAAAATACAAGAGTTACAGGTCTATGGTGATTCATAGTTAATTGTAAACCAGGTCAATGATGATTACAATACAAAGGATGACAAACTCATGCCTTATAAGAAGTTGGTCAAAGATTACAAGGAGCACTTTAGCAAAATTACCTTCGAACAAATCCCCAGAATGCAAAACAAGGCAGCAGATGCAATGGCAACCATAGGATCTCTTATGAATATGCCTACTAATGAAACTCAGTTTGAGTTTATCATAGAACAGTTAATGCTACCTGCATATGAGACCCCCCTATCAAACTATGTATGTGCAATTGTGGGTCTAGAATCACCTTGGTACAATGAAATATATACATATTTGCATACCCAATACATGTCACCAGATCTGTCCAGAAATTAAAAGAAGACCTTTATTCGTCAAGCATCTAGATACACCATTATAGCTAATACTCTGTATAGAAAGGGTTTTGATGGAACTCTTCTCCGATGTCTGGATGATAATGAAGCATGCCTTGCTTTAAAAGAAGTCCATGATGGAATCTATGGGGCTCAGCAAAGCGGTCTGCCATTATCAAAGAAACTGCTGAGAATAGGGTATTATTGGCCAACCATGGAAAAAGATGCTTATAAGTATGTACAAAAGTGTAAACAATGCCAAATGCATGGAGACCTTATTCATGCACTAACACAAGATCTTCAACCCATCACATCACTATGGCCATTTTCATAATGGGGATTAGATCTGGTAGGTAAAATCAACCCTACTTCATCCAACAAGCACAAGTTTATCTTGACAGCCACCAAATACTTTACAAAATGGGTTGAGGCAATTCCTTTAACATATACTACTAGAAAGCAGATATCAAAATTCATGCTCAACTACATTATATGTAGGTACAGAGTTCCAATGTGCTTTGTTACAAATAATGGGCGTCCATTTAAAAACCAGGAAGTGAAAGAATTATGTGACAAATTTCACATACAACAGAGATTTTCCACGCCATATTATCCACAAAGTAATGGACAAGAAGAGGCTACAACTAAAACAATATTGAAAATTCTTAAGAAAGTAGCCACTGACACGGGACGGGACTGGCATCTCCAATTAAATCCCGCTCTTTGGGCTTACAGAACAGGAGTGCGCACACCTACAGGAGCAACACCATATTCCTTGGTCTATGATATAGAAGTGATACTCCCCATTGAAATAGAAATATCATCTCTAAGAGTCTCCTTACAGAACATTATATCAGAAGAAGACTACAGGGTAGCAAGGTTGCAAGAACTAGAGACCCTTGATGAAAAATGACAAACAACATTCAATCATTTACAAGGATATCAAAACAGACTGAGACGAAGTTATAATAAAAGGGTCCGCCCACAAACCTTTCAAGTGGGAGATCTAGTACTTAAAGAAAATCAAAGGAACTTAGTAGAATGAGAAAGGCCAAGGAAATTCAAACCTGATTGGCTAGGTCCTTTCATTATAACAAGGGTCATAGGCAATGGTGCCTATCATTTGGCTACCATGGAGGGAGATCCAATCTCTGACCCTATGAACAACATGCACCTTAAGCAATATTATACCTAAGGGCTGTGTAGTTTAGGTTTTGCTTTCCGCATTGCATATCATATCATTTAAAACACTGCATAACATGTAGTTTCCCTTTTAGACGCATCACATTCTTAAAGTTCTGCATTCTCATATAGAAGCATCAATAAAACAAGGCAACTATTCGATTTTATCATTCGTTTGCATCTAAAGAAAACAAGGGTCATCGCCTTTCTTAGATATTCGGACATGAAGTCTTTGGGGTTCTAAAGTCATACATTCTCAACATTACCCTATGATGACGCTTTAATTATGGTTGGGTAGCAATTTCACTATTTGAGACTTGTTAACCTACAATCTATCAATTGCTATATCTCACACCTTAACAAGATCTCTAATTCATTCTAGACACCTAATTGATCATATGACTAGTGAAAAATCTGAAATTCTACTTCAGCGCCACTGTAATTGTCTTACCCAAGTAGGTTTCATTACTTATAAGTCAAGGCAAGAAAATAAAAAGAAAAAGAGATAAGCCAAATATCCATCTAAAGGCAAAAAGAGCAATGATATATAATTGAAATATCATGTATACAAAATGCGATAAAAAGCTTGACTATGGGAACATGCAAGTAACTCCATCAGGGCTATGAACGCCTATTGGCAATGGAGAAATATTTGAGAAAATACAGTCTATAACCTCATTGGAGCTCTCAAGGCTTGCTAGCAACGAGGCTCTATTCGAGATGCTTTTGAAGTTAGAATAATTCATGTAGCTAGTCGTATAGGATGCTAAGGATCTTTAGTGAACACAAGAGCGGGAATTAACTCATCTGCACACACATGGGCAAAAGAAGATCAAAGTTTCAAGAATCAATGGGGAAGTTTTTCGCGTCTCCATTTGTAAATCCTAGTCACTAAGTGTGTTGAGATGAATGTTCCGAAGGGCCTTAGAGATCGATTGACTGCTTATCTATGAAATGTTTTGCACCTTCATTTTCAATCGGTGTATTACGAATGCTAAATACAAAGACAGTCAACCGTGTTCGAATAGGAAGTGCATTTTCGTCCTGCATATTGCATTCATATAGGTCATGTCAAAAATTCTTTGTCTCCACATGCATTCTACAGATCATCATGTAATACAGGTCTGCACACTAGGGGCATAACTGAAAAAATCCAAAAAATCAGATAAAGTCTTGAAAAAATCCAAAAAATCAGATAAAGTCCTAAAAAAATCCAAAAAAATAGATAAAGTCCTGAAAAAATCCAAAAAATCAGATAAAGTCCAAAAAATCAGATAAAGTCCTGAAAAAATCCAAAAAAATTAGATAAAAGTCCTTAAAAAATCCAAAAAATTACATAAAGTCTTGAAAAAATCCAAAAAACATTGAAAAACTCAAAATCCAAAAAACATTGAAAAACTCAAAATTCAAAAACATCCATATAATGTCCTGAAAAAATCAACCAAAAACATTCAAAAACGATCCTAAAGAAAATCAAACAAAAAACATTCAAAAATCTACCTACATAATCCAAAAACATCGAAAAAGCTCTTGGAAAAGAACTAAAAATCGAAAATCAATCAATCAAAACACTTGCAATAAGATGTCTTGTGAGAAACAAATACCCTAGCAGATATCGAGCAAACACTTCACATGAAGTTAACAAAGGATACGACTATCCAGTCAAACATCTGCAATCAACTGATCAAATTGTCTTATCAATTGTATCATATCCATATCAACGTGGTCATTATCTTGTCTTAAATAGAAGAGGATACACTCAAAATCAGACAGGTCGGTCTTAAACGGTGTCCACAACTTTCTGAGATCAGACATTATCAACCATCACATCAAACAACTGAGAACGAAGGCACAAGGTCAGTATAGCTGCTGAATTTTGTCTGGGTCAGTCTTTATCTTTTTATCATTTGGTGACAGATATTGTTTCTATGCTACTCAAGGATGTCCACAAGTGACTAGAGGAGCTATGATGAGCATTATCTTTTTCTTTGTTTGTTATTTGTGGTGTGAATCGATGAAATTCTAGGGAAATTTCTCTAGTGGGTGTCTGTGATAAGAGCCTTCACATCAAGGTGAAATCACCACACATACCTCGACCCCTAACGCAATTCCCAGAATGGAGGGTTCACTCCTTGTTTGCTATGTGTTTGTTTCTACAATGAGATATCCTTGCATCCTGGTTCCTTATACCCTGATGTGCTAAAGTTTCATTGCTCAATAATAAGGCTCTGTGATGAATATATATTGACGCAATAAAATATGTGACACAGGTTCGTGATTCATTCAATTTCATTCTTATTTTCATCTCATTTGCTTATTGATAGTTTGTTGGTTTCTCATCTTCTTTCTAAATCGCATTCTTTCTAACATTCTTTCTATCATCAATTTTTCTCTCTACCATCTGACTAACATTTCTTCAAGGTGTATCTGAGTTAAAATTGATTCAACCATTATCATACAAAAAAGCATTCATTATAGCGTTCATTTGCATTCATTATAGCGTTCATTTGCATTTCATTATAGAGATCATTTGTGTTCATTATAGTGTTCATTTGCATTTCATTATAGAGTTCATTAGCATTCATTTTAGATTTCATTTACATCATTACTACATACATGTATTACCATTGCATTTAGAATCATATAGAATTCAAGTAGATATGCATCATACAACTTATAACATCATATAAATCATATATGGAAAGCAAAAAATAATAATATACATAGATCATTTCCAAAGACCCGCATGCCATATATATATAACTCAAAACTGATAATGTGTGTGAATACAATAAATAAGCCCGAAGGCTCAGATAACATGATCAACCAACACTGCCTCTATCAGCAGGTGGATCCTGTCCACTAGATCATGCCCCAAAATGTCGAGGTGGTCCCATAACACCACCACTACTAGTCTGTTGTGAAGTAGATCTACTCGATCTCCTCCCCATGAATGCACTAAAGCTAGGCTCTCTCTGACCCTCAGGGATGGCTCTCTCATATGCCTGTCTATAATAAATAGCCTCCTGTGCAGCAGTGAAATATCTCTCCCCCTGGTCACATGCATTTGTACCTACTCTAAAAATTTGATCAAGGGCATCCATAGTGATTTGACATCGTCGCACTGCCTCATCTCTCTCCCGCTGAAGACGCACTCACTCTGCCTCAAGGGCACCATAATCTGCACGATAGGTGTCTCACTCAATATCTCGTCTAGCGACCTCATCCTCCAAGCTCTGCACCCGCACTCTAAGAGTCTGTAGCTCATCCCCATCACCAACCTCTCCTATCCCACCCTCGGTAGCAGGCACATCCTCCAGCTCTGGCATATCATCATCATCATCCCCACCCTCGCTACTCGATGACTCTGAAGAATCATCGATTTCCTCACTACTAATAGACTCAGTGTCTCCACCAATGTCTATATCCTCATCTCCCTCTCTTCCACCACCATCTCCCCCATCTCCACCACCTCCTCCCCCATCTCCACCATCTCCTCCGGCTCTCTCCCCTGCGTCTATCCTCAACCACTGTCTGGGATGGCGAATCTGTTGCACGTTGTAATCGGAACAGCAGGATCAGTCAAAGGAACTGGCCCATGCCTAGCAAACCATGCATCATACTCCATTGTCATCCCCGGATCCGCTCCACCTCTACCCCAACCCCAGAGTAATGGTTGCAAAGAATCGAACTCAACAAAAGCAACATGTGGCTGAATACACACACCCCAATCAGATACATCCCGCGATACACGAGCAAAATATGCAGTAACCACAGGTGTCCCCTATACTTCACCAAACTGTTTGAGAACCCGCCTAGGAAGATACTGTAGACACCTAAAAATGTCTCATTGATCATGTACTAATTATTCCTCTAATTGATTAAATAATCTTTATTATTTAATTAAGTCAATTAAACTTATTCTTCTAAATTCTTCTAATTTCATATTTCTTCATCTTATTAATTATTATATTTTCCTATTCTATCATCATTTAATCATTTCAATCATTTTCTAAATATTAATTAAATATTTATTATTTAATTAATTCTGATTAATTCTCTAATTTAAATAATCTTTAACATTTAAATAAATTAATTATTCAATTTCTATCTCTAATCATCTAATCATTCAACCCTCTTCTAAATATTAATTAAATATTTATTATTTAATTAATTGTGATTTAATTCCTTTAAATTAAATAATCTTTACTATTTAATTAAATTCCATTTCAAAAATAATTAAATAGTTTCTTTAAATTATTTAATTAACTAATTAATTCTTCCAATTCCAAATTCCCAAATACTAATTTCATTTAATTTCATATTCTTCTAATTTCTTCCAAATTCAATTACACATGCATGATTTCAAAAACCAAATTGAAAATCAAAGTCAAGTTCTAAATATATTCAAATACTAAATTGAATTAATAATTTCAATTATTTGAATAATATCTCATGCAAAGATTAAATTAATAATCTAAATCTAAATGCAAGCACATGCTAAATTAATTAATTCAATCAATTAATTAATTAAATCATTTATCTCTTCAACTTCTATTTCCATCTTTCAATTAGTTTTTTCTAAATTAAGCTCTTTGTGTCATCCTCTTTATTTCCACCAATCATTTTCTTCCTTCAGTCAACTTTTTCTCAATCAGTTGACTCAATTAATCTATTCAATCTATTGAGTTTCACTCCTACAATCAGCAGTTCAACTATCAACTTGCATTTGAGCTCACTCGAGTTCACACCTCTTGATCATTATGTTCCACCTTTCAATCAATCTTCTCCAATTTTCTATAAATTGGGCATTCAATCTCCATTTTCAACAATCACGAACTTTGAATCTTTCTGTCACTTGTAGGTTACCGGCGCAATATCTGAGAGCCATCATACCACGAAGAGGAGAAGAGCAATGGAAGCAATACACGGTCATGGAATAGGGAGTTTTTATAGATTGAAATTATAATTCCTATTTTACTTGATTGTATCATTTCATTATCTGGTTTGTTAGATTTGTTGATTAGATAGGGATTCGTGATTTCCCTTGTGCTTCTAATTGATAACTTTGTTTATTTGAAGATGAATTCTAGCATGCGTTATAGATACATCTCTATGATCCCCTGAGTCTCAAAGGTCCTCCCAATAAGATATCTCTGTTGTCGGCAGAAAGACAAGTGCACTACATCATCAGGCCAACCGAGGCAATCTAAGTAAGGTCTCCAAATGAAATGCTGTAATATATCCAACTGATGTCTCCAGTACAAGGTGTTCCTAAAACCCCTGTGTCTAATACCTGTTGTATACCTAAAGGCATAAGGCTCACCAGGTTGCAAATCTACATGAACAATAGGCCTAGAAATAGAAATGTGCTCACATGCCCATGTCTGCAACAAAGTAACACCACAACTGATAGAACGGTATCCCAGATACACAATACAATGCATCTGATAGTATAACATGGCAAGTAGACAAGGACCCCAAGCATATAGTCGACGATGCACAATCATATCATGGAGCACTCTGCCCCATCCAACTAGAAACCCATAACCTCCTCGATCAGGTATCAGTAAACCACCGACAATATCGCATAATATAATGGTCAAGTCATCATAGTCTAATCGGGCCCAAGGGATCTCATAACGGCCACTGATCTGCAAATCCTGAATCTCACACTCAAAAAGTGTACATAATCCAGCAATGCCATCATCATGGTCATATATAACTCTCTCACCATGAATGGGTATACGCAGTATACGCCATACATCCTCTAAGGTAATGGATGCCTCACTAGTCGGAAGATGAAACGAACACGTCTCTGAGTGCCACCGCTCTATCAAAGTTGTAATCATGGCCCTCTGGCAAATGCAATACATGGTAAAGACCAAGCTGACGAATATGCTCAATCTCATCATCCGGTAGGTCAGCTCGAAGATCAAGTCCACTAGGTCTGCTCTGTTGACAGTATAACACTCCAATGTTCTCCTGCAACAAGAAAATGATCAAAATATCAAATGTTAGATCCAGATAAACTTAAAATATTTTCAAACGCATGACAACAAATAACATATACAACAAATGCGTAACAATTGTGACTTATGTGGTACAAATAAGACTCTTGCGTGACGATTAAAGCTAATGCGTGACAAAATGGGCACATGCGTGACAAAAAACACTTATGCATAATGATATACAGGAATGTGGCATGATAAATCTAATGTGTGACACTTATGACACATGCGTAGCATTTAAAGCGTTTGTGGTACACTAAACACTAATGCGTGAAAATCGACAAGCGATTGCGTAACGTAGAGCAAAAAATGATCAAGGACAATTTTTGAAAAACAAGCATAAAAATAGGCAAAAATCAAGATAAACAATGAAAAATACCATGCCGCCAGTCCCAGGAGGTCTCTGAAATGAACGTACTCGGTCCGACAAGTGCAATCAAGCTCTATAACCAGCCATGATGATCAAATAATCAGAAATAGGCACAGAAATTGCAAAGAAACCAAGGAACTACCAAATCACAAATGAGCAAATGAAAACCTAGAATTCTCTATTTATAGCTCAAAAATTAGGGTTTTACGACATCCTGACACCCGTGGTCCCCGCCAGCTTCAAACAACTTGTAGCCTACTCAAACGATCTTGAAATGACATAAAATTTCATACGCTTATTCTTTACACTGGTATCGAAAACATGGTCTCAATTTTTGAATTTTTCGACCACCTTTTCCAAGGGGGCATATTTACACTATACAACAATACCAAGGCATACTGGAGCGGAATTTTTCATTTTCTTTGAAACAATATCGTTCCGACATCGTCTCAAAGAGGGGCAAATGTAGACACCTAAAAATGTCTCATTGATCATGTACTAATTATTCCTCTAATTGATTAAATAATCTTTATTATTTAATTAAGTCAATTAAACTTATTCTTCTAAATTCTTCTAATTTCATATTTCTTCATTATCTTACTAATTGTTCTATTTTCCTATTCTATCATCATTTAATCATTTCAATCATTTTCTAAATATTAATTAAATATTTATTATTTAATTAATTCTGATTAATTCCCCAATTTAAATAATCTTTATTATTTAAATTAATTAATTCTCAATTTCTATCTCAATCCTATCATCATTTAATCATTCAACCATTTTCTAAATATTAATTAAATATGTATTATTTAATTAATTGTGATTTAATCCTTTAAATTAAATAATCTTTATTATTTAATTAAATTCCATTTCTAAATAATTAAATAGTTTCTTAAAATTATTTAATTAACTAATTAGTTCTTCCATTTCCAAATCTCCAAATTCTAATTTCATATTCTTCTAATTTCTTCCAAATTCAAATACATGTGCATGATTTCAAAAACCAAATTGAAAATCAAAGTTAAGTTCTAAATATATTCAAATGCTAAATTGAATTAATAAATTCAATTATTTGAATAATGTCTCATGCAAAGATTAAATAGAAAATCTAAATCTAAATGCAAGCACATGCTAAATTAATTAATTCAATCAATCAATTAATTAAATCATTTATCTCTCCAATCTCTATTTCCATCCTTCAATTAGCTTTTTCTAAATTAAGCTCTTTGTGTCATCCTCTTTATTTCCTCCAATCAGTTTTTTTCTTCCTTCAGTCAGCTTTTTCTCAATCAGTTGACTCAATTAATCTATGCAATCTATTGAGTTTTACTCCCACAATCAGCAGTTCAACTATCAACTTGCATTTGAGCTCACCTGAGTTCACACCTCTTGATCATTATGTTCCTCCTTTCAATCAATTTTCTCCAATTTTCTATAAATTGAGCATCCAATCTCCATTTTCAACAATCATGAACTTTGAATCTTTGTGTCACTTGCAGGTTACCAGCGCAATATCTAAGAGTCATCATACCACGAAGAGGAGAAGAGCAATGGAAGCAATATGCAAATCTTGGAATAGGGAGTTTTATTTGAATTGATTTATAATTCCTATTTTATTTGATCTTGCATTATTTCATTGTATTGTTTGTTAAATTCTGATTAGGAAAGGGACTCGTGATTTCCCTTGTTTCTAATTGATTACTTTGTTAATAGAAGAATGAATTTTGGCATCCCACACTTTCGAGTCCAACCATTCAAAATCATATATATAACATTATAAGGGTTGAGAAAATTACTTTATGTATTCATTGATATGGTTTTACATCCATGTTTTCCAAGGAAGTTATTATTGCTCTATTTGCACTATTAGAGACCTCGTTAACATGATAAATAGTACCAATTTTAGTTATCAGTTGTCAATATTGCTATCATTTCCATTAATGATATTTACATATAAACTAGGCTAGTTGATTACATAGTGATATTAAAAGTGATGGACTTTTCAACTTTATGAGAGATATTTAGTCTATTGTAACAAAGAAAAAGTTGCATTTTTTTTTTTTTGCCTAATCAAAATTTGGGCATGAAATTGGTATCAAAGCCCTAGGTTGCAACTCTAGGGAGCTAGGGGAATTAGTTGGGCCTTGGTTTTTAGTATGTATGTTGGGAACATGTAATCTACTTGGTGATAAATATAATAGAGTGTGGAAGAGTTACAAAATTTTAATGAAATTATCTTGTATCAAAGATGTGAAATTTAACTCTAATCATCCAACCTAATTAGGGTCATTATGGATCCAACGGTTAAATAATGACCTTTAGAGATGAATTGAGTAGATATTTAATTAAGACATTTAACTTTTAGAAGAAAACCCAAACCAAACAAGAATTCTATAGTTAAGTCATATGTGGGATGATTAGAGAAAAAGTCACTCTAGTTAACAAGGGTTATTGTGCTAATCTCACAATTCTATTGTTTCATTTTATTAAACTCTAAAGAGGTATATTTGATTTTTAAAAATATGGCCATCTTGTTAGGAACATGATTGGGCAAAAGGATGATGCTAGTGTGGAACACCAAAACTCTAATTCTGAAAAACTTGAAATCAAATGAGACAAAGTATATGACTCTCAAAAGAAAATAGTATGATAGGGGTCATGATTGATTAGGATTAGATCTCTAAACCCTTAATGTGATTTATAACAAAAGCAACAATAATAAAACGCTATAACCCTCTTAATATTTGAGTTGTGTGCAATTTGAACATCTCACCTAGTCCCTATTGGAATTCTTGCCTAAAATTAAAACCACACATTTAATGCATGGGTTACTTGAATAAATTTTAAGGTCTTAATCTCATATTGATGTTTGATTAGATACACTCGTAAAACTAATATCTTGCACACTTTAAACCTTGGTTACTCTAGGTCTCCCCTTCTACTCAAAACTTAGATACTACACATAGTGTATATTAAGGATTTAATTCTTCTCTTTTGTGAGATAATAATTGATGTCACCTTGAGGTTGATAGAAAAATTGCTTACATAGTGAATTTTGTTGAAGTATAAAATCTTGTTTTGCACAATAAAAAAAATACAAATACTGCATATGTGATATCTAGTCGAATAGTAGTTAAGCAGATCGAACTTCCAATTAATTAGTCATCTATATAGAGTGTGGTATGATAGATCTAACATATCTAAGTTAGATAATTTAAATTCAAATTCAATTAGATGTTGCAATTGGCTTGCAACTCTTCATCAAAATTTTTTGTAGGATATCTTAAGCATATTTTTTCTGAGACATGAATATTTCATCTTTTTTTTCCACACTTCTATACCAAGAAAGCAATGTATTTGTCCCAAACCTATCAATTCAAATTTAGTAGTCATGACTGCTCTAAACTCTGTAAATAAAGTTGAAATATTCCTTGTGTAAATAAGATCATTAACATAGAGAACTAAGATAAAAATATCCTTAGTTGAGCTTCAATTATAAATATTAAGATCTAACTGATATATTGAAGAAAAAAAATGAGTCTATCTTTTAATACCATTTTCTTGGTGTGACTTGAGACATCAATGTAAAATTCACTTTTTTCTGTGACCTTGTTGTCAATTTTCCAAAATTTGAATCCAACATAAGAGTTGATGGATGATTAAATTTTTTGTCTTTGTTTGATATTTTTGATATTTTATTTCTCCCACAATAAATAATCCAGGTTGGAAAGAGCAATCCCAACCACCAATGCAACTAAAGTAGTCATCACTGCAATTAGGCAAGGCAACACAATAGTTGCAGTATTAAAAAAATTAATTTTTGTAACAATGAACCTTATCTTCTTTGTCTCCTTTCTATAGAGTTTATTTTATCTATTCACTGTCACATCTACAGATATCACATGTTGTGAGTGCAAGGAATATATTATTCTATGTACCTATTTCACTATCCATCATATATGTATAACCTTATATATTGCAATGAGTTTGTAGTTGTTACTCACTCTTTCATCAGTTCAACTCTGTAGAGCTATAAGGAAAATGCAAGATTGTATGAGCAACAACTCAAGCAATTGTGAAGTTGTGTCTACATTAGATTGTTGCTTGAATGAGTTGAATCTTAGCTTGATAGATGTAATGTTTGGTCTGATCAATATATATTAATATATTTGTTTTCCATTATTTCTATTGGCCTGGCCCATGAAAAACTTTTAAAATGTGAAGATGACTACTAGTGAATTTGACAATGAGTTTCTAGCAAAGGTAAAAGGTCTAGTGAGTCAAATGAAAGTACAAGGAGAAAATGTAGATGAAAAGTTTGTCATCAAATAAATATTGAGAAGTTTTATTCCTAAATTTGAAGGTGTGGTCTCTACAATTGAGAATTGAAAGGATCTCTCTAGTATGAAAATAGATAAATTAACTAGAATTTTGTTAACTGTTAAAGAAAGAATGAAAAGTAATAAAGAAAGCTTAAAACAAGCATTTTCCTTTAAAGCAAATATAAAGGGAAAAAGAAACACATTCTCTAAAAATCATACTAATAGCGAATATAGCAATAAAAATGAATACAAAGGCAAATCTAGCAATTTTAGAGGAAGAAGTAGCAACTTCAGAGGAGTAGCAAGAGGAAGAGGTAATGGAGGAGACAATAATAAAAGGAATTTCCAATGGTTTCATTGCAATAAGTTTGGACACTATACTTCATAATGTTGGTTTAAATAGGATAAAACAAAATATAGAAGTGATCACAGTACTATTGAAGATAAACAAAATTTGTTCATTTCTTGCTTCAATACAAATGTTAGTGAAAATAATATGTGTTTTAGATATTCTAGATGTTCTTCACATATGGACATCTAATAAGCATCTATTTGTCAATTTGGACAAAAAAAAACATCATAGTATATTGGTACTAAGAGATAATAATTTTGTTGAAAACAAAGGTAAGGGTACTATTGCAGTTACAATAGAATATGGTGAAGTAAAACGTATTAATGAAACACTATTGGTTCTAGCACTCAAAAACAATTTATTATATGTTGGATAAATGTTAGAGAAAAATTACCAAGTGATTTTTTATGAGAATAAGTGAGTAATAAATGATAAGTTAACAAGGAATATAGTTGTTGCGAGAGAAAAGATGATAGGTGGTAGGATATTTCCTCTTCATTTCACTCATGGAAACCAATCATTGAGGTCTAGTGAAATGAATGAAAGCAATATTTGACACAAAAGATATGTTCACCTTAGTTTTAGTGGGTTTATTTTACTTAAAAGATTAAAAATGGTTGAAGTTGTACCTTTTATAGAAAATACAAAAGATGTGTACAAAAACTATATTGTTGGAAAGCAACATAGGGTAAGCTCTCCTATTGGAAAATATAGTAGATGTAATCAACACCTTGAGATAATTCATATAGATTTGTGTGGTACCATGGAAACACCCTCTTCGAATAAATCAAAATATTTTCTAATTTTCATTGATGATTACTTTAGATAAACTTGGGCATATTGTTTGGTTACAAAATCAATGTTTGACAAATTAGTAGAGTTGAAGAGGATGGTTGAAAAAAAAAATCATAAATATATCAAAGTGATAAGGCCTTATAATGGAGGTGGGAACAAATCAAAACAATTCCTATATTTTTGCAAAAATCATGGAACCAAGAGAGAATTCACTATATCCTACACTCCACAACAAAATGGAGTTGTTGAAAGGAAGAATAGGATAATTTTTGAAATGGCAAGATGTCTGATGAAGAGAACAATTTGGATAAAAATTGGGTAGAATCAGTATGCACAACAGTGTGTCTTCTAAATATAAGTCCTACAAAAGAAGTTACCAGCATGGTCTAGGATAAAGCCAAGTGTTGATCACTTTTTTGTATTTGGGTGTGTTGCATATAATGCATTTTTATTAGATATGGAACTGAAAAATGAAACATATAGGTTGTATGATCCAGTAGGAAAAAATCTTGTGATAAGTTGAGATGTGGTTTTTAATGAAGCAATAGAGTATACCAAAGAAAATGAAACAAAGGGAAAATAGATAGTGATTGGGGCAATTGAAGAAGAGGAACAAGAAGAAGTTGAACTTGAATCATCTATTGTAGGAGAAATAAATATAAAAAATATCAAATAAGGATAGAAAAGAATCATCCATAAAATCTTATGTTGGATTTACTTTTTTTTTAAATGACAACAAGGTCATATGCAAATGTGAATTTTGCATTGATGACTCAAATCTTGGAAAATAATGAGCCACAATGATTTGAGCAAGCTAAATAAAAAGAAGTGTGGATTGAAGCAATGAATAGTGAAATAGAAACAATTGAAAGGAATGACATATGGGATTTGGTTCAATTACTTCCTAGTAAAGAAATTATTGGTTCAATTACCTCTTGGTAAAGAAATTATTGGTTCAGTTACCTCCTAATAAATATGATGGGAGCATTGATAAGTATAAGGCTAGATTGGTAGCAAAAGGGTACACTCAATAGGAAGGTTTTGATTACACTAAAACATTTACACCCATAGTATGAATGGATACTATCAAATTAGTTTTGGCTTTGATAGCTCAGTAGAGTTGGATAGTTTAACAAATAGTGTAAATAGTTCTTTCTTGAATGGATATATTGATGAGGAAGTGTATGTTTCACAACCAAAAGGTTTTGAAATTACCTTCTAAAGATGATTATGTTTACAAATTAAAAAGGTTGTGTATGGTCTCAAGCAGGCACTAAGAGCATGGTATTTAAGGATAGGCTCGTACCTACAACAAAAAGATTTTTCAAGAAGTTAGTCAAATTCAAATCTTTATATCGGATGCTTTGCTAAGGATATTTTTATCTTAGTTCTCTATGTTGATGATCTTATCCACACAAGGAATAATTATTTTTTTATTTTTAGAGTTTGGAGAAGCCATGATTATTAAATTTGAAATGACAAATTTAGGACAAATGCACTACTTTATTGGTATAGAAGTATGGCAAAGATAAGATGGAATTTTCATGTCTTGGAAAAAATATGTTTTAGATATCCTAAAAAAATTAGACAAGGAGTTGAACTCCTATAAAAGTTGGACTTAAATTGTCTAACTTAAATGTGTTAGATCCAGTGGACCTCACTTTATATGTCACGACCCGATTCAGACCACCTAGTTAGAGATTACTTTGATATGCCAGATACTTATATTGTTGACATTTTATGTTAATAAATGCACGTAATTACTTTGATTAGATTATTGATGTGATTAATGATGTTAGATGCTATTTATGACGTTTTAGTTATTTATTGATGATGTTTACTGTTATTAATGATTTTATTAGATTATTAATGTGATGATATATAATGCATTTCTATCGTGATCTGACGACTTTTTGTCGAGTTTGAGTTGGTTGCAGGTTGATCGTCAAAGGCAGACATATGACCGAGGACGGGTTTTCTAGCTTGTCGGCAATGACCTACGGAATGGGACCCTGTGCAAAAACACAAATTAGATAATAACTAATAAATTAAACTTATAAATTTAAAACAAATTGATTAGAGAATTAAATAATTAAAATATAATAATTGATTATTCAAAAATTAAATTATAAAAAATATATTAAAAATTTTTAAAGATATAAATAAATAAAGTGTAATATTTTAAGCTATAAATTAAAATACTTAAATTATAAAATTACATGCATGGATTAGATAGTAAAAAATATAGAGAGAGGATAAATTGTAAATTTATAAGAAAATTAATGATAATTAAATAAAACGACATGCAAAGAAATAATAATAGAATAAAATATTTGTTATAATTAATTGTTTACAAAAAACTTAAAGCTAATCTAGAATGCATGAGATAGCACATGCACTTGTAATTTGTAATTAACTAAATTTTATATTTAGAACTCAATAATATAAAATATAAAAAATAAAAAATAAAAATCAAACACCGTAATGTAATTAACTAAGATCTACATTTAGAACTCATTATTAAATTATTTTTAATCCATGCATTCTACATGCATTAAATCGAACTTAGCCTTAAAATTTATAAATATAGCCTTAAATGGTTATGATGCTTTGTTTGTTGTTTCTACTTTGCCAGTCGAATTCTTCCTAGAACAGCACCTCCATCTCTTATACTCGCTTATCTTCCATTGGCCTGCTCACTCATCGACCTGCATGGAGAAAATAAGAGGGGGCGACAGGAGTAGTGATTGTTTTGCCTGCTTCACCCACCTTCCCCACGCCTCCTCCTCTCTATCTTCCCCACGCCTAGCTGAGTTAAAGCTGAATTTGGGGAGGGTGTGATGTAGAGGGAGGGTTTATCTTTCCCACGCCTCTCCTCCATCTTCTACCACGCCTTTACCCATCCTCCCATGCCATCTATACTTAGGTTGTTGTCTGATTTATTTGTTTCTACAAACTAAAAAATAATAATAATATAACCTGTCTACGATATGGGGTGATTTAGAAGCTGCAATGACCAAATCATGTTGAGTGGTGAAGGGAGGGAGGGCGATGTGATTCAGCAGGAAAGACATCTCCTCCTACTCCCCTCTTGTTCTACATCTCCCCGCGCCTTCTTCTACGCCTTCCTCCAACCACGCCTTTCTGTTCTGCAGGAGATTGGTAGTTATTTTTCTATTTTATTTATTTTAGACTTTGAATTTTCCAAACCATGCCTTCTCACAGATTTTGGCTGGTCTTTATTCTTTTTCATAATTTATTTGCATTATTTGGTTGTAGTTTTAGTTGCTAGTCTCTACTAAGTCATGTTTTGGGTTGAAATTTCTTTATTTATCAATACCAAATATGGTAAAGGGGAAATTTATTGAAATTTATAATGATTGGGAAATTCTAACTATGAGAGGGTTTTAGATTAGCGTATGATTAGAAAATAATAAATCATTACAAGTATATACATAGATATATATATGCAAGAGATTGATTAATTATTAGAATATGGAAAAGAAATTGAAATTTTATAATAGTTTATTTTTATAAATGAGAAATAAGGTAAAATTATATCAAATTAATTAATCTGAGAGGAGTTTAATTTATTTTTTGTCTATGATGGATGATTGGAAAAGTGTGCTTGATTATGGGTTAACTAGGGAAGAGTTAGTTTTCTTTCACCTACCCCAATAGAGTAAAATGGCCAGCCATTAAATTATTAATTTTTCTCCCTACCATAAAACATGTAGTGTTGGAATCAAGGAACGCCGAGAGGGGGGGGGGGGGTGAATCAGTGTTCTATTGGTTATCAGATTTTCTAACTTAACTTTAAACCACCAGAAGCAAATACATGAAACTGAAATGCAGAAAATCAAAACAACCAGCCACAAAATCATAACACCGAGATTTTTACACGGAAACCCAAATGGGAAAAACCATGGTGGGATTTTAGCCAATATTATTCCACTATGGCCAGTATGAAAATAATATTACATGAGGGGAAATGCACAAGCATTTAGGTACACTTCCTAGAGCTCACTGCTCATTTACAATAAGGGCAACAACCTCAGAAGGCTCACTGCCTTACTGATCAATTATAATGATAAAACACAATGAAAGAACTCCAAAATAGCATCTAACAATGCCTGGATGAGTTTCTATTAAGCGCCAAAACTCTGACTGTATTTGCTCTGCAACTCTACTCTGTTTCCTGTCTTAGTCAGCTACCAGATCAAGAATGCGCACGTGAAACTGCGCTACAAAGGATTCTCAATCACCACTCGTTCACATATCAATCATACCACACACCAAAAAGGTCTTTTGCATCAGTCTTATATATCCGCAATCACAAAATAATCATTTATCAAATCAGCGTGCTAATGTAACATGTAGTCATATGTCGGATCACCAAAGATAAATGTGGATCACCAAATCAATGATAAAATTATGTCTCCATGTCGACCCTACCATCCCATGCATGATTCATAACACTGCAATCACCAGAAAGCTTTCGGACCAAAATTGCTATGTTCAACCTAAAGTACCAGTTAACTAGCTATCGGTTGACATCCGCTTCTGGATATCAAGATCTATGATTATCGGATAGGATTCTCAAGAAGAGTTGCCATCAATGACAACCCTAAACCACTAATGAAGCATCATAATGCACCGAATGTGTGTCAATTTCCAACATGTAGTTAGTTCAACAGATGGGTTGTTAGTTCTACATGCATGCACAGGTTCCATTCCCACCAGTTGGTACCGACTTGCTAGGATACTCCATCATGAACGACAGGAGCTTATCATGAGTACCGAGAAGCGTAAGCTTCATTTGGTCGAGTGGATAAAACTCCTGGGTCATATGTCTGTCTTCTGGTTTGCAGGTGGAAGTTTGTCCAGGGCAACAAAGATGGCACATCCGAAGATAGAGAATCAGAAAATTTAGATAATTTTTTGTAATAAATATATGATGTGTATTTATCTTATTGTAAAAGGCCAAAATGGTCGCATGTAAGAGTTATGTAAAAGACCTGAAAGGTCCTATGATGCAATGCAATAGAAATTCACCATGTAATATGTACTAACAGAAAGAAGGGAAACCTACTAACATACTAACCCACTAACATGCATGATTTACTTCCGTAGATTAATTTTTCTTTCCGCGTGCATGCATGTTTGCATTTAATTTCTAGTTAGATAACTTAATTATGCATTTTCGCATGTTAATTTAACTTCTTGATAATTCATGCAACTATACTTTTTCATGCATGTATGCACTTAAATTCGAAAACGTTAATTTAATTATGACGCACACATTGCAGATTATGCATGTTATTTTACCATCATGCTCAATTTACTTATGTTTCACTTTACTACTTGCATGATAGTTTTGTGTGTTAGACACGAATTGCATGGATGTTAAGTTCACTTATTTATTAATTGCATGTTAGTTATCGTAAACTTTGCATATGCATTAATGAAAATTTAAATTAATTGTTATTATGAGTTACTATGGTGGTTAAATTAGGGTTAGGACAAGCAGGTCCTTACACTATATAGAAAGCTAATTGGAAATTTGGTCTACTTAACAACTACTCGACTAGATATCACATATGTAGTGAGCTTGGTATCTAGGTTTATGTCAAATCTTAAGTAAACACATTGGAGTGCAACTAATAGGATTCTCAAATATGTTAGAGGTACATTGAGATGTGGTCTCAAATTTTAGCATATAGAGGATAGTAATTTGGTTTGATATACAAATTTAGATTGGGCATGTTCTAGAGATGGTCAAAAGTCTACTTATGGTTACACTTTTAGTCTTGGTTCTGCGGTATTCTCTTGGGAGTCCAATAAAATACCAGCTATATCACTTTCTACAACAGATGCAGAATACCAAGCGACAACATCAACAGCTTGTCAAATTGTGTGGTTGAGAAGATTACTAGAAAACTTACACAAAATTCAAATCTTATAATTTATCAAACTTACTCAAATTTCAATAATCACCGAACTTACTCAAACTTTCTCAAATTTAAAACTTAATCTACATCACTCTGTCCTCTCTCCCCCAAGCTATAGATCTTATAATTTCTTAAACTTACTCATATTTCAATAATTGCCAAGATTATATCATCATTCTCTCTCTATCTCTATTTCACTCTCTTTGTCTCCCTTGGTCTGCAAACCTGTCTATATCTTCCTATCACTCTCCCTATGCCCCTCTTTCCCCCTCTCTCTATCTCACTCATTACTCACTCTCCAAGATCTAAACCTCTCTCTCTCACCCCTAACTCTACTCTTTATCTCCTCTCTCTTCTTTTCCTACCTCACACACATTCTCTCCTCTCTATCTCACCTCTCTCTCCCCCTCCCCACCTCTCTTTCTCTCATTCCCTCTCTTTACTTATCTCTATCTCCTCCTTTCATCTCCCTGCATACTTCCCCTCACTCCCTCCCTACCTCTATTTCTCTACATACCTTGCATTCTCTCCCTCACTTTCTCTCCCTCCCATAGTCCCCTTCTCGCTCTCTAGTTTCTCTCTCACCCTTTCCATCTCTATTTATCTATGACCCCCTCCCTCCCTCCCTCCCTCCCTCCCTCCCTCCCTCATTCTCTCTCTATTTCTCTCTATCTTGCTCTCTTTGTCTCCCCTGATATTTATACTTATCTTTATCACTCTCTGATTTAGACAATCATGGAAAACCAACCAACCATCAAGGATCATGCTGATCCAATCATTTGAACAACATTTTAGAGGCATTTCTCATTTAACAACACACCTTATCATTGAATCAATAACAAATATGATAGGTTCCTCAATCTTATCAAAGATACTTACAACCTTTACATTCCATAAACTTAAACATTCAATCAATAACCTTCAATTAATAACAAAACTTTCACCATATCCTTACAAACTCATACCAATAAATCATGAGTCCATCCAATTCATGCTTCCAATCACCTTCCAAATCTGTCTCAGTTGTGATAAATTTTATACCCTGCATTTGTTATTCACATATTTCAAAACAGACAACATTTTTTAAATCTCTCCAGTGGAGATGTAGATAACTAGGATTACTAAAACATATCCAAACTTTAGAACAATCCAATGGTGGAGTTACGAGTTATGGTCTCTGCACCGAGACCGTTTTGACTGTTACAGAAAAAACAAGAATTGTGCATGTACACTCCGCCTAGGGCATCAAATATCTCCCAAAATACAAACCCATTTGATATGAAATCAAATCCATCTGAAATCCCCTTGAATATACTCTCATAATAACTAAGATTTAGATTTTTCCCATGGTTGAAAGTTGGAATATGATCAAACCCTTGCACACACCTCTGTAAATGAGGGTTTACAAACTATTTTTACAAAAACTAACATAACTCATTCATTCCTTCATAAACAAAACACCAAACCAAAGCCAAAATAAATTTAACTCATTTACCTAACTTTTTATAATAATTATACACCATTTCTAGGCCTTACATGGCCGTACAAGGCCTGGAAATAGAGTAAATAATTATTTTAGGACTGCAAAACAAAGGTTTTTGAATTCCCAATTTCAATCAAAATGCACTCCTTCTTTCTCTTCGATTTGGATCAACATTACATCATTTAAATAGTGATTCCCATCCTTTGGAACTCTCATAACTACCATTAAACCAATTTGGACCTCCTCATTTATGCATTTTACATCTTTATTACCCTTATTTGGGTCTTTTAACACACTTTGGAACACTTCAACCTCACGAGGACCTTTTGGACAAATTATGAAAAATGGCTTACATGGCTTTACATTATGATTTACAATGAATCAAATAGACCTTATAAACTCAAACATTATTGAAATTACTCATGACATCACTCTTGACCTCATGGAACCTCCTGAAACTAGGTGCTCCTGCACCACTCTCCCTCTCTCCCCTTTCTCTCTATCTCTCTATATCTTCACCGTCTCCTCTTTCCTCCAAGTTCTATGCCTATCTTCACATACCTCTCTCGTCCTTCACTCTCTCTTTCTCTCACTCTCCCTCTCCCTCTCCCTCTCCCTCTCCCTCTCCCTCTCCCTCTATATATATACCTCCCCCTCACTCACTCACTCCCTCCCTAGCTCTATTTCAATACATACCTCTCCTTCCCTCCTCCCCTCCTCTCTCCCCTTCTATCTCTACTTATATCTATCTTCCCTTTCCCTCCTTCCATACTATATACATCTCTCTTCCCACCCTATCTCTTTATACCTACCTTCCTCCCTCCTTCCCCCTCTCTATGTCTCTATATATTCATTTATATATGCTCTTTATCTTCCATCTCCCTTTCTTTATCTCCTCTCTCCCTCTCTCTACCAACCTATCCTTGCATCCCTCTCTAATTTTATCTCCCCTCACTCTACTCCATTCTATTCTCTATCTCACCTCGCCCTCTACCTTCATACCTCTCCCTCTATACTACTCTTTATCTCATCTCTCTCTCTACCTCCATACCACTCCCTCTCTCCTTCCCTCTCATACTACTCTCTCTACTTACCTATTTCTCCCGTCCTACCTCTCTCTACCTACCCCTCCCTCCCTCTTTTTCTCTCCCCTCTCTTTATCTTTGTCCCTCTCTATGTATCTCTATCTCCCCTCTCCTTCCCTCTTTATTTATTTATATCTCTCTCTCTCTATCTCACATCTCTCTCCTTCCCTTTACTTATCTCTATATTCCCTCTCCCTTCCTCTATCCCCCCTTCCCTCTTCATTTCTCTCTAACTCATATCTCTTTCCCCTATCTACCTCACTCTCTCTCTCCTCTCTCTACTTATCTCAATATCTCCTCTTCCCCTCTCTCTCCTTGTCTCCTTTCCTTTCTAATTCTCTTTATCAATCATCCATTTTCTCCCTCCCTTTCTTATCTCTCACCTCTCTAGGTCTCTTGATCTCTCCCTCTATACCTCTCCTTCACTCCCTCCTCACCCCCTCTCTCTAGGTATCTCCCTTCCTCTTTCCTTCCCTTACTCTTTACCGCTCGACCTCTCCCTCCATGTCTAATTACTCATCTCTCTCTCTCTCTCTCTCTCTCTCTCTCTCTCTCTCTCTCTCTCTCTCTCTCTCTCTCTCTCTCTCTCTCTCTCTCTCTCTCTCTCTCTCTCTCTCTCTCTACCTTTGCATGTCCCTCTCTATCGATCCTCCCTAGTCTCCCTCCCTCTCTTCTCTCTCTTATCTCTCCATCTCTCCCCTTCCCAAGTATCTTCATCCCTCCCTCTTTGCCTCTCTACCTCTCCCTCCATGTCTCATTACACACATTTCTCACTCCCCCCCCTCTCTCTCTCTCTCTCTCTCTCTCTCTCTCTCTCTCTCTCTCTCTCACCTCTCTACCTTTGCATGTCCCTCTCTATCGATCCTCCCTAGTCTCCCTCCCTCTCTTCTCTCTCTTATCTCTCCATCTCTCCCCTTCCCAAGTATCTTCATCCCTCCCTCTTTGCCTCTCTACCTCTCCCTCCATGTCTCATGTCTCATTACACACATCTCTCTCTCTCTCTCTCTCTCTCTCTCTCTCTCTCTCTCTCTCTCTCTCTCTCTCTCTCTCTCTCTCTCTAACGTGTATACTAACTGCAAATGCCAATCTTTACCATGTTTAGTGACAGTCTTGTGTAAGATTTGTTCAATGGTTTTGTTAGATGCTTTCACTTGACCATTAGATTACAGGTAGTAAGGTGTAGAAAAGCAGTGTTGAATGTGAATTTTTTCAAGAAACCGCTTAACCTCCTTGTTCTTAAAAGGTGTGCCATTATCATAAACAAGGGTATTAGGCAAGCCAAAACAAGAAGTGATGTTACCCATGATGAAGCCACAAATCATATCAGTGGTAGTCGATCTAAGAGGCACTGCCCTGACCCACTTCTTTTTATGAGCCAGACATATACATGTTTTGTTCATTTTTTGCATTTTTTTGCATATGGCCACTAAATTATATACCATCTTGGTGCATGTATACCCAAATGTGAATGGTGAACTTAATTATATAAGAGTGAATTCGGGGTAGACTATAGAGGGGAGGGGGAAAATGGTAAATACATTTAAATAAATATTTTGAATTTATTTATAGTAATGCCAAGAGGATGACTATGAAAGTTAATTAAATAGTAGTTTTATTCAATTAATATTAGAAGGGGTTAAAATTGGGCGTGGTTAGAATGTAGACCATTTTAGGTGTTTATAGATTTGATCATGGGAATGACTTATGGTAAATATTCTTCTTCTTCCTCCTGTCTACCACCTATTACATTTTTAGATCACAATATTCTATGGAATGATTACATTATGGGTCATTATATGTCAGAGGATATATGGATTGTTCACCATGTATTTCTATCCTAATTGATAAAGATTGCTACTTTGATGTTTGCACAAATGAAATCTTGTTTAATCATTATATTGAACAATGATACTATGCTATACATGTTCAAGGGTATCAATAAAAAATCACAGATGGTTTATTGATTTAAAGTATGGGTTGTATTATTTTACCTTTAGAGGTTGGTCCAAAAGAAGTACAAAATTTGACATATTATTCCCTTTGAAAAATATTAGTGTTATTTGGTAGACCATAGATAGAGTGAGTTAAGCAATACTTGTTATGTTGCATCGATTTATCAAATATGTTTACGAGGGTAAATCATATAAAATTGGTAGAGATATAGACAAACTTTCATCCAAGTCAAGTAATTTTACTTTAGATACTTCTATCAAACCCCCTGAAATAACTCTATATGAAAGAAAAGAAGATTTTCATGAAATATATAAGTATCATAAGAAAGAATAGACATGCAAAAATGAATACAAGAATCAATAATTTATAAGACCTAATGAGCCTATAATGATAAAATCAAAAAGTTTTTATACAACTTCTTATTTCAAATTAGTCAATGAAGATAAATGGCTTAGCGCATATCATGTTGCACATTATATTTTATTTCAACAAAAGATTAGCCATTCACATGGTTTCAAGAGATCCTTATGAACACCTATTACACACCTATTGCAAAAAAGTGAAAATAAAAAAGGTTTTGTAGATGATAAGTCAAAATCTTGGTTCATCATAAAAGAACAAATTACTACTATTGTTGAGCTTAGTATTGTCATTGATGTCACATAGATTGAGTTATATTAAATGGATCTTTTAATGTTATCATGTTGATTTGGTATTTTTTTCTCCTGATTTTCTAGCATATTTTCAAATGTTCAAATGTATTTGTGGTAGTTTTATGAGGTTTATTACTCAGAGACAATATGTGCACCTAGTTACACTATCATGGTTTTTGGTACCACATTTTGTTGCATTTGAGATTTATGGCTTACGATTTGGAAGTAAAGTAAATTTTTTTAAAGGATTTGTTCAAGTGGACAAAAAGTTATAAGTTATAGAGTGAGAATTGTGTCTTCTTCTTGAGTGTGATGATATTCCCATTAGTTGCACCAAAGGCTAGTAACAATTTTCAACTAGAGGAAGCATGTGAAGGTATTTTGGGACCAATTGAGTTTATGTTGGGTGAATCATAGTGTGATCCTGCTCGTAGTATAACGTGTTGGCTTTAGAACCTATTTGATTTCATGTCTAGCATATGGATTATACTTGTAGTCAACTTGCAGATATTGTAAATATGCTCTACAACAACATGTAAATGTAATTAACATTGGAATGCATATATAATGTCAATCAAATTCATTGATAAGAAAAAGATATTTGCTATAGTAAGTCAAATTATGATATTGCTATCAGGATTCAACTATGTAGTTTTCAAGTCAAACTCAATGACCCATATTTCATGAGTAGTGGTTCACAAGAACCCATCTCTCATGACAATGAATGGTACACTTATCACTCATTACATCTAGGTGACGCTCACAGAGGTGGAGCATTGGGCCTTCCCAAGAGGTCACCCATCTCATTACTACTCAAATTGAAGTGCACATAAGCGCGGAGTTTCCTCTAAGGTTAAGACCACTTAACTTGTTACCCCATTTTCAAAACCTTCAAAAAGTGTCATGTCTTATGTGGTTGGGATGGGTGACCTCTTGTGAAGGTCCAATGTTTCACATTTGTTAGTGTCACCTAGATGCAACGAGTGTTAAGTGTAGGCCATTCATTCTCATGAGAGATGGGTTCTTGTGAACCATTACACATGAAACATGGGTCAATGAGTTTGACTCAAAAAATACACAATTAAATTTTGATAGCAATATCATAAATCAAATTCATTCCAAAGTGTTGTAGTTGACATGAAGTGGCAAAAGGATGTGCAAGTTGTATATTCAATAAGGAGTACAGATGAGTTTAAGTGTGAAAATAAATTTGTAGATCCTATACACACTAAGTGAGTGCTCTAATGCAGATTAGACTAGGCAAATGTTGAAAGTTGAGTTGTGAAGGTTCACATAATATATCTTTTGTATTTCTTATTTGTATTGAGCTTGTTGCATGCAAATCCGATTAGGGATTTGTATCTCCATCTTGGGTTGTAATTCCTATGGGTTGATGCCTGCAAAATAATGTAAGTTCTTTGTTATCTTTGTGAGGTTGGATTTGTACAGTAGATCTAAGCAACTACTCTCACTATGACTTTTCCCTTCTAGGTTTCAATGTATATTTGGCGTTCTGATGTGATGATGTGATGATGCGTGATTCTGTTCATTATTTGCATAATTGATTTAATGATAACATGAGATATGATAATGGTTTAATGTTACATTAGATTGAAAGTTAAATTTGGTATATAATACTTCACACCCCGTGTGTCTAACAACTACATAGATGCCAAAGGATAAATCATATGGTAAACCAACATAGAATGGTCATATAGAGCCACCTCCCAAAAAACAAGAACACTTGGTACAAACACCTAAAATATAAATTCTACCTCTTTCAAGCATATTCATTAAAATTACACATTGCATGTGAATGCGGGTTTGATATCACGTGATAATGAGATATCTTTTTGTGATTGGGAGGACATACATATTGATAGAAGATTCTTCCCACATTGTTGGTTAAGAGTTTGGTTATTTGAGCCTTATTGTTATATCTATACATTTCTCTTTTACTTTCATGTTACTTTTTTGATGTCATATATTTTTACAATCCAATGTAAAGTATTGAGTGATTGAAAACCACTCCTAATATGTTGACCAAAGACATATTTTCTATGATTTGTGTTTATGCTTTATACTTTTTTATTATACCATGCATTTTGTTTTCCTTGATTGCAATATCTTCCATTATTTCATGTTCACTTTTTACTTTAGCCTTGTTTGTGTGTATGGCTTATTTATTTTTCTAATTTCATCTTCTATATTTTATGTTACATCTTGTTACATGTTTCTTCCATGATGTGTTTGCCCACTTGGGGGAATTTCCCTTATAACACATGCAATGTTTTTATTTGGTGATGTCATACCCACATGATTATAGTGTTTACATTTTATGGTTATATCATGTTTAACTATATGCTTACATCAATGATGATTATATACTCACTTATACTTAATGTAATTCCATCTCATGGTCTTATGCTTACACTTTATAGGGGAGGAGATTTGCCCCCTTCCAAGATGATGAATCTCAGAATGCAAATCAATCTACCACTACCTCTTCGAACTGGCGCTAAGATGAGCCAGGGGATAACAACTAAACTAACTAAAACACAAGATTACAGAGTAGGAATAATAAATATACAAAAAAGTGAGATTACAGAATGGTGTAATACCAAAAGAAGATTACACCTTCTAGTTGGGGAGCTCTCGAGTTTTGGACGCCAGCGTGGGGCGCAGACACTAGCACGGAGCACTATTGTCTATACGGCCCGTGGACAGAGGGATCAAAATTTAGTTTTGTGGAGACTGCCCTATGCGCAAAATTTATTCATCACCTGCACACACTGAGACGGGGAAAATTGTTGGGGCTGTATAGGGGCCTGCCTCAGTCAGACCCCCATTTAGGTGTTTCCACTGCCACAAACATCCAGATAAATAGATTGTAAAGATAAATTGGAAACTTGGTAAATTGGGGAATTGAAAATATGCAAATAAAAACTATGCTACGCTTAATGGAAGCAAACCCTTGTTGCATGTATTAAATATTGGAAATATTGGAAATAATGAATGCACCTAGATAATAGATACAATCAATAATACAAAGGACTCATTGCATGTAATGAAAATGGATAAAAGAGAAGATGAGGCGTAACTCCAAACCCCTCTTTTTGAAGATGCGAGTGTGATGAAGCCCGCAATAGTAATTGCTGGTAAGAGTCACCACAAGATAGTTGCAGCTTGATGTTAGTAGAGTGTGTATCCAAGAGCATGAAGAAAGAAAGAGAGAAATGAGAGTGTGAGAGTGAAACCAAAGTCCAAGAGCCGAGAACCCAAGTGGGAACCCTTTAAAATGAGCTAGGATGGGTTTTTAAACTCGGAATAGTCATAGAGAGTCATTACGGCGAAACACAAGCCAAAGGACATGCATAGGCCAGCGTCTAGCTCTCTGCCAAGTTTGAGATTCCACCAGCTTTTCAGGATGTTAGCGCGGCATGTATACGTCCCTGCATCGCACTGCCGTCCATCCAAAAGTAGGCCCAAAGGGGCTTTTAAGGCATTCTAAGGCACTTTGTCTTTTGAATCCAAGATGCCAAATTAACATAATTTTGATCATGGATTTGTCATAAATGCAATAGGCGTCATGCGTAAGTGTCATAAATGCACCAAGTGTAAATTAGGACATTACATTTTGCCCCCACTTTAGTGGACTGATCGGCTCTAAGGATCAATCGCACTAAAGTAGTTTGGAAAGATATGTTCATTAAGCTCATGTCGTGCAATAAACGTAGTAGATGTAATAAATACTTAGCCAAAAAGGATACTGTAGAAACCACAGAAGTCTTGTTAGCGATCATGAGAAATGCCCCCAAGTATTCACGAGGAAACCCAATATTTGGTATGACAAATTCCATACTGCAAGACTAGAAAAGTTGTCAACACGAAAAATGGAGGAAGCTACTTCAACGAGAAGAATGCTTACAGAGTGTTAGTATAGATAGAAGAGAAAAACTAGATGAAGGCAAGTGTATGCCCCCTCATGTTTTACCCCCAACGAGGTGGGGAAAACAGGAAGGAAAACGAGCCAAAATTGTCCAAAAATGGGCAAAAGCCATTTCGGGCAAAAATTAGGCTATATACTCGAACGTGGGCCCTAAGAAGGGTCATTGTTACTATTCATTGTGGGTGTTCTAGCTGAGATTTCAATAGAATCCAAGAGAAAATTCTATGCAGATGAGAGCTTAGGGCTAGCAGAATCCAAGAGTTGCGGACCGCAATCGAGTAGGGCAATGAGCCCCGACCAGGTACAACTCAAAACATGCCTTGTTTTGTGTTTTTAGTGCTTTTTTGGAGCATTTTATTCAGATGGTTGTGCATGAATCCTTGTGATGTGCTATCATCCAGTCTACGCACCTTCGTCTTAGATGGATGCGTTTGTCTAGACGACACGCTATTATCCTAAAAGGGCGTTGGCATCCAGGAGACGCGATGTCATCTTCTGGGCATGTAGCCGTCTGTTGGAAAAGTAGAATCAAAACTAATGACAAACTTGTCTATGTGCAAACATTGCCCGAGATGTGAGAACATACATTCGGGCACAAGTTGCAGATGTTGCCAAGTCAAGTAGATGAGTTGTCAATTGTCGATAGACAAATCCTCCATAGAGTAGGTTTATGGTGGACATACATGTTGCTCGAGTTTCAGTTCCATGCCCCTATGCTATGGTCGTTGATGGAGAGGTGGGACACGAACACCATGTCATTCTAGCTGCCCACAAGAGAGATGATTATGGCATTGATTGACATCTACTGCATTCTATGACTTCCCATCTAGGGAGAGCAAGTGTCACCAATGATCCTTTCTACAACAGAGGTAGTCAGTCAATAGGAGTGGGCCTTGGGGCAGAGGATAGATGCTACAAGTCATGTATACTTGTAAGTGTTGGGCTAGGGATGAGCGTTGATTCCTTGGTACAATGCATTATGATCATGACCATTACACGATGAGTATTGATAGACAATCGTCATTTAGAGCTTACTGCAGGTTTTGTCCCCTTGATCTAAGAGATGGAGGAGAGACAGAACGTGTACGCATGGGGTTGTAGTATGCTGGCCCATCTATACTATGAGCTCTCTCGATACGTGCACCATGAGTACTAGAGCCTAAAAGTGTGCACCCTGCTATAGGTCTGGGCATTCAAGCATATCACTTGCACACGACCAGTTGGATTTTCGGCACTGATGCCCTTAGACATGCCACGTGCACATGTGTATCCATTACGACACGGAGAATGGCTGATGGGGGACCTCACCTACTAGAGGGTCACCATCGACCAGCTCAGGATCGATGATGTGATCTAGTAGTCCTATCAAGACATGGGGGTCTTGAACATAGACCGCACAAAGCTCCCACGAATGCAAAAAGATTGTTTCCTACTCGACCGCCAGGATCGTGTGGTGATGTCGTACTACTGGTGATGATGCATGTGATAGTTCAGATAGGTGCACATTATTCCACCTACTACTCCTACTTATGCATGATCAGTCAGGAGTGCGTTGCAACCTCAGGACATGCCCCACCCTACCCTCAGAGATGTATAGGACAGTCTACAGGGGAGTGATGACGACAACATAGCCCCACAACTTGATATAGACGATGTTAGAGTCACGCTGAGGTTCGTAGGTTGGTGGGGCAGAGTAGGTCTGTCACCGATATTTCTGCCAGATGTAGAGGGAGGAGACGTCAGAGCTTTATGGGGAGACAATGATGAGCAGGCCTCTACGAGCGATGAGGGCGAGAGGCCACAACAGAGATGACGGATGAGGAGTCTGAGTCTAGACCGAGCTATACCGACTACTAGGGCTCTTCCACCATTGCCAGTTGCACCACCAGTGGTGCCAGAGAACAACCAATAGTAGTGTAGCGTCCTAAAATTGCGACACTTGCAATTTCAACTGCATTTGGGTCTTCATGATGGCGATGCAACATGGAACCTGAATGGAGACCCCGAAACTTGTTCATGACATCAAAAACTGCATTTTTCAGCACCCTGGCCTGATCCTCCTTGCACCCTGCTGTCCCTGGAGGTGGGACCATGGCGCCCAGCGCCCTGGTCCTTCTGGACTAGGGTGCCCAGCGCCCTGGTCCCCCAGGACCATGGCGCCCAGCGCCCTGGTCCCTGGCCCTATTTTGGGCCCGGTCTCTTTTGGGGCTTCGGGTCTTTAAGTTTGCAAATTGGAAAATATTGTTTCCTGGTCAGCCCAAGGTCGGAAAAATCAGTCTATCAGCCCTAATTGACAAGTATATAAACTACATTTCCTCTCCCATTTGAGGAGGTTAGAAAAAAAAGGAAATAAGCGAGAGCAAGACATGGAAGCGATATTCAAACATTCAAGCATTCAATCATTCAAGCATTCCTTCAAGCAATTAAGCATTCTAAGTCTCCATTCAAGGCTAAGTGTTGCATTCAAGACAAGGATTCAACCATTGAAGAGGAGATCACATACAACATACAACATACTACATACATTACACCTTCGCATGTTGCAGGTACGCGGTTGTAATTGAAGATCTGGAATCCTTGTGTAGAGACGAACAGATCCACCTTCATTTCACAGATTTTTCGGAGGACCGTGTGCACACCGGGCGCCATCGTCCCATCAACTTTCGCTCAAATTTGCAGGACAACACCGTCTCGACATTTTACTGCTAATTCCAGGTCTGCAGCTTCATCCCGTATCCCTATCTCTGTTTACAAGTGAATCTTTCCTACTTTACATGCATTCCTAGTTCAATCATTCTATCTACATTCTTTACAAAAGAGGGTATCCTTGATGTCTTAACCCTTGAAAATCATATAGAATCCAATCTTGCATTGCATGGGATTGGATCTTGTGGGTTTCAACCCCTCTTTTGAATGTAAAGTCTCTCCTAAGTGAAAACCATCAACCCTAGTGATTCCCCCTTCTCTCTCCTTGGAGTTGGGGAGGGGAGAACGACTAGGGTTCGATTTTTCCGCTTTACAAGTAGCAACGATTGCAAAGGGATCCTCCAATAGGGTGCCTTCGCAGGATCCAGAGTGGCAGAGGGGCTATCCTGGTATGTACTTGTAGTTTCAGTTGATGTACTTTAGTCTTTTCTTTATATATGCATAGATGTAGAGATTTTTGGACATGATGGATACTAATGTGGAATGTTTTGTGCCTACAGAGAGCGTAGCCAAGTGGTTGAGCTTCATCCACTAGGCGCTTGCAGAGGTCGTCCCTGATGTGCAGACCCGAGATCATGTGTTGGATGTCTACCGACCCCTCCAGTCAACAGGGAGACATGTGCAGTTGTTAGAGCCTATAGCATGACTACAAATAGTATACGAGGAGGGTCGAGTGGAGCTGGTGTAGGGAGCAACATAGTTAGCCACTGTGACGGGGCAACGAGATCAGGCGGTCTGCATTGCTCTAGAAAAAAGAGACCAGGCAATGACACGATTTGAGAGTGCTGAGAGGCCATGTGATGCTCTGTAGAGCTAGGTCAGTGACCTTCGATGATAGCTAGATGTCACATAATAGGGCATCACAAGTTACTTAGACCACCCCCAAGAGTGGCAGCTGATGGGAGATCTTGAGGCATCACACCAGTGAGAGATGGCGACATGAGAGGAACTTATGACACGACGAGAGATTGTCACCGAGTTACGAGGATAGTTGAGGGGTTTGCGATCATGAAGCACCACTGTCGTGAGATCACAGTCGACCTTAGTTAGACAACCTCCATACCATGACCAAGATTTGTTAGCACCATCGACCTTGGGGACACGTCCAACAGAGCAGTCATGACACATTTTTTATTCATTCCATGTACAACATTGTTTTATTTGGGTATATATACACAAATGTATTTATGTATTAGAGACACATATGACAACATCACGTGTTTTTTTAGTGATGCAATACATGTACATTCACACACACACACACACACACACACACACACACACACACACACACACACACACACACACACACACACACACACACACACACACACACACACACACACACACACACACACATAAGATTCAACATTGTGGTTCTATCTCGTGTTCTCATTGATGGATGTTGTGGTTATTTTATATGCTCATGTGATGGATTATTTAGATGTAAATGCTTATCATGATTTAAGTTACACATGGTCATATGCACGATTAAATCTTATGATGAGGTATGTAGAGATACAACACATGTAGATGCACACATACACAGATGTAACAATACATAGTCTCTTCATAACACAAGATGAATGTTGTGTCGATGAAGGATATGTGTCAGGACGTGACCCCCCCATAGGCATCTAGGTATCACGCGCAAGACACATACTACGCAAGACACATTCTAAATCTTTAAGAGAAGTGTCATCCATGAAGGATAAACCATAGGCACTAGAACCATAAACATAGGTGGTGATGTACAGACCTAACCAATTCGGGCTAAATTTCCCTCTTTGGTCAGGGGGTGCATTAACGTTTCTCTAGTTCTCATAAAGAACCAGGTCACCTATCTTAAAGGTCCGAGGTAGCACACTTTGGTTATATTGTTTGGATAGAGACTTTTGATAAGCTTGAAGATGTTGAAGGGCCTTTAAGTGGCGCTCATCCAACAATTCAGGTCGATTTAAACAAAGAGTGCGTTAGGAATCATCATCAATAACCCCTTTTAAGGAGACCCGCAAAGAGGGAATCTATAATTCAAGAGGTATAATAGCATCGACACCATACACAAGATTGTAGGGTATCGTTACGGTAGCCATACGAACACTCGTGTGATAGGACCATAACGTGTATACTAACTGCAAATGACAATCGTTGCCATGTTTAATGACAGTCTTGCATAAGATTTGTTCAATGGTTTTGTTAGATGCTTCCGCTTGACCATTAGATTACGGGTAGTAAGGTGTAGAAAAGAGGTGTTGAATGTGAAATTTTTCAAGAAACTGCTTAACCTCCTTGTTCTTAAAAGGTGCACCATTATCAAAAGCAAGGGTATCAGGCAAGCCAAATCGAGAAATGATGTTATCCATGATGAAGCCACAAATCATATCAGTGGTAGTCGATCAGAGTGACACTGCCTCGACCCACTTTGTGAAGTAATTTGTAGCGGTGATAATGAAGATGTGACCTTTAGACGAAGGGGGGAATATATTTCCAATGATGTTCAATCCCCAAGTCTGGAAAGGCCACAAAGAGACCTGACTATGGAGCTCCTGCGCAGGGGCTCAAATCAAGTTGCTATGTTGTTGACATTAGGGGAACTTTTTGAAAAAGGCAAAGGAATCTTGTTCCATTGTTTTCCAATAGTACTTTGTATGGATCAATTTGTGTATCAAATATTTTCCTCCAAAATGCCCACCTCTAGAGCCTGAATGAGCTTCCTGAAGGGCAAGGGGGATCTCAACTTTTGTTAGATATCGCAGAAGAAGACTGTTGTATGATTTTCTATAAAGCACGCTAGATAGGAGAATGTAATGAGTCGCTAGCTTCCGAATTCGTACGCGCAAACTTTTGCTGACATTATCAGGAAAAAATATAGTTTTTAGATAATTGAAATTGTGTGTGAATCATTCTCCCGAATTGACATAGGCACACATAAGGTCATCGAATTGAGTTTGATCAGATATGATTGGAGAGCGGAGGACTTGTACCACAAAGCGATATTTGTCTTGACCAAAGTTTGGACCTACAAGGGAAGCAATGCTCACCATTGCATACACATAACGATTTTCCCTCTATGAGATGCTATCGATCGTGTAAGTAGTGAATTGCTTCAGTATGGTCAATACCAAATCCTCATACTTAGACAACTTTGACTGCTTAACACGATAGGGACTTGTCACTTGATTTGCAATAAGTTTAGAATCTCCATGGATGTGGATGTTCTTTACTCCCATGGCGATCGCAACACAGGGTCCTACAATCAGGGCCTCATACTCGGTGATGTTATTGGTACAATGAAATTCTAAATGGAAAGAGAGAGGAACTAGCTTTCCTTTGAGTGAGACGAAAACCACACCTGTGCTTGAGTCAGTTTGACACCTCGAACCATCAAAAGACATGTCCCACATGGAGTCCTGGTTAATGATCAAAACATCCTCATTGGGGAAGAGGTCTAAGGTGGGAATAGACTTGTCTGAGGGAGTGTCAACTAACTGATCAACAATGAGCTGCCCTTTGATTGACTTTTGAGTTATGAAGTGCAAGTCAAATTCAGAGAGCAACATCACCCACTTGGCCAACCTTCCTAAGAGATCAAACTTTGCAAAGAGGTGCTTGAGGATATCATTTTTAGCAATAACCTATGTTTCTGCATGGAGGATGTAGCGTCTCAGCTTCTGAGTCGCAAAGACAAGGTCCAAACACTATTTTTCCATAGTAAAATATTAGGTTTCATATTTTATTAAAGTGTGGCTGATGTAAAGACTGCTCTTTCCCACCCTTCATCATTGTGTTGGGCTAATAATGTCGCCAAAGCGTGAGATGAAGCTGAAACATACAAAAAGAAATGTCTATCAGAGATAGCTGGCATTAGGATACGGGGATTAGCTAGGTAATCCTTGATGGAATCAAATGCCTTTTGACATTCCTTATTCCATTTGAAATGGGTATCTTTCTTCAGAAATCGCATAAAAGGGAGGGTACGATCAGCCAATTGTGCCACAAACTGATGAATGTTCTGGATCTTCCCCTGCAGGCTACGATGCTAAGAGATATTCTTAGGTGGAGGCATGTTCACAATAGCATTGATCTTATCCATATCTATTTTGATTCCTTGGCGGGAGACAATGAATCCTAGGAGCTTCCCGACCTCAACACCGAAGACACACTTAAGAGGATTCAATCTCATTTTATACAACCAAAGTATTTCAAAGACCAGATGGAGATTTTCAATATGTATTTCATATGATAAGGATTTTACCAAGATATCATCGACACAGTCTTCTAAGACCTTATGGATGAAATCATGGAAATCAAGGTCATGGCTCATTGATGGGTCGCTCCTGTGTTCTTCAACCCAAATGACACAACGATATAGAAAAAGGTCCCCCAAGGGGTTGTGAAAGCACTTTTATATTGATCTCTTGGGTTAATACAGATCTGGTTATAACCTGAGAGGCCATCCATGAATGAGAGTAAAGCATACCTCGCGGTTGAATTCAAGATCATATCGATATTTAGGAGAGGAAAGCCATCCTTGAGGGAGGCTTTGTTCACATCCCGAAAATCAATGCAAATAAGAATGCGACCATTGGGTTTTCTTACTGGGACAATGTTCGAGATCCAAGGTGAATAGTCAATGGGGCAGATAAAGCTAGCTTTTAGGAGCTTCTCTATCTCGACCTTGACTAATAAAGCCACTTTAGGATACATTTTTCAAATCTTTTGCTTCACCGGCTTAGCATCAAGACTAAGCACAATGTTGTGTACCACAATGGACTCATCAATGTCAGGCATCTCTTTGTAAGACAAAGCAAATATGTCAGGGAATTGATGTAGCAAGTTGGAACATTCCTTGAATTCTTGGGGGGATAAGCATTTTCCCACTTTTATGACCTTGTCAGGAGTCTTATCTCTCATGATAACGTTAGTAGTTTCTCCACTAAGGAGCACACTACAGTCTTCTGGATGAGGTATAGATATTTGTTCTTCATTGTGAGATAAAGATACCCCCTGTGAAACAGATTCCCCAAAGTATGCCTTGGTATTCAAGCAATATGGGAATCGACACTTATGATGATAAGAGGGCAACCCATCATATTCACCCAAAAATTCTTTCAAGGATTCTTTCGAAGGGAATTTAGTTAGGTGATACACTAGTGTCAATGAGTTCTAGATGAACGAGCTTTAAGGGAAGGGGATCGGTCAAAATCATGTTAATAGTTAACCATGGTTTCACCTTTTGACTTGTATGTTGATATCCTAGTCCGATGTTGTGGTGACGAGGTTCAACCTCCAAAGGAATCCAAATACCTTGTTCATTAGGTCCACAACCCTTTCCATCATACCCAAGTTGAGACAAAAGCTTGTATCCAGGACCATAGATGTTTTGTAATTGTTTGAATGATGGTGGTTTTGTATAGAAATGGTGATTGACATGATAAGCACCACCTGGCTTTATAGATACATAATCATCTTTTGTAGCCGAGGTGAATGAAATCTTAGGAAAGCTTAGATGGATGGGGTCTACTTTGTACTCACCAACACGAGACTTAGTAAAATCCAAAGAACCCCAATCATCACCCAAACATGCATTGACTTTTGATGGAGAAGGTGATTTAGCTAAGGAAGGTTTTTTAGGTGTAGGCTCCAACATCTTCACCTTAGGAGTATCTACCTTTGGGAATTTTTCTTTCGAAGAATCCTGCTTCTTAGGTGATCTCTCCCTTTTAACAACTTCCTTAGTGACTTCTTCCTTATTCGGCTCTTCCTTTTTAGGGGATGAGATAGAAGTAGAAGTTACAATCAAAGAAGATAAAGTGGGTACATAATTGTGAAATGAAGGTGTAACATAAGCCTGACCGACTGTGACTATTTGACATAATTGAATAGCCTCAAGAGCAACCTTAACTGTGACAACCTGATTATTAGCCACAATCTTCACTGATCCATGAAGTGTAGATGAAACAACTCCCAAAGAATGTAGCCATGGTCTGCCTAAAAGAAGATTGTATGATAAAGGGTCTGGCATAACGTGCACAAGGGTTGGAATAGTGATTGGTCCAACCTTCAAGGATAGTATGGTAGTCCCCACAATGGTCTTACCACTGTTATCTAAACCTCAAATGAACAAGGAGGAGGCTGCCAAAGAATTTGGATCCACCTTGATCTTTGGTAAAACATTCAATGCTGAACCTGTATCAACAAGCGCTTGTCTAATACCAACGCCATTCACATGAACAATGATCATCAATGGATCCAATAAATTCCTCACTTCGGGAGGTGGGAGTTCATGCAGATAAAAGGTAATATTTGGTGAATCTGCACGAATATGATCCATTAGTGCATTCACATCAGTTGGTTGCAAAAGAAGGTAGCAAAATCTTTTGCAAAGCTTCTTGTAGCATACCTTGATACATCGGGATAGTTTGAAGCATATCCTAAAGTGAGATCTTAGCTGGAGTAACCTTAAGTTACTTGATAAGATCATAATCACTTGGTTGTTTGTCCGCCGACAAAGGTGCCTTAGGAAGGACAAGTTGAGAAGGAGGTACAAAGAAGTTCGAGGTGGTTCAGGAACTTGTTTTTTTTTTTGAGTGTTATACATGTGTGCAATATTATTATAAGATGGTTGCTCGGATTGCATAAATCAGAAATTTGAAAGGTTTTCCATTAATGGTCTTGAATTTATTAGGAGGACTTGTTACTGTCACATGGATGTAAGGTCTCTTAGGCCTTTATGGGGCCACGAGGACAACAATGACATTCACAAACCCTTCATTTTTGCATGAGGATGTCATGGAGGATGACTCACTCTTTACATCTCTTTTAGGAGAAGGTGCGTCAAGGAAGTCATCCAAGACTTCATCCAACATATCAAAATCATCCTTTGAGAAAGCCTTATTAAAGGTGTCGAACTCTAAGAGGAAAATATCTGACATTAAGCATTCACATCGGGTTCACTAAAATGTAGGGGAGGATATTTGCCCCCTTCCAAGATGATGAATCTCAAAAGGTAAATCAGTTCCCCACTACATCTTCGAACTAGCGCTAAGATGAGCCAGGGGATAACAACCAAACTAACAAAAATACATGATTATAGTGCAGGAATAATAAATATATTAAAACTAAGATTACCGAACAGTGTAATACCAAAAGCCGATTGTACCTTCTAGTTGGGGAGCTCTCGGGTTTCGGATGCTAGCGTAGGGCGTAGACACTAGTGCGACACGTTGTTTTTTGTACAATGCATGGACAAAGGGATCAAAATCTGGTTCCATGCAGAGCACCCTATACGCAGAATCCGTTCGTCACTTGCACACATTGAGACAACAAAAATTATTGGGGCTGTATAGGGGCCTGCCTCAGTCAGACCCCCCTTTAGGTTTTTCCATCGCCACAAACATCCAAATAAATAGATTGGAAAGGTAAATTGGAAAATTAGAAATATGTAAATAGAAACTATGCTATGCTTAATGGAAGAAAACCCCTATTGCATGTATTAAATATTGGAATATTAGAAACAATGAATGCACCTATATAATATATACAATCAATAATGCAAAGGACTCTTTGCATGTAATGAAAATGGATAAAAGAGAAGACGAGGGATAAAGCCAAACCCCTCTTTGTTGAAGATGCGAGCTTGACGAATCCCACCATAGTATTTGTTGGTAAGAGTCACCACAAGATAGTTGTAACTTGATATTAGTATAGTGTGTATCCAAGAGCATGAAGAGAGAAAGAGAGCAATGCGAGCGTGAGAGTGCAACCAAAGTCCAAGAGCCAAGAACCCAAGTGGGAACCCTTCAAAATGAGCTAGGAAGGGTTTTTAAACTCGGACGAGGCACAAAGAGCTGTTACGGCGAAACCCAAGCCAAAGGACACGGGTTGGCCAACGTTTAGCTCTCTGCTAGGTTTGAGATTCCGCCAGCTTTTCAAGACGTTAGCGCGGGGCGCAGACGTCCCCATGTCGTGCTGCCATCCATCCAAAAGTAGGACCAAAGGGGATTTTAAGGCATTCTGAGGCACTTTGTCTTTCGAATCCAAGATGCCAAAATAACATAATTTTGATCATGGATTTGTCATAAATACACTAGGCATCATACGTAAGTGTCATAAATGCACCAGGCGTAATTTAGGACACTACACACTTATCAATGCTTTTCATGATGACATTTTACATTGATCAGATGTTTCTTGTCAATCATTCATGGCTTTAGAACTTGTTATGTGCACTCATTAGGGACAAGTATTTCATATATACTTTCGTGATTATATCTTACTGTGTTGTTGCATGTTTAGATCATACAATGATGTTAATATATTCTTACAAACTTGAGGGTTTTACATGCTAATAACTGTTTCTCTTTTCATCCAATTTCTTACATCTCTTATAGGTAAAAAATTAAAGGGGGAAATAATGTCGCCAACGTTCATTTGGTGAGTATGGTTGTGGTGAATAGCTCATGATCATTTCCATTTTTAGATGGAGTTGCATTGATTTTTCTATTTCTTACAAAAACCCTTACTTCTATAATAGACGTATTCACTTCACCTTTACATTTTCCTTTTACTTTTGATATTTGAAATTTCAAGTGCATTTTAGTTGCTACCTATTTTAAATGCTTGACAAATATTACTCATTGAATTTTTGTTTTGTTTTACAATTTTTAAGACAGAGCATTCAAAGAAAGGAGAATGTACTCAAATGATATCCTTATTTGTATCCATTTTGAGTGTGCAAAATATTTTATTTTCATGTTGACTATTTATTTTACTTCAACACTCACATGCAAGTGAAAGTGGGGACAAAATGTAATAGTGAATAAATGCATACTTTTCACTTCTCCTAACTTACTTTGACCTATTTGTCTTCAGAGTAATGAATAGCGTACAAGTGGTGTATTCTAGCATATAAATTGGAAAATAATCTAATCCTTACCTAATTTCATTTGTTCACATCCCCCAAAATTGATTTTGATTTTCAATTTACTCATTTCTTTACTTAGATTATATTTGTAGTTAGGTAATTGAATCAATTCAATTCCATAGATATGAAAATGACCCTTGAACTTCAAAGTTCAAATTTAATTTGTGTATTATTATGAGCCAACCAAAGCTAAAAAATCATTAATTTGTGTGCTATATTTAAGGATACACTATAATTCATTCGAAATCATTTGGGAGCTCTTACTCCAATGGTATTACCACATAGAGAACATCAACATTGTATCAACTACTTACATCAACATCTTAGGCGTCATTGCATGTTTTTCTATTATATGGGAGTCAATAATAGAGGTTTGATAAAAAAAGAACATTTATTGTCTAACAACCTCCTAAATGATGTTACATACACCACACCTTCAAGATTAAAATTGAAGATATCGAGACAAGAATACTTTTGATAGATATATCAATTTAATTCAAATTTATATGCACCTGTTCATATTTATAAATAATTTGAGATCCATTCTCATAATGATTAATTCCTTAATCATAAAAATGAACTAAAACATCTAAGGAAAAAATAACAAATTCAAAATATTCATTCGACATTATTAAATATTTTGATATATTAAATCTTAAACTAAATACCACTCCTAATTTTATTTTTATTAATTTTATTAACATTATCAACTCTATAATTTTAAATAATATTTTCTATATTTCAAAAGAAAGAGAAAGAGGTTTAATAGTTTGGATTTGTTCAGCTTTGCATGCCTTTTTTTTTTTGCTAATAAACTCTTTGACCTAGGAAACTTCACTAAAAATATTCATTCATTCATTCAATCATACTTATAGCTAATACTTTACTACGAAGAATTAGAAGCTTATAATTAATATATGAAGGCCGATTCACCTAAATTTAAAAATTTAATAAAAGAACTGTATAAACTCATGGAAAGGGGAGAAGGGTAGACGGAATACAATGAAGTTAGACGGTGACGGGCAAAAGCAACCACAAATGTTTAATCATCACATGCACATCACGCCGCCAACAATTTTATCTAGATAGTCGCCGGGTTTAATGCCGAACAATTGCCCATCGTTTGACGCCTGTTTGAAAGTAATAAAACAAATTACAGATTCCTAAATATAATTTCAAATATGTATCTGGGATCGACTCTCGCCGATGCCATGTTGACGATATCAAATTTCAGTTTAACATAAGCTCTAAAAGTCGATGTATGCAGGATTAATTTTCATTCTCAGGATACTTTCGCCAAAGAAATGAGGTAAGCGGTGAATCTGCTAATATCCCATCTTTTTGGATGAAAAAATGTTTTCATTTGTCAGAAAATTTGCTTGGCATGTCTTTGTTCGGCATCAGCGGACTTGAAATCGTAGAATAATTCTTTGTATGCTTTCTGTCCAGTGCGATAGGGTTATATCATTTCTGCAATTGTTTAGATTCCCGTGGGTGTGGGTTTAATAATTTGATTAGGGTTCAAGGAGCTTAAAATAAATTCTATAGAATTGTGCAGGTTTAGGGATGATCTATGTGTGGTGGCAGGTTTATGAAATACACTGGTCATACCCCTTGGAACTAGTTGATCAATTTCTTGATATATATTGAACGAGGAAATAGATTTTCAATGCAATGCAGAAGTTGTGAATTTCATAATTTATTTCAAGCGCCAGATAATTTAGAAATCTAAGAGTAAGTTGATTTTGTCCAGCCATATAATCTTGATTAAAATTAATGCACATTTCGCGTGGTGAAGCTTCTCTTTGATTTGATTCGATTCATTATAAATAAATTACTTCTGATGTGAAGGATAATAATATTATATAAGTGATCAATGATCATAATTGACAGTGCTTCTGGATTCAACTATATAGAGTTTTTAGCATCAACGAACACCTTATAAAAAGAGAAGGGAGGGAGATGGAATGAAAAATGAAAAAATCGGAAATCTCAACTCAACACTGAACCAACTAGAAATTCAGAAAATACTAATCTACAATATTCAAAAACAAACTAAAATAACTTATAAGATGTTGAAAAAGGATGCAAATAAAACCCACATGGATAGGAAGGAATGACGAGTAATTAACTGTTCTGATTGCATCCTCTTTCTCAACTTTCATTTTGCTATTAGCAATGCTAATTTTATTTTAAATTTGCGTGCATGTTGGTCATGCGAATTGTATTCTGAATTTGAATGTTTTCCACAATTAGTATTGCTAGTAGCAAAAATGTTTGTATGTTTATTGGTAATGCTAATTGTATTCTGAATTTGAATGTTTTCTGCAATAATTTGTCATTTGGGTTCAATGCACATGCTCTTTCATCGTCTTTTAAGCCTTTTGGTTTGTTTTTGATCATTTTAGGTTAGTATTTTCTGAATTTTTAGTTGACTCAGCCTTGTTGAATGGAGATTCCCTTTTTATTGTTTCTCGTTCCATCTCCCTCCCCTCTCCTCTTTTTAATGGGTAAGTTCTTCACTCTATCAAAAAAATTCCTTACCTTGATGATGGATCATGGAGTGTGATCCAAAACATTTATTCTAAAAAATTGTACACAGTTGAATCTATAAACACTATCAATCACAATCAAGGACTTTGGAAATATGATGGGTTTGATTAATGATCAGTTTGTGAACATTGGTTATACAAGATCATATCATAAGTTTAGGGGAGAGTTTAAGAAGGATGTTAGTGTTGTGAATTTTTAGTCCAATAGATTGCACCATATCCTTTCAGTAAGTTCTACACACTCCACAAGTTAACTAGGGATCAGAATCAAGCTATTAGTATTGATGCTTTTGTAAATGTGTTGAGGTTTAGGCTTTTTGCTGATCCCTTATTAGGATGCTCAAGTTTAAAGCTTGGCTGCCAAGGAATTTCCTGCGGTGCATCTGCATTGAAAACTGATGCCAGGTGATCCCGATGATCTGAGGATTACGAATAACACGGAGAGTATGCTAGAATTAGTGAAGGAACCTAAGTGGCAGTATGGGGGGATCTTATTTGGGGATTATTGGCCCATGGGCGATGCAGATTTGAAATGCTAGGCTGTGAAGTTGGGAGTCATTATTTATTAAATACTACTGGAATGTTAGAAGGTGGTTACGAGATCTCATAGTGCAGTTATCTCAAGAGTTAATGTGATTGGATATTTCTTTAAGTTAATGCTACTAAAGGTAGGGTGATGGTCAACTGGGCGTGTATTTTTTGGGACATGTTGAACTCTTCACAGACAATATTGTGAATGTAGGATCCTAGACCATATTAGACAAGTACCATGTTCTAACTCTTCTTTTTGAAATTCAAGCAGATATTATCATATTTGATAGTTGTATCATTATTTGAATGGAAAATTACACAGGTCATGATACCCACAGCTGCCTGTTCAGAACATGGTACAATAAATTGAAATTCTGTTGTAGAGGCCGTGCTCCATTGAAGGGTAAAGAACCAGAGTTATAGTAGTTCTATTTTGTATGGCTACACTGACACATGTATCTAAATATGATTTAATTGCAGTAACTGTTATGCTTCTAAAACTGTTGGCATTTAAGTAATGTTATTTTGTCTTGTTGCGGATGTGTTGTGAACTTTTGTTGCAGTCAGTAATACAGTAATTGCTATAATGCAATTGTTATTTTAGTCTATAGTGGTGACTTGTTTGAAGCTTATAGTTCTGATCTTTCGTTGTATTTGTTGCCACTATGGCTTACACTTGTACAACTGTCACATATATCTTGTTTCTAAGCTTTGGGTCTGTATTGTCAATATATGGTCTACAGAGGAAAAAAGTGTGGATCCATCCCCCGTCATCAAACTGCTTTTGTGTGTTAATAATTTCTTTAGCTTATAGGAAAAAGCCATTGTGTTACACCAATGGCTGCTAGGAAAATTTGGGTATGTTTTTCAATTACACAGTGTTTGAAATAGGAAAAACATGGCAAAACACTAAACACTAGAAAATTGACATGGTCTTTATAAAATTACAAAAAGGGGTTTTTGTTATTTCATGGCTTATATAGTTGATAGACATTATAATAAACATGTACTAAACAAAAAATTATCATACCTATAATGAAAATGTCTGTAGACGTGTCGAAAGACTCAAAACATTTCAATACTCTCCTGGAGATGGGTGTGTCCAGGCCAATTTGACAGATCGTTGTAGTCAATGGTTACATGTGTTGTGAATTTTCCATTCTGCAGTTACTCTGAAAAATATTTTGGCAACTTCTTATATGTGGAAAACTGTTGCTTTCTTTGAGAAGCTTGAATTTTTCTATCATACTCATTTAAATCACATTCTTTTGAACTGACTAGAGTTTATGTGAAAAACTTGTGTGTTTTATTGTGTAATACCCAGGTTTGACTGTTCTTCCATGCAGTGGGTCAAACAAGCATGGTAAAATGATTGGTACTCTCTATTCCAATGCAATGCTATTATGCTTAAACCAAGGAAAGAAAGGCTATGAGTACATATCGATAAATCCTAAAAATTCAATAATAGATCAACTCTAGTAATGGAGTCCAAAAAATAAATAGACCATTGTAGTAACATTCACTAAAATAAATCACCTATTTGAAAGTGATAGAATATATATAATGAATAACTCTTGGAAATTTCTTTACTTGATCGTTAAATTCAATTGCTTTTTCATTCATGTATTCCAAATAGACTTATGCTGCTATAAGAAAAATTATAAAACATAAGCAAGTTCCCTCTTAAGATCGATGATTATTTTACCACTGTTTCTCTAACAAAAAGTACAACTCAAGATAAAATTTCACCTCTTCGAGTTCTAGAGATAAATAACCTACCACATAAGATGATCATTTGAAAATTACCTTCCCTTTGACAAATGCCTCCACCACCTTTAGGAGTGAGAGTCAAATTACTATGGTTGGTAAGATGTTACAATAGCATTCCTATTCAGATCCCATTTGAGCTTTAAACAAAATGATAAGCTTTTTTTATTTTTTATTGATACCAGTTTTGAAAATCACCTTGATAACAATTTTTTAGCAAGAAACCATTGGATTTGGTTTCCCTAAGTCCATTATTGATTGAGAGAAAACCAAACAGCTTATCATCTAAGTTACCGGTTCGGGTTCGAATTCGGGTTCAGGTTCGGGTACGGATTCGTGGGTTTGGCAAAATTTTTTTTTTCTTGGGTACGGGTATGGGTTCGTCCGTACATATATACATATATTAATTATAAATTTATATATATACATATATATTATATATATCCATACAAAAATAAAATATACAATGTGACTTTCCATACATAAATCATAAATGATAAATCATAAATCCATAATTGCCAATTGCCAATGTGTACTTTTTTTTTGGTTTTTATTGTTTTTTGACCCGTGGGCCCCGTTTTTGGGAACCCACGAGCCTGGGTTCACCCGTGTCTTCCTGGGTTCGACCTGGGTCCTTCCTAGGTGGTCGGGTTCCCTATGGGAAGGACTCGGGTGGAACCCAGGTCGAACCCGGGCTGGACCAGGACCGGGCACGAACCAGGACCCGAACCTAGGCCTGGGAAGGACCCGGGTGGAACCCAGGTCGAACTTGGGCTGGACCAGGACCGGGCACGAACCAGGACCCGGACCTAGGCCAATACCCAAAGAACCGGTAACTTAGCTTATCATACAAGGGCAGATATGCACAGTGTCACATTGTGATAGCCCCTACATGAGGGTCTACACCCCTAACATGCCCTCCATCTTTTGGGGATGTCTAGAATTCTAATCGTCTTCAAGATACTATAACTGCAGGAGTGCATCTATCTTTTGGGGATGTCTAGAATTCTACTTGTCCCCAAGATGCTATAACTGCGGGAGTATGTCTTGGACTCTCGGGGATTTATTTTTTGAGGAACTTTCAGAATGATAAGGCATGAAGAGTTTTTGAAAGAATCTCATACAAGAGCCCAGTCGAAAGAAACCAATTGACTCTTCTTTATATTGATTGCAACATAACTCATGCTTCATGACATTCTCTCAAGTCACCAATCATCCAATTAAACATCTCATTTTAAGATGGCAAATTTATCAAGCATTTGTAGTGTCCCCATCCCAGTCACAGGCAGTGGTTTGAGGAGTTAGCCTATTTTTGGATCCTTGTAGGCTAACAAGGTATGGATAAGGGGGTCAATGATGTATCTTGAGGAGTGGTCAGTCTATTTGTTCTAGTTCAGTGTTGAGTTCAGTTCTGGTCTTCGTTTCATCAGTTTCTGACATCATATGAGTATTTCCTATTTTTTTAGGGAAAAACTGCTAAAAATAGACATTGTCCTATTTTCACTGGCATGGCGAATTGTGGTCCCAGCTTCTAACGGATTTAGTTTTTGAGCGATAATGAGGGAGATATGAATTTAAGTGGGGTTCTCGCAGGCAATTAATGTTTTAATGAAATATTAAAATAAAATCATAAAGTGCATCACTTAAATTTATTTAAGTGAAAATTCTATATCTCCTAAGTTGGGCGTCCCTTTTAGGGTTAAGTTGGGAACCCTAAAAGCAAGTTATTATTTTTAAAACCCTAATTGCTGAAAATCCCACCTTTTGGGTATTTAGGCGGCCAAGATGAAATTAGGCCTAATTAATTGATATGGAGCATTTGACATTTCTTCTGAGCACTTGGCTATGGCGGCTAGGGTTTGGACCTGTTTTGGAGAGCGTGCATTCTTCAGAATTTAGTAGCTTTGAGATTGTGATTGATCAATCGAATTGTTGCAGCTTGGTTGGCTTCATCCAAAAGTCAAATTGAATCAAATTGGGGGTAGATTTTTGCTTCTTACAAGGCAGATTTGTTGTAGGTTTTCTATTTGCTGTTATTGCTGGTAATTTTTTGTGGTTTGGAAGTCTCTTTTTCCAAGCACACAACTTGCTCATTTATTGGCGGCATCTCCTTACTGTTTGGGCGTCTTATTATTAAATAAGAGCAGATCTGAATTGTTTTTAGAATAAAAATCAGAACTTTGTAAGTTGCTGGTTTGAATCTTTTTAATTTCAATAAATTGTCTAAGGACCTACGGTTATGCTTCTAAATTCTCCAATTTATTGTTTCAGCTGATTAATTTCATGTTTTCTTTGAATATGTATTGAAAATTAATGAAACCCCTTCTGCAACTTTTTTTTATTTTTATTTTCTGAAAGACCATCTCTAATAATAAAAAACACAAAAAAATATTAAATCACAACAGATTGAGGAATTGAACTAGCAAGGGTTCATCACAGTGGTATCAGAGCTCTGATCCTGCCATCCTGGAGGGTTAGGGGATTTCATATGCATCACCAACAGTTTGGGCATCACAGGTTTTATATTCGCAAGAGATTTGGTTTACAGGGAAACCACTATTAATTTGGCCAAAACCAAATTGAAAATATGGGTGACAGGAATGAAGAAGCCACCAGAAACACTACACAGAATGATGATAACGAGGCAAGGGAGGTCATGAGAGGTATAGCAACTGGATAACAACAGTGTTGCAACAACTGACTACCGCCATACAACAACTTTCCATACCTAAAGTTAATGATCAGAATCAAGAAGATAATGGTAGTATTGCTGGTCACTCCAGAGCTCATGTGACTAACACATGCACATATGACAGACCCACACGCCCCACTTTTGTTAGAGTTGAACTTGAAGATGAGGTTGATACCGAAGTTGGAGATGATTGTTGGCAATTTGGAGGAATTGATTATGTGTTGCATTGATGTCAACACTAGCTTGTTTGGTTGTCTACTGGGTTCCGGTAGAGTGGTTGGACTTTGATGATGATCAGGAGATTTGTCTCCGGTATATTCCGATTGGTGGAATTGGTTTGGTTCGGTCATTCATGTGGTTCAGATGCTTGTCACATTCAGTTGGTTCGGGATATGGTGATCCAAAAGCTATCATATGTTCTAGTAAGCCTTTTGGTTACCGTTAAGGGTTTTACCAGCAGAGCTTTGTTGAAGATCTTTTGATGAATCCGATAAGTGGTGTTGGTGCGGCTTCTAGAAGGTTATCAGGATGCTGATGGTTATCATGGTCATGTTCCAGTTGATCGGTGGTGTTTCATTTGGCTTATGGTGACCTATTTTAGGTCCAGTCTTATTTTGCTAGGTTATGGACTGGTTTATGTAACATGTTGGTTGATGCTCCCGATGCGTTACCGGTTGGATTTATTGATTGATTTATGTTGTTTCAGTCTTAGGCCGACTTGGTTTATCATTGGTTTGCGGGATTAGGCAATGGATTTATTGTATTATCTTTTAGGTGGCCGACCTAATTGTTTAGGTCCCGGGTTGGTATATATATGATGTAAGATCTCTTTGTAGATCATGGTTATGAATGGTTATGGGATTATCTGTGTGCGAAAAAGGTTGTAATCATATGCAAAAGATTTGGTCGATCATAGGTGATCAAATTGGGTTTGTGAAAGAGGTTTAAGACCTCCAGTGTTAAGCTTAACCAGAACTGTACTCAGGCGTAGGAGATGCTATTCTTGCAGTTCATTCTTATTTCCGGATTGTAGTCCGATGTTTTCTGTAGTCAGTGAGACTCCTTTTGTGATGAGCAGTGTGCTCTAGGCTGTTGGCCTTCCTACATGTGCATGCCCCTTATTGTAATATTTATTCATCTGATTAGTGGATAGATATTGTGGGTCTCCAATCCCACTGTGGTTTTTCCTCATTGAGGTTTTCCATGTATAAATCTGTGGTATTATGGAGTTCATCTGTGTGGTTGCATTATTATTTATTGTTATTTGCTTTTATGTATACCGGTTGTTGAGTTGTTGTGCTAATAAGGTTAATTTTATTCATTGCGGCATAACATTGATTCTCCCCCCCTCTCAGTGTTCTTGGATACCAACAATTGGTATTAGAGCTTGGTGTCTCGGAATAAGTCTAATAGCTTGAGGAAGATCCTGTATCCGGAATCTATGGAGATAAGTTTGAGGAAGGAACTTCAAGTAGCTCTTGAGGACTATGATGCTGAAAGGTTGAGGAACATGAAGCTGCAAGATGAGCTGAGATCTGCGAAGGAATTCATTTTTACTCTGCAGGAGAGGTTGTCATCTGCGCAAGCCAAAAGGAAGGAACTCTGTGATCAATTACAAAATCAAGATGATGGAGAAAATAATGCTTTAAAGGATTATGCTAGAAGCTGAGTCAGGAGAATAATGTCATGAAGAATGAGATGCAAGCCCTAACCATGAGGATGTCCAAGGAGATTGAAGACTGGAAGAAGAATGAAGAAAATCTTGCTAAATCTCTGAAAGACAGATTTGAAGAATGCATTAGGTTGATGCATGAGAATGATATATTGAGATCTGAATTGGTACAATCACAGAACAATGAGCAAGAGTTGGAAAGAATGATAATAGTCCTAAGAGGTGATCTGGATGTTGCAGATGAATACAAAGAAAAGTTTAGGGTCAGTTCCGCAAAGCTTGATGAATTATTGAAGAATCAAAGGGACAATGGATACACTAGAGGTCTTGGATTTGAGCATGGAGAAAGCTCCGGTACTGCAAATCAGGATGACACATCCAGTCAGAAGATCAATCAGGAGAATCCACCAGTCAACTGGAATCAAAGGTCATCAGTAAGGCAACCCAATGCACATAAACTTAGTGGTAGATGTTTTGTTTGCAATAAGTTTGGTCATATGGCAAGTCAATGTAGAAATAGAGCAAATCAGAATAATAATTCAGGTATCGGTCAGTGTTTCAATTGCAAAAAGTATGGTCATAGGACAACAAATTGTAGAATGAATGTAAAATGTCATGCATGTGGAAAGTTTGGGCATATGGCTAATCAATGTAGGTCGAGAAATGGTCAAGGTTTCAACAAGGCAATTCAAAAGAACAATGTCATTGTTATGTATGCAACAAAGTAGGACATATTGCTAAATTTTGCAGAAGCAAGAACCTACCGGCAGGGAATGACAAATCTAATGAGAAGGGAAAGCAGAAGGTTGATGATATCTAGAAGGAGCATGAGAAGAAATGGATTAGAAAGTCTGAGGATCAATCAACAGAAGCAAATACCCCGGTTACTCAATTGGCGGAGCAGATTATTCCTGCACCGACAAGAATCTCATCCGGTATCTAAGGCATTCGCCTTAGGGGGAGGCAAATTAATGACAGATCTTGCATTACCCTTGGTAAGTGGTTTGAAAGCCTGTTTCAGATTTTGGAGTAGTCAGTTTGAAGGTTAACCAACGAAGATTTGTTGGATCTTGGATCTGGTTTGAAATCGGTAAGCCACTTTATGAGTTATGGTTTGCTCATACATCTACAGTTAAGTGTTTCAAAATCCTTGGTAGTGAATTGGAAAGTTTGATCCTAGATATGATGAAGGGATATTTCTTGGTTATTCTAATGAAAGCAAAGCATATAGATATTATAACAAAAGATTGCAGAGAATTGTGGAGAGTGTTAATGTCAAGGTGGTTGAGTAGTTTAGAGGTCAAATTAGAACTTATGAGAGGGAACCGGAAGTGGAAATGATCATAACTGAATCGATAGCACCTGTATCGGAACAAAATGTTGAACCAGTTACTCCAGCAGTATCAGAAAATTCAACAGTAATTGAAGATCTGAGCAGAGAAATAGAAAGTCAGAAGACTCCTAGGTATGTAAGGTTGAATAATTCAGAAGATCAGATAATTGGACAAGAAGAAGATTGGTAGCTGACAAGGTATGTTTAATTAACCAACATCAGTAGATGAAGCATGTAAGGATGGATGTTGGATGAAATCTATGGAAGAGAAATTGGATCAGATAGAATGTTATTGGAACTAAATTGGTTTTTAGGAATAAAATTGAATGGAGATTGTCAAGTTGTGAGGAACAAGGCTTGATTGGTTTGCAAAGGATATTTTCAAAAGGAAGGAATTGATTATGTTGAATCCTTGCTTTGGTAGCTAGGGTTTTTAGATATTTTCAAGGATTTTCAGGTATGGTCTATGGTTTATGATGACTTTACACTATGTGCATATTCAGATGCAGATTGGGATGGAGATATAGATGACCGGAAAAGCACATCCGGTGGTGTTTTCTTTCTTGGAAAGAAACTTGTTTCATGGATTAGCAAGAAATAGTCATGTACTTCTTTATCTACTGCCGAAGTTGAGTATGTTGCTGTTGCTACTGACTGTACACAAATTCTGGGGAACACAAATTTCGTGGATGAAGTTGTAGTGTCATAAAATTGTGCCTCTTGCAATTTTAACGACATTTGAGGTCCTCACCTTGGTGACGACACCCTCCTTTTTGACCAAGACCTCTTTTTGCATTTTCACGCCTTGACCCCTTCCTGTTTAAGCCTTGAGGTAGCCTCAGGGCCCTGTCCGAACCCCAAGATAAGGCAGGACAGGGGCGTGGCAGATAGGGCCGGGGGACCTATCTGCACTTCGGGATCCCAAATCTCCCCGATGTCGGCCTTTGGTGAGATGAATTAATCTTCTGAGGCATGTATAAAAAGGGAGTTGGTTTCTCATTCAGATAAGCAGGAATGAGATAAGCAAGCATAGGCGAATATATACATCATCAAGCATTCAAGCATTCAAGCATTCAAGTCTTCTTCATTCATCCATTGGAGCAATATTTCAACATTCATTTGCAAGCATATATGTGTGTTAGGGTTTTGTCATGTTACATGCCATTCCATGCAACACTTGTGATTACATTCAAAAAGCAAAGCAATCATCATCAACAAGTTGCAGATCTACAAGGGTATACATTTCTATTGTTTACATTCAAGTATTTACAATTAATTTCTTTCATGGTTGATTCCTCAACCGGGGTTTGACTAAGGCAAACCCCTATCCACAACCCCTTTTCCTCTCTTTTTTGTGTGTAGGTTGCAGGTGCGCAGCTATAATTGCAGGTTTGGGCTTCATTTGCAGAGATAGAAGAACCCTTTTCGTTTCGTGGATTTTGTGGAGGACCATGTACACTCCCGTCACGGTCTCGACGACTTTTCTCTAAATTTGCAGGGCATATCTGTATTAGTCTAGTTAGCTTAGATCCGAAGTTACAACGCGATCCCAAACCGGTAGCTCCTCATTTCACTCATTTTCTCTCTCTTTTCCACATAGTCAACAAGTCAATTTTCTTATTTATAAAATAGGGTAAATCCCACTTCAACCCTTGCAATCCACTTGGAATTCACATCCTTGTTTCCCTTGGATTTGGATCTAGTGGATTCAAGCCCCTCTTTTGAATGTAAAGTTCCTCCAAGTGAAAATCATCCTAGTGGCTTCCTTTCTCTCTCCTAGGTGGGGAGTCACTAGGATCCAATTTTCCACTTTACAAAAGCAAATGTTGAAGGATATAAGGGTAGATTGTAATGAATCGGTAGTTATTCACTGTGATAACTCTGCTGCTATTGACATATCAAAGAATCCGGTATTTCATTCTAAGACAAAGCACATATCAATCAAGCATAATTTTCTGAAGGAGAAGGTGGAAGCAAATGAAGTCAGAATGGTTTATGTGAACATTAAAGAGCAAATTGCAGATATCCTCACTAAACCTTTGCCTAAGGAATCATTTGAGTACTTCAGAGACAAATTAGGGGTTTCTGCCCCTCTAGTGGAGACTTAAGTGACGTTGATTGGCATTAGTCTGGTTTGCATTTATCAGAGCTATCATTCATTCCAGATTGATTTGTTGGTGCTACTACTTAGGGGGAGTAGTCAGCTGTGTAGTTCAGAGGATTTATGATTTTTCTTTGATGTTTATGTCAGATTTCTGGCATTGATATCAAAGGGGGAGAGATATACATGTGAAAAACAGAGCTTAACAGAGATATTAGTCAAAGGGGGAGGAACATAATTTCAGATTGGTTGTATCCCACTGAGGGAGTTTGGTTCAGGTCTATGGATGGTTAATTGGTACAGAGATATTTGGTTCAAAACTTCATTGATATTATACTATGTTACCCCGAGTTTTTGGGACGGGGACGGTAGGGGACGAGTTTTCGGGACGACAATTTTTTTTTGCCAATTTTGGGGACGGCGTGGGGACGACAAAGGGGACGGCTATATAAAATATAGGGAAAATTTAAAATATACAGTGAAATTTTAAATGTTCATATGAAAAATAGATAAAGCATGTATATATACATTATATTCATATGAAAACATGGATAAAGCAAGTATATGTACATTATAGAACCTTAACATACCACATTTGTGTTCAGAATTCATTGTCAATATTCTGTATGCATTCATAATTGAAAATACATTGTCAATATGTCAACACTTGTTTGCATGTAGTTCATTGTTTATTTCTGGTTGAAGGATATTTTGATAGTCTTCCATTTCTATTATGACCTACAAACGCTTCTTTATGCACTACAAAGTTTTGGATGTTTGTGAAATTCTATACCAAGCTGTTATTCATATTTCTGAGTGCTTTTGGCTATGATTCAGACCTGTTTACCTTTCATAATTGTGAAAAGTCCAATATTGCAGACCTACAACCACTTTTTTATGCACTATCGCATTCTAAGTGTTTGTGAAATTTATTACTAGGCTGCTGCTCATTATTTCTAAGTGCTTTTGGAAGTGATTCAGACATGTTTACCCATCATATTAATGAAAATCCAATTTTATAGACCTATAATAAAATAAAAAAATGTTTTTTTGAGCATTTGAGTCTTTTTTTGTTTTTTAAATGTGCTGGTAAAAGGGGGACGGCTAGTTGTCCTCGGGACGGTTAGGGGACGGGTGGACGTCCCCAAACCATATTGGAGACGGGGGGACGTCCCCTTTGAGAGTCACTGTCGTCCCCAAGTTTCCAGGACGTTTCCCACAAATTTTGCAATTTTGGGGACGGCGGGGGGACGTCCCCTAGCCATCCCAAGTCCCCGAAATGTCCTCGGTACGGGGACGGAGGATTTTAACCCAGGGACGCGTCCCTAGGTTACGTAATGATATACCATTTGTGGGAGATTGTTGATGTCTTCCATTGGGGAAGACCTGTTTGGCACTTGGATGTTTTTCACATCTAGTGTTGCCATCAATGCCAAAGGGGGAGATTGTTGGCAATTTGGAGGAATTGATTATGTGTTGCATTGATGTTTGTCATTGATGTCAACACTAGCTTGTTTGGTTGTCTACCGGGTTCCGGTAGAGTGGTTGGACTTTGATAATGATCAGGAGATTTGTCTTCGGTATATTCCGATTGGTGGAATTGGTTTGGTTTGGTCATTCATGTGGTTCAGATGCTTGTCACATTCAGTTGGTTCGGGATATGGTGATCCGGAAGCTATCATATGTTCTAGTAAGCCTTTTGGTTATCGATAACGGTTTTACCGGTAGAGCTTTGTTGAAGATCTTTTGATGAATCCGATAATGGTGTTGGTGCAGCTTCTAGAAGGTTATCAGGATGCTGATGGTTATCATGGTCGTATTTCAGTTGATCGGTGGTGTTTCATTTGGCTTATGGCGACCTATTTTAGGTCCGGTCTTATTTTGCTAGGTTATGGACCGGTTTATGTAGCGTGTTGGTTGATGCTCTCGATGTGTTACCGGTTGGATTTATTGATTGATTTTTGTTGTTTTGGTCTTAGGCCGACTTGGTTTATCATTGGTTTGCGGGATTATGTAACAGATTTATTGTATTATCTTTTAGGTGGCCGACCTAATTGTTCAGGTCCTAGGCTGGTATATATATGATGCAAGATCTCTTTGTAGATCATGGTTACGGATGGTTATGGGATTATCTGTGTGCGAATAAGGTTGTAATCATATGCAGAGGATTTGGTCAATCATAGGTGATTGAATTGGGTTTGTGAAAGAGGTTTAAGACCTCCGGTGTTGAGCTTGACCGGAATTGTACTCAGGCATAGGAGATGCTATTCTTGCAGTTCATTCTTATTTCCGGATTGTAGTCTGATGTTTCTGTAGTCAGTGAGACTCCTTTTGTGATGAGCAATGTGCTCTAGGCTGTTGGCCTTCCTGCATGTGCAGGCCCCTTATTGTAATATTTATTCGTCTGATAAGTGGATAGATATTGTGGGTCTCCAATCCCACCATGGTTTTTCCTCATTGAGGTTTTCCATGTATAAATCTATGGTGTCGTAGTGTTCTTCTGTGTGGTTGCATTATTATTTATTGTTATCTGCTTTTATGTATACCGATTGCTGAGTTGTTGTGCTAATAAGGTTAAATTTATTCATTCCGACAGAATACTGATTCCCCCCCCCCCCTCTTCTCAGTGTTCTTGGATACCAACAATGACGTGGTTTTTGGTGACAATATCATGGCAATGCATGATGAGTGGGATAGGTTACCACAAAGAGTTAAGGATCACCTTAACTTTGACAGGTTTATTAGTCAGAAGAGAGATCATAACAGGAATTGGAATAATCAGAAACCTTGGAACAAAACTAATGATCTCAAATATACAATCAACAAGCTCACACTTTCTACTTTTGATGGCAGCGGTAGAGTTACCGCCAGAGCTTGGATTAGCAAGTTGGATACCTTCTTGACCCTGCATCCTATGTCAGAAGAAGATGCTATTAAGTTTGCAGCTTTGCATTTGGATGGGGTAGCCCATGATTGGAGTCACCATGGGATGGTGACCTTGCATCTTGACCTTATTACTACATAACAAGAATTTACTGACATTTTGGTTGAGCGTTTTGATAAAAGAGATCCAGAGTTGTATTTCAGGGATTTAGCTCAGCTGAAACAAATGGGCAGCTTGAAATCTTATATAGTGAATTTCAGAAGGTTTCGGTTATGGTAACTAAAATCTCAGAGAGAAGGTTGGTTATTCTTTTTGTTGAAGGTCTTTATGAGCCTATGAAAGGTTGGATTAAGGCTTTTGATCCCCCTACCTTGCAAGAAGCCATGAGGAAGGCACATAGCATGGAACTTACTGCTCGTCGTAGTAAGTTCACTCAAAACCGTCCTCATCATTTAATGACAGCAAGTCTGATCCAAAGAAATCGGAAAATGTGGATCAAGAGAAGAGGTTTGCAGCACCTTTGGACAGGGAAACACTTAATGACTTGCGTAGAAGGAAGTTGTGTTTTCATTGTAAGGGCCCTTATGATCAAAACCATGATTGTCCCCTCAAGCCTAAGGGTCAAAATAGGCATATGGAGTAGTTTTATGAGGGAGAAAACACGACTGATAACACAGACCAGCAAGCTGATCAAGATGATTCAGAGACTGAAAATTCAGAGAAGGGAGTTGAAAATGAAGGAGAATTTGATCTACGAGAAGCTCATATGTCTAGCATGTAGGGAGAAGGTTCTTTTAGGTTGCGTGGACTCTTGGCTGGTCAAAGAGTCATTTTTCTACTTGATACAGGTGCAACTCATAATTTCATAGATGCACGGTTGGTGGAGAAACGTGGGATTCAAACTCAAGAGTTTGAAGGTATAAGGGTGAAAGTTGCTGATGGTAATGTGCTGACTTGTGATAGAATGATTTCAGACTTACCCATGAAACTCAATAATTATGAATTCAAAGCTGATTTTTATGTGGTTAACATGGGAAACATGGATGTGGTCCTTGGCATGACGTGGCTTCATGCAATAGGTGAATTTACACTCAACTTTAGAGATATGGAGATGAAATTCAAGGTTGATGGGACTAATCATGTTCTTAAAGCTATCAAGGCCAGCAACTTAAAATTAATCACTCTTAAAAGAATGGAGAGACTTATCAGACATGACATGGTGGATTGGGTAGCAGAGTGTAAACTAATGCCTACTTGAACTGAAGGGTCAAAACCCTAGTGGAAAATTGCAAAACCCTAGGAAAATTTTCAATCTACAAAAAAAAACCTCCAGGTTGCAAGCCCGAAAATCTCCAAAACCCTAAAAAAAACATGAACTGCTGCCCACGAACTAGAAACCCTCAAAAAGCCTTCAAAAAAGCAAAATTGTTTTTTCATTAAAAAAAAATAAAAAAAAATCTGAAAAATATTGCAGAAAGAAGGCCACGAATTTTTATTAAAAAATTCGCCAAACTTTAAAGAATCCCATCGACCCGCTTTGATATAATGAAAAATAAATTGAATGAATGAATCAATAATTGGATGATTGCATTGAATGATATACACATGTATATATAGAGGTTACAAGACGATGTTCTATAATTAGAACATAATGTTAAAGTAAAAGATTAAAGAGCTAAACGCTAAATTAAGCGTGAAAGCTAAATTTAGCTTAAAAGCTAATTAACTAAAACGAAAAAACTAAATGCTAAATAAAGTTTAAAAGCTAATTACATAATAAAAAGCTAACTTAACAAGCTAAATACGTCGACAACTTAAAATAGAAGATGACCACTAAAAATAGATGGCAATTATAGAATATATTAATATTATTTTAACAAAGTCTGCACACGATAGTGCCAAATGAAGCACTTCTGAAGGAGAAAAGACTTCTACTATGAATGAGAGAGTTTCAGTCAACAATTGATCTTTCAGAGCCAAATTCTTGCAAAAAGATGGATCATCTAATTGAGGAGAGGAGCAACTTGATCAAGTAAGTGAAATCGATAGGCTTCATGATGAGTACAATACCTTGAGCATTACCATTCGTAATGATATTATCTTCATAGAATTCTTTGAGATAAAAACAAAAGGTGGGCATAGGAGGAGGAGGTATGAATAAAGTAAGGACATCCAAAACCAATTGGACAAAATTACCACTCCCAATTTTGATGAATTTAGCAATTCATCAGCAAGAGCTTGGTTCCAGAAATCAGACACCAACTTTTCTTTAAATCTATGTTTGAAGATGAGGCCATCAAGTTTGCTACTTTACACCTCAAAGGATTAGCCCATGAATGGTGGCACCATGGCATGATAAATGAAGGGCATAATTCTAGCCAAAGGTTGACTGAAAGATTTTGATAGGAAGAATCCAAAAATTTACTTTGGGGATTTAGTACAGCCGAAACACTCAGTTATTGGGTATTGCTAGTAAAGCCCGGGCCCTAGTACTAGTATGTTTCGAGTACGGGTATGGTTTGGGTATGACTTGGGTTCTTGTTGGATGCTTGGATTCTCTGTGGGTTTTTCTATGAAGGACTCACAAGAACCCAGGCACCCAAGAAGAACCCAAATCGTACCTAAGCATAGTTTCATACATTAAAACCTTAGTTTTACTCTTCATAACTTTGTGATAGCATTTTTAATCAAAATATGCCAGCAAGCAAGCAATTGAATATCATTTCAGTTGCATTTGTGAGCTATACCTATGTACATAGGGCTAGTAAACTTTATATCAGCATTAATGAGATTGATTTCAGTTGATTTACATTATGCATATGTAGCAGCTGTTTGCTTATGTTTTGTGAAATCACTTTCCTTGTGTTTTTAATGATTTGGCATTTTGTCAAATGTTTAAAAAAGAGAATTGAACCAGCTTTTGTACTTGACACAGCTAGTTGTAGTGGCAATCCAATTGATTGTGCTTCAAATGAATTTTAACCAAATGCTGATATTGACCTTGACGCTTCTGATGAAGAACATCAATAGTAAATATCAATTGTAATTTGAATTTTCATTGTGTAATGATGTTTTGAGACTTGAGTATTTTTTCGTTTTTGCAAATTATGAATATGAAGTATCTAAATATTCTATTTTTTTGGCAGTTATATGTATGTATGTATGTATTTATGTATGGACATACCTCTATCCAAGGAATTTTGTTTGCTCTACCCGCGTATCTGTACCTATAGCCGTACTCGTACCCATACCTTGATCGGTGTCTTAGCTGAAACAAGAAGGTAGAGTGGAGGATTTTGTAGCAGAATTTTAAAGGGTTGTAGTAATGGTTTCGGATGTAACAAAAAGAAGACTCAGTCCTATTTGTTGAAGGCTTAGATAATCTCTCAAGCGTTTAGTAAGGGCATTCAACCCAAATACCTTGCAAGACACCATCACAAGAGCCCTTAACTTACCTCTAAGGGAAAGCACAATCATGAGGACACTAGTACCAAGTACAAGAAGTTATCACAAGAAGAGTCTAAAGTCCAGTCCAAGCCAAGCAAGGAAGATGATAAGAAGCTGGATTTTGAGAGCAAGAATGAGTTGCGTAGGAAGAATTTGTGCTTCACTTGTAAGGAGCCATGGATGCCCAATCATAGATGTCGTGGGAAAGGTCAATTGCATTGTATTGAAGTTACAGTTGATGTTGATGATGCAATTGATGATACTTTAGAAAGTGACAATGAGGAGCAAGATAATATAGCCTTAGCACACGGTGATATAGTTTTACTTCCAGATACTCCCAAATATCAACCATTTAGAGTAAGAGGAGTGGTTAATGGACAACAAGTGACATGTTTGGTGGATAGTGGTGCAATTCACAAATTTGTGAGTGATAGCTTAGTAGCAAGAGGAGGATTGCCATTAGAGGATTTTTTAGGATTTTGCGTCATGATGGCTGATGGATCAGGATGAGATGCAACAAGAGGGTACCGAAGATGAGTATTGAGTTTGATGACTACACAATCACCGATGATTTCTATATGATTGGAAGTGCTGATTCTGATATCATATTAGGAATTCATTGGTTGCATTCTTTTGGATGATACATTTAGGATTTCCAACAGATGTAGTTGGAGTTCATGGTGAATGGAAAGAAGATAATACTCAAGGCCTTGGTGGATGAAGCACCACAGGTAGCAACAAGGATGATTATAGCGATGAGCAAACCTGATGTGAATGAGTGGGCAACTATATTGGTTGATTTTCCAAGGTGTGGATATGATATTGATGTGAGAGATTTTTTAGGTATGACATTTTTTGATGAGTTTCCTATCTCTTATGCATCTACGATAGGCAGTTTGGAGCATGTTGGATGGATGAGTATGCAAAAACTCATGAGTATGCATCATATTATTGATCAATTTTCAGTTTACACCATGAGTATGAAGTGGTGGAATTGTGATGAGACATTGCTGGTAGGCGAGTGGATAAGAGATAATCATGATTTTTCCAGTAGGAGTCATGATAGTTCGAAAATTTGGGATCCATTACTCAGCAAGGTAATGGGAATGTTTCAAATTGATAGAGTTGTACGTTTTAGTGTTGTTGGTTGCATCAGAGTGGAGTACTAGGTGATGTAGTGTTTTACATACCATTGGTTTGGGATCGTGGTGGTGCAACAACGAATCGCTTGAGGGCGAGCAATGTTTGGGTTGGGAGGACTGTAATATCCCTATATATATATATTGTTGGTATTATGGATGTGTTGCATTGGTTTTGTCATTGATGTCAACACTTGTCAACACTTATCCTTGTGGAGATCTTTGGTTGTGTTCACCGACATGTTCAGTAAGTTATGCACAGTCACCGGTATTTGGTTCACTGGCAGGTTATATTGTTCACCGACACTGAGGATGATCTGTTATCATCTGGAGATTACTTGGTTATGTGAAAGACATTGTTTGGTTATTGGTCTAAATCGAGTTTGCATATTTGCTGTTACTGGCAAATAGGTTTAGGTTATGGACCGGCAAGCATTATCTATTCCAGATTAGCATGACATGTTATGGAGATGTTTTATTGATTGGTTATTATTGTAAATGCATTGAGCCAACATCATGCATCGCATATTGATTCATTTGTAATTGATTTAATTGTAATATTCTTAGTGAGCCGACCTACACATTTTGTCTTAGGTTTTGGTATATATGTAAGATCTCAGTTATGAGATAGGATGATAATATAGAGAAGGTGTGAAAAGGATTGTAATAAGGTATATGCGAATATAAGCAGAGCTATACACGCAAACATTATTTGAAGATTCAAGGAAGGTATGAAGAAGACAATCAGAGCTTAACCGGTACTGAATCCAGCATATGAAGATGCTATTTTGAGCAATACATTATCATTGAATTTAACCATCCAATTATAGTCAGTGTGACTCTCATTTTGTGATTGAGCAGTGAGCTCTAGGCAGTTGGCCTTTCTGCATGTGCAGACCCCATTTGTACACATACTATCTGTAGTAGTATCATCTGATTGTGGGTAAGGTTTCCCACCATGGTTTTTCCCCTTACAGGGTTTCCATGTACAAATAACCGTGTTATGTGTTGTCGATGTTATGTCTTTCTATTTCATGCATTAAACTTTACCGGTACTATCATTAACTGTTAAACTGTCTACCGACATTAAGTTTGGTTTACCGGTATTATGCATTAAGTTTGGTTAAGTTATATTTGGGTTGAAATTAATAGACAACTGATTCACCCCCCCCTCTCTCAGTTGCCTCCGGGTCCTAACAATTGGTATCAGAGCCTAGTCCTCTTTTTGCAGAAGTTTAACAGCTTGAGGAGATTCTATGGCAACTAACTATTTCAGGAAGGACAGTCCGAAGCTTGATGGAACTAGCTATGGTATATGGAAGATCATAATGGAGACTCATCTGAATTGCATTGGAAAAGACATATGGAATGTTACAAAGAATGGCTATGTTGGTCCTACACAGAGTCAACCTAATCCACAAACCTTGGCTAAAGATCAGGAGAATGATTGCAAAGCAAGAGAAGCCCTTTTGAGCGCATTGTTAGATGAACAAATCATGGGATTATCAGACCGATCTATTGCTAAAGCTATTTGGGATAAATTGGAGACATTGAATGAAGGTGATACCACTGTCAAAATTGCAAAACTGGAATGCTTCCGGGTCGGGTATGAAAATTTGAAAATGGAAGAAGATGAAAGGATTTCTGCTTTTATGGAAAGAGTTAATGAAATTGTTTTGGGTATACAATGTTGTGGAGGATCCTTAAGTGAAGATGAAATTGTTTCTAAAGTTTTAAGAGCATTGCCACCGGCATACAAAATAAAAGTAAGTGCTATTAATGAATTGAGAACAATGCCTAATACATCAGTATCTAGAGATACTTTGGTTGGAAAACTTTCAGCTTTTGAACTTGAGGAATTTGGTCCTATTGCTACAATTAAGACAGATTCGGCTTTCAGAGCTTCATCATCTACAACATCATCATCATCGTCTGAAAAATCTGATTGGAAAATACTCTATGCAAGAGAACTTGAAGAAATCAGAAGAGAGAATGAAGAACTTGAAGAACTTGAAGCACTATTTGCAAGGAAAATGCCTAAAGGTCCAATTGGAAGTAAGTATGAAGGTAAAGCACCATTCAAATGTTTTAACTGCAATAAAATTGGTCATATGGCATCTAGGTGTCCTGATAGACATGCAAGATTGAAAGAAGAAGCTAAAAGAACATATAAGCCTAACCCTGAATATTAGAGATACAAATTTAAGAAGAATAGAGACAAATCATGTTGCTATGCTGATGAAGGAGTTACTGATGATTCTGATGAGGAACCGACAGACAATGGATGGGCTTTTGTTGCAATAACAGAAGATCAACCGACACTTACCATTCAACCAGTAGAGCAAGCCCTGGCAGCTAAAATTGAAGAAAAGGAGGAATGGATCATTGATTCCGGATGTTCACATCATATGACTGGTGATAAGAGTAAATTCTTAACCTTTCAGGAATACAATGGAGGTCTAGTAAGATTTGGGGATGACAAAGCTTGTTTGATTAGAGGAAAAGGGACTATATCTTTTGATGGTAAGCACAATACTGATAATGTTTATTATGTTGAAGGTTTGAAGTATAATCTTTCGAGTGTTGGTCAATTAGTTGAAAAATGATTTCAGTTACAATTCAAGAATGGTAAATGTAAAATCATGAATAGAATTGGTTTGGAAATTGCAACCGGTAATCAGACTAGAGGTAATATCTTTCATTTGAATAACAATGAGAAGACATGCTTGATTGCACATATTGATGAAAGTTGGTTATGACATAAAAGACTATCATGTAAATTTTAATTGCATTGTGAAAATTAGTACAACTAAGGCAATAAGGGATTTACCTAAGATTGTTAAACCTCACAATCCGGTATGTAAGGAATGTCAATTTGGAAAGCAAGTTAGAGCAACTTTTAAGAGTAATCCAGAAAAATCCAATAATGTTCTTGACTTAATTCATACTGATTTATGTGGTCCAGCAAGAATTAGAAGTTTACAAGGAGATAGATATTTTATGCTAATCATTGATGATTATTCTAGAATGTGTTGGGTTACTTTTCTCAATGAGAAATCAGAAGCTTTGGGAAATTCAAACTATTCAAGGTCATGGTAGAGAATGAAACCGGTAAGAAAATCAAATGTTTGAGATCAGATCAAGGAGGTGAATTCACATCTAAGGAATTTAATACATTTTGTGAAATGATTGAAATCATAAGACAATTATCAGCACCTCGGACACCCCAGCAAAATGGAGTTGTGGAAAGGAAGAACATAACTATTTTGGATGCAGCTAGAAGCATGATATCAGAAGCAAACCTACCTCATGTGTATTGGAGAGAAGCAATCAATACAACTGTATATACATTCAACAGAGTTCACATCAAAGGTGAAACCGATAAGACCCCTCATGAACTATGGTTTGGTAATACTCCTCTTAAATATTTCATAATATTTGGAAGCAAATGTTATATTAGGAGAGATGATTATATTGGCAAATTTGATCCTAGAAGTGATGAAGGAATATTTCTTGGTTATTCATCTAAGAGCAAGGCATATAGATGTTTTAATAAGAGATTGCAGAAAATCATTGAAAGTGCAAATGTGAAGATTGATGAACAGTTTAGAAGGTCTATAGACTCTGAACCGGCAGTTGAGATAATCACAAATGAACCTACAATGAGTACATCGGTACATAATGTTGATCCAGTCACATTGACATCATTTGAGAATTCCACAGTGACTGAAGAACAACAAGAAGTGAATACACCTAGGTATGTAAGATTGAATCACTCTGAAAGTCAGATAATTGGGAATAAGTATCAAGGAGTTATGACTAGAGGAAAACTGACAAATGAAGAGGTATGTCTAATTTCTCAAATTGAACCAGCAACCATTAATGAGGCATGTGAAGATAAACATTGTATTAAAGCTATGGAAGATGAATTGGAACAAATTGAAAAGAATAACACATGGACATTGGTTCCCTGACCTAAAAATAAAAATGTAATTGGAACTAAATGGGTATTCAGAAATAAACTTAATGAATATGGTAAGGTAATAAAAAACAAAGCAAGATTAGTGTGTAAGGGATATTCATAGAAAGAAGGAATTGATTATAATGAAACCTTTGCACCTGTAGCTAGAATTAAGGCAGTCGGATTATTCTTAGCTTTTGCAGCACACAAGAACTATAGAGTATATCAAATGGATGTTAAATGTGCATTTCTGAATGGTGATCTTGAAGAAGAAGTTTATATTGAACAACCTGATGGATTTTCTTTGACAGATGACAAAGATATGGTTTGTAGGTTAAGGAAAGCTTTATATGGATTGAAGCAAACTCCTAGAGCTTGGTATGCTAGACTGGACAAATATCTTTTGAAGCTTGGTTACATTAAAGGTAATGCTGACAACAACCTATATTTCAATGTGAATAATGATGACATCATGGTTATTGAAGTTTTTGTTGATGATATCATTTTTGGAGGAGAAGATGGATTGTGTAAAGACTTTTCTAATAAAATGCAGGAAGAATTTGAAATGCCTATGATTGGGGAGATAAAATTCTTCTTAGGACTGCAAATTTCACAGACTGATAAAGGTATATTCATAAATCAATCAAAGTACTTGAAGGAATTACTTAAGAAATTTGGCATGGAAAACTCTAAACCGGTAAGTACACCTATGACTACAACCGATAAACTATCATTGAAGGATGAATCAACACCTGTTAATCCGACAAGGTACAAGTCTATGATACGAGGTTTATTGTATTTGACACAAACAAGACCTGATATTATGAATGCAGTATGTATTTTTTCAAGATTTCAGAGTAATCCTAAGAAAAATCATGAATCAGCTATGAAAAGGAGTTTCCGGCACCTACAAAGCACAACAAATCTTGGTTTATGGTATCCTAAAGATGAAAATTTTGATTTATGTGCATACACAGATGCAAATTGGGAAGGAGATGTAGATGACAAAAAAAGCACCACCGGTGGAGCATTTTTCTTGGCAGCAGACTAATTTCATGGTTGAGCAAGAAACAAAGTTGTACATCACTATTAACAGCAGAATCAGAATATGTTGCAGCAGCAACTAATTGTACACAGGTATTATGGATTAAGTAAATGTTGAAGGACATAAAGGTAAAATGCAAAGAACCTATAATCATTTACTGTGATAATATGGCAGCAATTGATATATCAAAGAATTTGGTATTTCATTCTAAAACTAAACATGTTTCTATCAAATTCAATTTTCTAAAAGAAGATGTTGAAGCAAAAGAAGTGAAATTGGTTTATGTGAATACTAAAGAGCAGATTGCAGATATCTTTACTAAGCCTTTGCCTAAGGAAACTTTTGAATATCTAAGAGAGTAGCTTGGAGTTATACCCTCACCGGTAGAAACTTAGACAGTTGAAGTATGGCATCAGACCGACGAAATTAACAGAGAAATCTTTTTCCGGCTTTGATGAAGGAGAGCTACTTCTTAGGGGGAGTAGATTGAATAAATTTGGTTATAGCAATTGGTATTTGTTCTATGAACTGATTGTATTTGGTTTTGTATTGCTTTGACATTTGATGTCAAAGGGGGAGAGATATCTATGGAAAAACACATTATCTTTTGGGGAGAGATTATTCATTGGGGGAGAGATTGTTACTCTCTGTATCTGTATTTTGATTTCTGGTTAATGATCTCTTTGGGAGATTGTTGGTTTTTGGTTTTTGGCATTTTTGCTTTGGCACTTAGATGGTTTTTCCATCTTGTGTTGCCATCAATGCCAAAGGAGGAGATTGTTGGTATTATGGATGTGTTGCATTAGTTTTGTCATTGATGTCAACACTTGTCAACACTTATCCTTGTGGAGATCTTTGGTTATGTTCACCGGCATGTTCAGTAACTTATGCACAGTCACTGGTATTTGGTTCACCGACAGGTTATATTGTTCACCGGCACTGAGGATGATCTGTTATCATCTGGAGATTACTTGGTTATGTCGAAGACATTGTTTGATTATTGGTCTAAATCGAGTTTGCATATTTGCTGTTACTGGCAAATAGGTCTAAGTTATGGACTGGCAAACATTATCTATTCTAGATCAGCACGACACGTTATGGAAATGTTTTATTGATTGGTTATTATTGTAAATGCATTGAGCCGACATCATGCATCGCATATTGATTCATTTGTAATTGTTTTAATTTTAATATTCTTAGTGAGCCAACCTACACATTTGGTCTTAGGTTTTGGTATATATTTAAGATCTCAGTTATGAGATAGGATGATAATATAGTGAAGGTGTGAAAAGGATTGTAATAAGGTATATGCGAATATAAGCAGAGCTATACACGTAGACATCATTTGAAGATTCAATGAAGGTATGAAGAAGACAATCAGAGCTTAATCGGTACTAATCCAACATATGAAGATGCTATTTTGAGCAGTACATTATCATTGGATTTAACCATCCAATTGTAGTCAGTGTGACTCCCATTTTGTGATTGAGCAGTGAGCTCTAAGCAGTTGGCCTTTCTGCATGTGCAAACCCCATTTGTACACACATACTATCTGTAGTAGTACCATCTGATTGTGGGTAAGGTTTCCCACCATTGTTTTTTCCTTTACAAGGTTTCCACATACAAATAACTGTGTTATGTGTTGTGGATGTTATTTGTCTTTTTGTTTCATGCATTAAACTTTACCGGTACTGTCATTAACTGTTAAACTGTCTACCGGCATTAAGTTTGGTTAAGTTATATTTGGGTTGAAATTAATAGACAACTGATTCACATCCCCCCCCCCTCTCAGTTGCCTCCGGGTCCTAACATATATAGTAGATTAATTAAATAAGTTTTCCAAAAATTAAATTTATTTTATAAGGATAACTTCTAATTGATTAATTTTATTAAAAATATAAGTAGAAATAATAAATATTAAAATAGTCACTTTATTAAATAAATTTCTCCCGTTATGACAAGTCGGCCTAATATTTTAGATGTTTCCTGGAGATCTTTATAAGGAGGTTTTTTGGTGTTGTATTAGAGATGCTTATGGATTTGATTTTATGATTTTTGAGGATAGAAACCTTCAAGAGTTTATAGAAGGGTTGGACGAAAACCTAGCTCTTCCAAAGGGATGGATTCATGACAAAGCTTACATCAGTGCAAATTTGTGAAGTCTTCTTTGGAGACAAATTTGATGATTTTTTCAGAAATAATGAAGGATACTTTATCAGGTGTTCATTTGATTATCTGAAATATAATATTATTGTAATATATTTTATTGCCGATTGACGTTTGGCGTATCATCTTTTGGTGTGGCCCAATCCTTGTTTTCGTTTGTAAGATCTTTATTATTGTTATCGTCGTGAGACTTTCATTATGAGAGATTAATGCTTTTCATGTTTGACACATTAAAAGTATCAGTTATTTTCGAGCGTTGGGTTTGAATATATTTGTCCATTTTATATCACATAACTCTTAAGGTGGCTTGCTCGATTATATAATATGCAAAGGAAGATAAATATTGCGGTTTTAGTGAAAAGATGATAGGTTTAGGATTTATATTTTCGAGACGTTGAGATATTGGAATAATATTTTAGTAGCACAAAGTCAAATATTAGAGATTGTGGAAAATAAAAGAGTGGACTATATTAATAACCTTTGCTGAATATTATTATTATTGGCCTTGCTGTTGTGGAATGCATAAGGATAGCCTTTAAAGGTGCCATAAGAGAGAAATAAGGGAGGAGCCGATTATTATTTGGGATCACTAAGGTATTGGCACGACTATTTAATGGTAGGAACTCTTCTATAACTGGGGCTCTTTCCATTAATGCAGTTTTCCTTCTTTGGCCACAGACATATGAGCGAAGTTATCCAAAACAACTTGTCCAATTTTTCCGAGATGTTGCTGAAATCTAATCTCATGTTAGTTCATGTATATGTACCATTATATGTCTGAATTTCCACTAACTAATTTCACTCTACCCACTTGTCAAAATCGGATTGTGATTGGAGCTTCTTGTTGGCCCCTCCCATATTATCACTACTACATAGGATTGAAATCCTCTCCTAAAATGTGGAAGTCATTTGGCCTAGCTAGGAGGAATTGCTCTACTTTTGCTCATGTTTCCCTTCTTCGTAAGCATGCCACATGACCATAAATATTGGTTAAAATGAATGAAAGATGGAAGGTTAAACAACTTGTCTTGCAGCTCAACCATTGCTTACTCTCTGCTACTTTCTCCTGTACCACCGCTTGAGGCCTCCACAACGTTGCTAGCCTCGCTGAAGCCCTTTCGCTCAAATCCACTCTCCTTGCTAAATTTTCAATCTTTTTTTAAACTGCTTTCCTGTAGCGTTGGTCAATTTTGACTCTTGGATCATGAGGATGTTTGCATCTACTATTTCAAGGGCTCGCTTTACCAATCACTGCTTGTTAGGGGCATTTAAGCCTCTAAAATTCCATGATAGGAGCTTCATGACCCCTTGGGAAGGGAACTCCCTTCCATGATCTTAGTAGCTTTGTTATCTTGACTTGACCATCCACATTGTCATCTAGGCTCCCTTTTTCTTGGTTAGTCTTCCTTCCTACCCACTTCTTTTCTCCACAGTCTGGGGATCCTTTTCTTGATTTTTTTTGGCTAATCCTTAGTTTCTCAAGGATCTTCACTACCTCTGTTGAAGCTTCAATCTTCCCCATGCCCTCTTGTCAGCTATCTTCATCAACATCTTCTATCTCATCCATGTTGCCTGGATTATCCTTAACCAGATGTGGATCTATATTCACATCCCATTTTTCCGCCTTCAAGATTTCTCTCTGATTATTAGTAAATCCCAAACAGATCTTTTGCTGTCTCCACAACAAATGCTTTCATATCAGCTGTGTGGCTGTTTGACCCTTCAAAAAATGTGTTATCATTTCTAGATTTTGTGGGGTCGCTTGGCCTCTCCATTGTATTAACTCGTTCTATGACTATTGAATTTTGATCAACCTCCAGATTCACTTTCGCTGTTGCCAAAACCTTTGGCTCCCTTGGGCTATTAGAAGTTGTTTTGTAGCTTGTGTCAAGCAACCCCAAGGCTAAACTGCCATTTCTTTCATTTGCATCTTTATTAATTGGGTCTCCTCTAAGATCCAAATCCCCCTTTTCTTTGTCCTTGATTGCCTCTAGCAGTTCCCTTTTTATTTTGCCTTGCCTGCAAAGCTCTTTGAAGTCCTTACCCAAGCCTTATCCCTCCAAATTACAGATCGGGGAGTTCTCATTAGGTTTGATAACCTTCTTTGATGTGGTTTCCAATTCTATTTCGTCCTTCATTTTTGAAAGGCTTCCCTTCCTCGTGTAGGTCGAATTTTATTCTACAACAACCTTCCTTGGATCTAGGGAAATTCAATACGATCTTGTCTTTGTTAGAATTTCTAAATCCTCCCAAACACCACCATCCATGTTGACTATCACACGAATCCTGGCAACTATCTTATTGTCCTCATCGATTTTCACAAATGTCCCCAACTCTTCTCCGATCAGACTTAGAACCTCTTCACTCTAGTATTTTGTGGGCAAATTATTTAACTTGATCTACATTGGGGTTTTTCTCAACCTCTAAGTGAATAGTTTAAAATTTGGTTCCTATTCTTTGGTGAAAAAATCAACTTCGTCCATTATTAGAGGCCCACTCTGTAAAATCTCCTTCAGATCCAAGATTTACTTTCTATAATGAAGAAATCATTGGGGATCTCTTACACCTTTACCTCTTCTCCCCATCTTTGTTACCACCAATTTAAGGTCTTGCTTCTATGGGGCCGTTGCTCTACCCATTTAGCGAGAAAAAGCCCTTTCCTCCAGTTTCCCTTTGCTAGGTTCTAGGTTGTTTGAAGGCACGACCATAGCCTTGATCCTTGGCATTTTCAAAAAGCCATTCCTCTTGCCGGTCATCTCTTCCTTACAAAGAATTTATTTGGTTACTCCAATGCCTAATCTTCCTGAATAGCCTTGGTTAACTAACCCTAGCCATCCTTGAATTTGACTATCTTGCTACTGCCCTAACGGGACTCTGTTAGCCATTGTCGTGAAAGGGGGAATTGCATTTGGTGGAGTAATTTGGTACTCTTCTTGCCGTCGCCATCTCGGCCCTACTGCCCTAGTATCCTTTCCTCGCTTTGCTCGATTCCTCGCACCTCCGCCACTACCGCACTCTATCATGCCACCCGACTTTCAATTTATAGTTGTGCTAGAAATTCGTAATTCATCTTCTTTCTTATCTTCAAACAAAAATATATAAAACGACTTGATTTCTTGAATTAGTTTAATGGCTTGATCACAACTTACAATGGCTACTTTAGCCCTGTTTTGTTGCTTTTGATTATCTACTTAATTCCATCTTTGATCCATTTGTACTTGTTAGCCCTTTATGAAATACCATCCATAACGTAAAGATAAAGACTAGGAAGAACGATATCAAAAGCATCAAGAGGCATTACATTTGCTTCAATCTCATCTATGTACTAGGTGTTAACCTCAAATTTAACCTTACACCTCTTTGCTACTTGAACCTATAGACTCGTTTTCACCCATCACAATGGTATGGATGTAGAAGTTACAATGTTTTCAGACCAAGCCTTTTGATCGTTCTTTTTGAAATGAGATTACATTGTGAACTTGGATCTACCAATGCATTTACTCTAGTTTTAATTTGTAACTTCAAAACAAAAAGCTTGTTCATCTCTCAAGTTTTTCTCTTTCTTTAGTGACTTGGAATCCAAGTTTATTATCAATATTTGAACTATTTTCTATTACAATATCATTATCTTGGATGGTTAGCATAGATCTCCTGGTTTTATCTTTTCTTAACTTTATTCTTAATTTTAGGATGTAGTTCACGATGAAGCTTTCAAAATTTTGAATCTACACACTTGTCTATCTGAAAACAACTATATTAATTTCTTTGCTTATTATTCTTATTTTTAACCTTTGTATCTGGAAGACAAACCTCCTTATCTTTTGTCCTCCCCCATGCCGTAAGCTTGGACACATGCCTTGTCCAATTCCTTTTGGTTGATAGTGACTACCCTCCTTTTGATGTGGGAATGGAATGTGACCAGATGCTTTGTCATTGTTTACTCATCTAAATCCATGCCATTGTTAAGGGTTGCCGACGAGTATCCATAGTGTAATTGTGCACACTTTAACCACTTTGTTGTTTGTAGTACATCTATTTAATCTTTTGATCCACTTTATGCCCAATGAGATAAAAAATTCCATGGTCATTTTTTCCTTGAATTCTTCTGATTTTTTAATTTCTACTTTTGTCTGTACGTTAAATGGACATATATTTTTTCCTTCATTCTCATCTGGTTCTTTCAGGATTTCTTCTTTGATTTCATCTTCCTCGGTGACTTCAATTTTTCTGGCAAGTGGTTTTTCTAAATCACCTATTAAAGATTGCTCTTGCACCATTTTACCTTGTTGCATAGCCAAATTCTCATGTTGTTGTGTTGACCATTGCTGATTATCCACGATGTCCTTCATGAGACTTTCAAGTGTTGTCACTCTTTATATAGAACTCTTTGATGGCTGCCTTTTGAGCTCTTGTTGAAAGTGGCATAAAAAACTATTTGCAACCCCATAATATTCAAACCGCTCTGATACCACAATCGTTCTGAAAATTCTTAAACTAGAATTTAAAAAGAATCAACAAATTATTTTTATTACTTGCTACTTGCTAATGCAAATGAAGTTTACTTTTTAGGAGAAGAGAACCATGTGAAAACATAAATGAGACTTGCAACATTCACTCACAAACTCAGATTTTATTCTAGGAACCCCCAATGTGGAAGAAAAACAACTTTTATGGTAGTGGCAAAGGCCTTTCTGCCGCCTCTATTATTTTGGGAAGATGATTATGAAAAGTGGGATTCCATTTCTGCTCTCTGCTTTTGTTTATCTCCTTTCCCTTGGAACAATTGAACTCTACACTTTTCTCTGATTTTCCAATCATAAATAAAATGCTTTCCAACAAGCTACAATCCACCTTATAAATATCTCTGTGGATAGCAAGGTTCTCCCAGGTCCTAGAAGAATTCTCACAAACACAGGAAGCCTGAGCGGCAACTGTACAGTTTATATTCCGAATTTTCTATTTTTTTTGCTGTTGGGTTCATTCTCGAGGGGCATGAATTTGGACTGATTGTTTCCATCAATTACAGATGCGATTCATTCATTTCCATGAGGTGTTTTTCTAAACCTCTGATCTTTTCTAATTTTTGCAAAGTGTGTGTCTAAGTTCACTTTATTTCTCTATATTCTGTTTCAATGCATTTTCCTGATCGTGAGTGATCCAAGAATCCAAGTTCAAAGACGTCAACATAGACCTGACTTACCATCTACACAAATCTTAGATCTGTTGACAATATAGTTACTCGGGAGGTGGGGACTAGGATTGATATGGGTGATGGGATGGGTACTGGTATGCCATTTTTCAAAAAAGGGAGACAAGTTCTTAAAGATGGCATAAATAAAACATCATCTAAATGTATAATTAAAGGCTAGAAAAGAAAATATTTGTACAATGGTTATGCAACTTTAAAGAATGTAAAATGCTCAGAAAACAAAAAACAACATATTAAAGTATAAAAATAATTGTAAATGAAAGCTAAGATTAAGTATATTACCATATTATTATTTGATAATCATAACCATTATGTAAACAATTCAATTTTAAACCATAATCACTTGGAAATAGCAGACAAGGACAGATGAGAATGCTGTTTATCTAAAATAAAGTACAGGTGCTTAGAGATGCGTATATTTCCAATCAATAACAGAATTTCAGTTACACTGGCATCTTAATCCTTGTCATTATTTCTCTTTGTACCAGTTTGTCTTTGGGCTTTTATGAGAAATTTTTCTGCTACAAATTTCTTTGCAAAATTTCATGCAAAAACTAGAAAATTACTAATTTATTAGTGTTTTTCTTTCACTATTTTAGCTTTGGTCAATCAGATTGAAGAACTTGAGGAAAATCCAGTGTAATCATATGACATGTCTTAGAAACTTCTATAGAAAGTTTTCCAATTATCTAGGGATGCTTTGAGTAAATGTATAGAGATGTGAAGAAATTTCATCTGAAGTTTCCTGATGTTTGAATAAATCCGCATATGTGTCTACATGACAAGGACATGTATCTGATATGGGAGACAAGTACTAAGGGTTAGGGTACGAGTATCTGCATAATCGTGGTTTTCAGAGACAACAATAGATCTGGATTTACAAGCTAGCTAATCATGAAAATAGGTGCTATTGAAAAACCCTTTGAAACAACAATATTGTGTGGAATTATATTGATCTTGGTATTTTATTTCTTTGTTTTAATAATTTTGTCAACTTCGTAAATTAAACTTAAATGTTTTCTTGAGAAATGTTGTTTATAAGTTTTAGTGAGTCTCTAGGAAGATGCATATTAGGAACTTTGCATGAATTTAGAAGTTCGAAATTTGAGATGTTCCTTCATGTGGTTTATCTTGTTGGAAGGTGTGTGTTTCTTTCATAGCTCTTAATCTAATAAATATGTTGTAGAATTATTATTCTTCTTGTTGGTTGCATTATGCTATGATAATGACATATTTCTGTGTTTATTAATGCTTTCATGTGTTTCTTATGTCTACCAGCTTGGAGATCTCAAATCTTGGTTAAGGTTTTGAAGAATAATTTGCAAAGATGCAGTCTGTGGACCACACTCCAAACCATGATTAGCACAGAAAAGATGGAAATCTTCCTAGAAACGGGGCATTGTCATCTCAGTATTCAGATCTAGAAATGCAAAAGTAACACAGATCTTAACTGCTAACCAGTATCTGTCTTTTATATTTAAAACGTGAATGATTACAAGATTGTGTTTCTTGAAATAAAAATAACTCAAATCACGTGAAACCATTTTTGATGCCAATACCTATTGAATGTTCTCACTGTAAGGCTCTTTCATTGGGTAGGTTAACACGGACTAAGATTTTTTCAGTAAACTTTTGAAGGACAATGGGAATCCATGGCTGTTTACTACACAACTTGGCATGATATTTACCTTGTGAAGGAGTACACAAATTGTTGCTTAATCCGAAACAGAAGTTCACTGTAGACATGGAAGACCCGATCAAAAAATCAAGTTCAAGCAGGACTTTGGAGCTGAGCAATATGAAAGGGAAGAAAGGGGCACCTCATAGGTCTTCCTTTATAGCATCAGTTCCAAAGGCTCTTTTACAAAATACTATTGCTCCTATTGTTAAGTTGAAGGAGGTTAAAATAACTAGAGAATCTTCAAGTCATTTATTGTTCTTTCTACTCAAAACTGTGGCATTAGAGGTGGTAAGAAGGGTCTCCAAAAGAAGGTTTCCACTATTATGGAATAGCATACAGGGAATCTGCTTGCTTAATTACCCGCCATTCAGCTGGTTGCAGAAATGGATGCCATTCAGGCATCTTGGAAAGGGTGCACAGGTTGGTTGTAAATCATGTTATTTTGTGGTTGCCATGCTGAATTCCTTATTCCAACTGTTAATGGAGTACTCTGTTTAGTATTTCTTCTTAAAAAATATTAACCTTTTGTTTCCATTGTTGCTCTTTCCAATTTCAGAAGAGATACATGCAACTTCAGAACTGATACGCTGAGCATCTTAGTTACCTTTCATACAATTATGCCATTATTGTACATTCAATATGTATTCATTGCCATGAGATCATGGCATTATTCCACAAACCGGTTTAATGTAATCAATATGAAACATATCTTTATGTGGTTAGCTTATGTGACTATCCTGATCTCAGAAATACCGCAATTCAGAAGCAACATTCTTTTGATTCCTGCTGTGATTTCATTTTTATCAATTATAAGGAATGCTCTCTTGAACACACTATATGCTCGTCTTATTACTTCACTCATCATAATGAAGTCTCGTTCTTTGATTGCTTTGTTGGATAAATGAGAAACATATTCTATGGAAAATGTATATTACAAAAACCTTATGAAGGAGAAGTCACTGCACTTTTACTGGGAGGAATCCTTAATGGCATAAAGAGAGTACTAAAAACAACTTCAACAAGGAAAATAGAAACTAAAGATAACTATTCAACATCTTCTTTCCACGTGGTGTAACAGAAGAAAGACTAATGTATATAGAGGTCCAGCATTCTCTTCTCAACGTCATTTATAGATACTTCAAAACAAAGTGTAATATGCATAGAGAAGCAGCTTCAGCTATTGTTTTGCACAGGTATGGTAAAGGCCAATTTTTGATGCCTCACATTTTTTTGGATGGCAGATTTGATTCCATGAAGTGGGAATCCTTAGAGGAATTCTCTTGTGAGTGTTCAATACCAATCCTCATTGAATTGAGATTCCTCTTATTGATGTTTGTCTGGAAGGACCATTTACTGCTTGAGACTTCCTCCTTGTTCTTTTAAATGAATTATTTGAGCAAGGTATCTTTTAGCCTTTCATTGGAGAGGAGCTGTTTGGAGCTTGAAGTAGCATTGTCTAACTAGATTTGTCTAATCAATTTGTTGTTTAAGACAATCTTGTAGGATGGTTTGAACTTTGATTATCTTTTGACCAATGAATGTGGGAGAGGAGTGAGAAGCATTTTAAGAACAATGCCATATCAAATCCTTTTTCTTCCATTTTTAGATTTAGCCCCTATATACTTGTTGTGACGTATTCACACATCGCCCCATTGCAAATGGGGACCCCTTTTTTATTTGCTTTCTAGGTTTTTAGGGTTTGTTTGTTAGCCTTTGCATTTTGAGTGTCGCCAGGGGATCACTAGGATGGTTGGCTCTACTTGAGCCAGGGGGAGTCAGTGGATGCTCCGGGTTAGGGTCATCTTTGAAAGTCTTCCTTAGGACAAAGTTTTGCTCTTGTTGCTAATTGTGTCTTGTTTGAGTTTTAGGAGGTCAATGAAGCTTGGTGAGTGAATATCATCTTTGAAGGTCTGAGTTAGGTCAAATTGGTGAGTGATGAAGTCTGGAATGTCATCCTGATCTTCAAATGTCCTGAAATTTGGCTGTCTGGAATGTCATCTTGATCCTGAAATTTGACTAAGTCTCGAAAATTGAAGAATCCTTCAAAAACTAGATTTTGCATTATAACTCCTAGAGGTCCGAAACCACTCTCAAACATCCTGACAGTATATATGGAATATAACTTTAAAGTATAAGTGAAATGTTATATTCCATACATGAATCCTGACGAAGAGACCAAAATGTCAAATTTTGCTCCTGACCCTTCCAAAGGGTCCAAAGCGAATTTCAATTTCGCTCCTGACCCTTCCAAAGGGTTCAGAGCGAAATTCTTCATAAGACATTCTACTTTGACCCAAACTTAGAACTAACTCATTCCCAGACATTATTGAGGGTAAAACACTTGTTTGGATGAAGAAATGTGAGAAATGAAGTCAAGATTTGAGCCTAAATGTGAATTTCGCTCCTGACCCTTCCAAAGGGTCTAGAGCGAAATTCTCCCTAGACACCTTTGTTCTCCTTGTTTGCACTAAAAGTCTTGTTCCTTGGACGTGGTAAGGGTAAATTGGTATGTTCTAGCCCTAGGAAGTGATTGAAGGCATTGGAAAATGTGGATTTTGTCTAAGACAAGAATTTTGCTCCTGACCCTTCCAAAGGGTCCACAGCAAAATTCTTAGAAGAGACCTTTTTTCCTCTTTGTTTGCATGCAAACCTTGTTCCTTGGGCGTAGTTGGAAGGAGAATGATGTGTCTTTGCCTTTCGAGGTGATAGAATGTGAAAGAATGAAGGATTTTGTCCAAGATCAAGAATTTCGCTCCTGACCCTTTCAAAGGGTCCAGAGTGAAATTCTTAGAAGACACCCACTTCTTCCTTGACTAGACCAAGATCTTAGTTTCTAAGGCATATTGAGAAGGTTTTGACATGTTCTTGCCTTAAGAAGTGAATGAAAGTATCAAAATGTGAAGATTTTGTCCAAGATCAAGAATTTCGCTCCTGACCCTTCCAAAGGGTCTAGGGCGAAATCCCTTATAGGTCCTGTCCTTGGCCAGGGTCCAGGCCGAAATTCTTGCAAACACCTATTTTTCCCTTAGAGTAAGTCAAGTCTTTGGTTTTTATGGCGTGGATGGAAGTGAGATAACATGTCTTTGCCTTTTGAGGTGGTTTGGAGTTGGAGAAATGAAGAATCAAGCCTAGAACATGATTTTCGCTCCTGACCCTTCCAAAGGGTCCAGAGCGAAAATCTCCATGGACCTCATTTTCTTCCTTGTTTGGCCAAGTTCTTAGTGTCCAAGGCATGTTGGAAGAAAGATGGACATGTTCTTGCCTTGGGGAATGATTGAAATCAATAAAAGGTGGAGATTTTGTCCTAGAGGGGGAAATTCGCTCCTGACCCTTCCAAAGGGTCCAGAGCGAAATTCCCCAAAACCTCCTTTTTTTCTCAATTTTGTACCAAGCCAAGTGTGTTTTAGGGTGAATTAAGATGGGAGATGTCTTTAGGCATGACTTTGACTTGTTGGTGATCTTCAAACTTGAAGGAATTGAGCAAAAACTAGGATTTCGCTCCTCACCCTTCCAAAGGGTCCAGAGCGAAATTCTTTAAATCACCTATTTTCCCTTCAAAGCAAGTCAAGTCTTTGGTTTTTATGGCTTGGATGGGTGTGCAGTGACATGACCTTGCCTTTGAAGATGAATTGAAGTGAGAGGAATGAAGGAATAAGCTCAAAATATGGAATTCGCTCCTGACCCTTCCAAAGGGTCCAAAGTGAAATTCCTTAAAACACCCTTTTCCTTTCATTTTTATGCCAAGCTAAGCCTAGACCAAGGTGAGAGAAGTTGGGGGATGCCCCTAGGATTGCCCTTGAATGGATTGTTGCCTCCAAAAATGAAGATTCTAAGCTTGGACAAGGATTTCGCTCCTGACCCTTCCAAAGGGTCCAGGGTGAAATCTCTTATAGGTCCTGTCCCTGGCCATGTTTTTTTAGCGAAATTCTCCTTTCAGCCATTTTTGAGGCCAAGCAAATGTTGTCAAGCAAGTCGAGAGATAGAAGCAAGTTAGAACAAAGTGAGGGGAATGGAGTTGAGTGAGGGAAAGCAAGCAAAACATGAATTTCGCTCTTGACCCTTCCAAAGGGTCCATAGTGAAATTCTTCAAATCCACCATTTTCTCCTTGGGTGAAGCCAAAACATTGGTTCTTGTGGCATGGTTGAAGGTGGAGTGAGGTATTCTTGCCTTGCAAGATGAATTAAGGTAAAGGAAGTGTAAGATCAAGCCTAAAACTTGAATTTCGCTCCTGACCCTTCCAAAGGGTCCAGAGTGAAATTCTCAAAATGTCATTTTTCCTTCAAGTTTGTGCTAGGCAAGGACATTGATCAAGGTGAATTGGACTTAAAGATGGCCATAGGCATGTGTTTGAATAGGTTATGAGTCCAAGAGGTAAGGATTTTGAGCTAAAGAATGAATTTCGCTCCTGACCCTTCCAAAGGGTCTAGAGCGAAATTCTCCATTTCACCTAATTTGCTCATGATGAAGGTCAAGAGATGGATTTCCAGGCCTTGGTGGAGAGAAGACTAGTGTATTCTTGCCTTGGAAGACATTTCAGAGTGGAGGAGTGATAGAACTTTAGCCTAAACTAGATTTTCACTCCTGACCCTTCCAAAGGGTCCAGAGCGAAATCCTCAAAAACTCCATTTTTCTCCAATTTTGCATCAAGCTTGATGTTGGTTGAGATTAAAGGGATCCTTAGACATGCATTTGAGTGAGTTGTGGTCACAAGTTGTGAAGATTTTGTCCTAAAATGCAAATTTCGCTCCTGACCCTTCCAGAGGGTCCAGGGCGAAATCCTTTGAAACTCCTATTTTTCACCTTGTTCGAGCTAGGCAAAGGGCTAGTTGTGAGATTATGATGAGAAGAGATTTGAAGGCTAGGCCTAAGATTATGAAATTATGAAATGAGGTCTAAATTGGCCAGGAATGCAAATTTTGCTCCTGACCCTTCCAAAGGGTCCAGAGCGAAATTCTTATAGGGCCTGTTCTTGGGGAGAATCTTGAGCGAACTTCATTTTGATGTCTTCTTGTTGATGATATAAGGTAGAAAATGCTATGTTAGAGTGAATTTATTAGGTGTCCTTAATCATCTTTTGGTTTGTTTTGCAGATGAAAGAAGACCAGGCCAGGACAAGGACGACCTCTTCCAGTCCATCATCATCAAGGACGTTCCACTCCACATGCAGAAAGGGAGGATTCAAGGTGCTTTCAAGGGTTGGAAGACTAGGGGTGTTCAAGGAGTTCAAGTTAGCCTCAAAACTTCATTCTACCACAAGATGACAAAGAAAGGCTTCGCCAACACTTCAAGGCAAGGTATGCTACCAGAAAAGGAAGACTTGACGATTAGAAAGTCTCATCAAGCACATGGAAGTCAAGGAGGTACGTTGTTCATCAAAGTACATCAGGGACAAAGGAGATCAACGAAGACACAGGCGTTAGACAAGGTGGCATCCCAATCATCATTCTTCCAGTCGGATTGGTCCACCTCAGCATGTCCAGATTCAATGTACTTGACTCATCGGAGGGGGCACAAACTTCGATGTACCTACCCCTGCTTCTTATTGGTCCTCACTCCTGAAATGTAATTTTCTAATTGGCTAAGGAAGTTTGTTGTAACAAACCCTAATTAGGGTTTCTATCTTGTAATCCTAGCCATTGGTTCTAAGTCAATCAGAGCCGTCTGTTTGTAAAGGGTTCTCTATATAAAGCCCTGACTCCTCATTTGTAAGGGTTAATAGGTAATAGTGGGTGAATAGTTAGAAATAGTGAATAGTCAGCTGATAGAATAGCAATTAGAGTAGATTAGGAGGACAAGGCAAGAAATTGTTGCCATTGATTGTTAATAAACTCCATTTTCATTGAAGTTATGGTGAAGTGTGTTGTTTCTTTGCAATATGCATGGTCTCTTGTTGAATCTTCATTTTAGATGATAGATAATTAAATTGAATGAAAGAAGTTATTGAATGCACTCGTATCCACCTAGTCCAAACCACTAGCCTTTTGCTGACTGTAAGAGCACCTTGTGTGGTCAACTGGCATAGAACGAGCTTAATCCCAAGTCATAACACCTCTGTTGTTCATGCATTATCTTGAATGGTGATCGGTATCTGATGGTGTACGATTTAGACATATTTGAAACATCCCTTAGAAGATCGCACTGAGTTGGTGTTGAATTGTTCAACCTAATGGTGAAACCCAGCCCAGTAGGACTCCACCTCCTCATTCATCCATCTTCTCGCATTCTAGGTCTTAGAGTAGACTTCCTGAACCTTGTATCTTTTGCCATTTCTTTATCTTCCAGTTAGTAAATAGGACTTGTGATTCCAACAAATCAGACGTTCAGGTCATCGAATGTAAGTCCCCTTGTGATTCCAACAAAATCACATCATACCACGAAGAGCTTATCCACGAGTAGAGAACCTACATAACAAAACCTTGGAGTTTCTCCGATTGATCCTTCGGCGAGATCTTCAGCAGTCGGGAAACTTTGTTCAAGAGAGGATAAGGTACCTTTAGGTATTTTATTTTGTGTTTGGTCGTGTACAAAAGACACATCAACAATACTGTCATTGATATTTCCAATTATATTATCAAGGTGGAATTGTGGGAATGGGTAGAATGGGTACCTTGCTCTAGGGTGGGGCTTGGGAGGGATGGAGGAGCAGAGATTGGAGTTGGTTTAACAGGACAAGTATTAATGACTTGATATGGCATTTGGAGTTGGTTTAACAAGACAAGTATTTTTATTTTCCATAGCATTTGGAGATTGGAGTTGGTTTAACCGGATAAGTATTTTTATTTCCCATAGCATTTGAATATTAGACATTGACTAAAGCGGGGAGGGTTATTCAGGCTTATTTGTGGGAGGGAAACAGGGTAGAACAAGTCAACAGTTTCAGAGATTTTTCTAGTCAACATGAAAGTGGGATTTGAGAAAGCAGAGTTTTGAAAAAGTGTTAACGTACATGTTCTTTTAGGATAAAAGAGGCCTAGGGAAATCCTTGACAAACATAGCGGGCAAGTTCCTTGTTGGTAGGGATACTATTCCAGATGTCAGTATCCTTCCTCTCTTCAACTCTTATGGGTTCAATGTTGTGGGTGGCTGTGACAGGCATTTCATATCCCTGCATGATTGCAAATTTGGTTTTGAAAGCTTTTCTATCTTTTATTCTATGATAAATCTTCAAGGTTTTATTAGCCACATAAAGACATTTATATCTGCAGTAGCTCACATCACCTTATATGACCTTTGTGACGAGCTAAGGGGTTATCCTCTGCTGCAATTTGATGAAGATTTGTGTGCACAGGCCTAATAAATTAAGGTGAAAAGACCTTTCAAGCTGTTGGCATTGAAGACACAGATTAAGTGAGATGTGATGACCTAAGCAGACTCAATATGGAGGGATTCTGCTGATTTTTAAGGCCACTTCTGATCTTTTCAAATGACAACATGGAGTTTAAAGATATACAAATCATCTGCATCACCAGCCCGTTCACTTATAAACACCTTGTTAATTCTTGCCTGAAACTTTGCAGTTACCTTAGTTCTGTGTTTTTTCTGAATCTCTCTCGAGTGCAATAAATAATGTTCTTGTAAGTGCAAATCTGCAAAGGGTGATCCAGATCTTCTTATCGAGCTACATTTAATGTCTCTGTTGATATTCAACCTTCTTTTTCTAGGGTGTGACAAAGAGAGTAAGATTTGTAGATGCTGATATAAGGATAAATGACGATGTCCTTGCTTAGCAAATGAATCAAAGGTGCATTGATGGGGAACTTAAACACTCTGGTAGTGTGCTTTGGAGTTAAACATTTTTTACCTTGAATTGGAGGAGTCCATGTTTATTACCCAATACACTGAAGGAGCGATACATTCTTCCACGACTGTTGTTTTTTAAACTACCACATTATTTTGTCTGAAAACTATATTTTTTTTCAACTTTTATTTTTATATTTTGAGGCTGGAAAAGCTTGAAATTTGACTTCTTTTGAGTGTTATCTATTGGAGTTGAGGAAAAATCAACTCTACAGCTCCCAAAGATCACCTGCATGCAAACCTGTCACAGAAGGAGAGAAGCAAAAAAGCTATGGAGGCCAGAATTCATAGATCCAAAAAAGAGGAGTCATATTGATTGTGCAACAAAAATGCAATTCAATAATTACAACAGTTATGAAAATACAAAGAGAGAATACTTATAAAAGGATACTCGAAACCCTAAAGGAGAAAACCCTAAAGAATTATAAGATTCCTAAGTTTAGCTTAAGCATAGAGTATAATAGACTAATAATTAAATAAATAATTATTAGCTAATAAAAGATTACTCTAACATTATCCATATCAATGGTCTAGTTTGGGACAGTGATGAACCCTTGTGTTGAAGGGTATGGCTGGATTAACCAAAGGAGTGCGAGTGTTCCAATGGTCTTCACTAAACTTGAATCTAAATTTTGTTTTGTTTTGTTTTTTCAAGTAGTCCCCTGAGTAAAATTGAACACGATTATTTCAATAAGCTTTACAGTGGCTGCCAAATGTGACTGCCAGTTGCAGTTGAGGGGGTCTCGAAGAGGGTTGGTCATATATTTTATTCTGATTATGCATGCCCAAGGAGAAGGCTTGTATTGTCTTAGCTTCATGCTAATTACATTGCTAGAGAAAGATTGAAGTTTCAAATGCTTTTGACGTTCAGCTCAACATTCTGTTTGTTTTTGTTGATATCTTTCTCGGCTACCAGGGGTGTTTGAATGCCTCAGTGCTTTGACATAGAAAATTCCTTTGCATGCTGATGTTCAGCTTCACACTAGCTAGAATCTTGATGAAGGCAAGAAAATGTATACGGACAGTCTATAATAAGGCTCTAAGCTTGTTGCTCAATGTGCTTGTGTACTATGCATGAGGCAACATTTCTATTTTTGGCATCTTTGCTTATAAATCATGTCATGTAATGTCTATGATTATAAGTCTATTAGATGGATTATGGAATCAATGAATTGTTGATAACAATAGTCGTTGTACTTATTTAAATTTTAGTTTCTTTTGGTTTGTCTATGTTATTTCTACGTATTTTGATTTATTTGTATTAGTTTTAATATTGTCTAAAAAGTTGTCCCTCTGTTGTCCCCAAAATCTAGATTTTCTTTTTCTGTTTTCTTTTGTTTCTATACCCAAAATTTGTCTCCCTGTCCTTGAAACTCAGAGAAACAGTGGTTATTGTTGCTTTTCAATGAATTGTGAATCCATGGTAATTATGGTATGAAATCCTTTGTATACCTTGATATTGAGAGTAGCCTTTTATCTGTAATGTGGACATTGGTAAAAATGACACTGGGTTTAGTGACATTTATTTTTTGACCCTTTGCCTGCTGATAGTACAGGGATTGTTTTTGATTTCTGGTAAGTGTAGGATGAAGCACAAGATAGAATATTTGAATTTTGTGTATCTTTGTTCCACCATTTACAGCAGGTAGCCCATGAATGTCTTTTCATCAGCAAATTTATAGCCCATATTCCTTGATTTCTTGTATTGGTTTCTTTGCATGATGCAAAAGATAACTTTTTTTTGTCTTGTGGTTTTCCAAATATTGAAAAGAGCCAAAAAGAACTATGCATTTTAATTTTCTTCCATTCAATTTGTGTAGAGTAATTTTGAAGCAAATGTCTATTGGTTCGCCTTTCATTTCATTCTGGTAATCTAATTTTGTAACAGCTATACATAGAGTGGACACATTCTTTTAATTCTAGTGATTTGTTTTTCTTGTAACATTACTATCACTAATTTGAGACTTCGATCAATTTTATGTTCTCCATTAAACTCAATCAAACATAAACAAGCAAACCAATTTAATATCAATTCAATTTAATAAACACAAGTTTGTGCAACTATAAATTCACAATGAAAGGTTCATGAAATACCTTTAATAAGGCCTCATATCAACCCTTTGGGGTACGGGTTGTCTAATTTAGGTCTTGGGATCAATCATTACGAACAGTAGTTACTGTAAGTGAACCCACGACTGTCAGAGGAACATGAACTACTGGAGCTGATCCTTGCAACTAGTTAATAGATTTACCAAATTTACAACTATTCATAGTAAATATTATGTTTTGCTTAGAAATAGGCCTATAATGTATGCCACTTATTTTTCATCTTGAGATAGAAGGATTTGCTAGATGTTCTACTCCTATAAAAGTTTTCCATCTCTTAAAATTTTCCCTGCCCCAGCACAAGCTGATATCACTTACCAGGGACATGGCATACACGATTTGAACCTACAATGAGTGACAAGAGACATTTTATAACAAATGATCCACATATGCTCGACTGGACCTTGCACTACTTAAGTGAAGCACCATATTTCGTATAACTATTAATCCATATCAAATAAGGATATAATAATTCTAAGTACATTTGTTTTAAAAACCAACTTAGTAATGAGAGTCTATTTCATCAATAACCATATATTTCATTTCTTAAAAGTGTGTACATTCACTTCAGCACGATAGCCAACCTGGCTAAAGTCAATTGATTTGCCTAGTCAAACAGCAAAAGTAAAATCTATGCTGTAGTCTTCTATCAGTCAACAGTGTCATTATGGTCCATGATGGACTTAAGAAGTCAAAACTGTCAACAGTCAACAGTTAACTGGTTCATCAGGCAGCAGTACAGTTATGGTCAATGCTACATTTATCTTAGAGCAAGACTCCCAAAATGCTATTGCTGAAGATAAGATGCAATTAATGATATAGACAGTTCATTTGTAGGAGTACCCTGTTGCTTGACAGTTACTCTTTTTCTGATGTTTGATGTGAATATTGCAGGAATTTACAGGACCATTGTTATGTCTGTCAATTGCTACAGCTTTTGTAGGTTCGCCTGAGGAGCTGGAGCACTCTACAGAAACACAAGCTGATAATTCGACAGCTTCAGATTCAGTTTGTACAGAACAAATAGATGTTGGTGAAAGGTAGGATGTTACTCTCAATCTGAACCATAGGATATAAGTTTGCTTCAAATAAGTTCAGAAGAAAGGGTTAGGTCACAAGGAAATGAAGAAAATATGACAACTTGGAAGTTGTATATTGGCAAGAAATGATAATGGGTTTTGTTGTGGTTACAGTATGATGATTGCATATATAATTTAGTTGTCAGCTGTGATTTGAGCTTCCGGATTTGACCATGTAAACCTTTTTCCATCGATGTTTCAAATCATACTTTATGATTCATCATTTTCTTCTGTAGCTCTTTATCCTGATGATGAGTCATAGAGGATTATTTGACATGTTGATGGAAAAAAGATATACACATCCAAATTCAGAAGCTCAAATCACATCTACATGGACTGTGGAAACCTAATGTCTACAATTAATTCTGCACTGTTCATTAATCATGTTTGGATGAGCTGGGAATATGGCAAGAAAGAAATAACATTCCAAATTAGATTTTCGCCTAAAGAAAATAGATAATCTGCAACAAAAATTTGATGTGATAGTACAAACCATTTTACATATCACAATAAAGTATAGTATCTTACCTTTAGAAAGATGCTTTTTGCTGTACACTTATTAGACTCCTCTTTTGAAAAACCCTTGCTATGCATTTGGCAATACAAGGCAATCTATGTATTTGAGATTGTAGAAGTGTCATAAATGCCATGTCAAATAGTTATTTGTTTAGGTACTTTTCTTATTTTCTAATATTTAAATATCATTATTAGTTGCTGACTATAATTTATGGGGACTTATCTGTATTCAAGACATATATCTGACTAACAATATGACAATGATTTGATGCCCTAATTGCTAGGGACCAGATGGAAATTGTGGAAAATGTGAAGCAACGCAATATCTTGCAAAAACTGAAGGAGGAATTGGAGAAACAGGGTATTGAATTGCCTGAAAGGTAATTTGTTTGTAATTTAATTCGCTGGATTGCTGAAATTATCTCACATAAATCTAATCTATTTAGCTGATGGATAATGGAATTTATCTCACTAAGGTAATGCTGTATTTTTTACTTAAAAAAGAAGCCAAGAAATAGATATATTCACAATATCACTTTGTGAATATATCTATGATTAAAAGTTATGTGAGAGACATATTTTCTCGGCTTCATTTAAATATATAATCTATTTATTTCTTTCTCTGTTGAATATATCTATGATTAAAGCTTATGCGAGTGACATATTTTAATTTTCTTGACTTCCTTTTTAGTAAAAATACAGCTTTACTTTAGTGAGATAAATTCCATTATCATGTTTTATCACTGTAAGTCTGGTTTTCCTGGCTAACTACTATCATGATAGGTTTTGAAAATGTAATTATTTATATACTTTTATTGAACAGGAGGGTGCCCTTACTCCTCACTTTAATATTTACTAGTCAAGTGAGGGGTAAGGGCACTCTCCTGTTCAATCAAAGTATATAAAAAATTACATTTTCAAAACCTGCCATGATAGTTAGCCCGGGAAACCAGATTTATGGTGATAGAACCTGATATACACTAGACTACTATACATGTATTCCTATCAGCCAGTTCCTAAATTCTGCTTCAACAACTGAAATACGAAATCAGGAGACTGGATACTAAAATAAGAACTGTCAAGAATTCAGAAAGTATCCCTATTACCCTACACCAATGCCATGTGATGTTCACATACACGTGCATTGATGATTTAATTGTGATATGGTGGTGCTTACATCTAGCAAGCTCCAAATCTTCCTAAAACTGGTTTATGTGTCCACTTTACTGCTAATGATTATTTTGATCAATTTCTTGATTAGAAAAGGAGATTTGTGACTTTACCTCCTTCTTTATAACAACGATTGATTGCACAATTCAAAAGCGTAATACCCCAAGCCACATGCCTAGGATAAAACCAACAGAACAATTTTTTTTTTTTAAAGCAATGAAGATGCAACAACATGTCGCACTTTCAAAACCAACGCTTGAGCAAGAGAATTTTTACGGTTTGCGATGTCTCCCGCCCAAAAAATTTCAAACTCTTCCTCCTTTGCTCGTGTCTCCTTTGCTGCTGCGTTGACTCTGCAGGGCGATGCTCAGACGACGCTTGGTGTGGATTCTCATGTCCAGGGGGAGTCTGATGCCTCTCGGCCCTTGGATGCTCCTGCTGGGGTTTTGGGTGCGATGGGTTCCTCCCCGGTGTCCTCTCGTCCCAGTGCTGCTGGTGTGTGGCCTGGTGTGACTTGAAAGCCTCGACCTAGACCGTTTGGTGGGTTAATTCCAGTTACTAAGGCCATATCTGTCAATCTGAAAGATGATACAGTAGAGGAAATTGTTTATGATGCTTCTATCCTCTCTTTACATTGTGTGATCTGCCGCTTTAGGGGGTTTTGGCCTTCTCTTCCTCAGTTGCATGCTTGGATATCAGAACACTGGGAGCCTCTTATCATGGGTAAAGTTCATATTTTCTCCATGGCTAAGGGGTTTTTTGTTGCAAAGTTTGATAATGCCCAGGACAGAGAAATTTTTTTATGAGATCACTTTTTTCGCTGGGAGGATAAATTTTTGTTGATGATTAAGCCATGGCACTCTGATTTTAACCCTTCTACTGAAACGTTTAATAAGATTCTGACCTGGTTTCGGCTTCCTAATCTCCCACTTCATTAATGGAATGACTCTCTTTTAGAGGAAGTGGGAGATGCCCTTGGTGATTTTCTAATGGTGGATGCTGAATCCTTTGATATTTCCACTCAACATTTGCCCGCATACCTGTTGACTTGGATATCTCAAATGGGCTGTCTGCTGAAATTTTACTTAATTCTTCAAAGGGTTCTTGGGTCCAATCTTTGGACTATGAAGGGATTCCCTTTTGATGTAGAAGATGTTTTAAAACTGGGCATGCTGTTGAGCATTGTGGATTTGAGAATAAGGCAACTAAGGCTACATGGTGGAAAGGCGCATCGATACAACATTATACGGTGTCGAAGTTACCCGATCAACCTAGGAGTTTTTCTGAGAGGTGGTTGCTTTGGAACCACAGGATCTTGAGGCATCCCCTCCGGTTGTCTCTCTTGGTGGGGCTGTTGAAACTGTGCACGTGTCTCCTGATGTCTCTCGTGTGAAGGAGACTTAGGAGGCTTGTTTTGGTGATAATGATTTGGCTAGTACTCCTGTTTTTACCAAATCTGCTGACTTGCTTGCTGATGCTAGGGTTTTGCCGTCTGCTGGTTCTGGTGAGGCTGTGTCTGTCGGACTGGGGCTGATTGGTGATGCTAGGGTTTTGCCTTTGCTGTCGTTGGTTCTAGTGAGGTTGAGACAGCGGCTGCTAGCTCTCCTTCTTAGGATTTTGGTGCGTTGGATTGGCATGTTAAGCAACTCAAGTGGAGAAGGGATGGATTTCTGTTAAGGGCAAAAAAACTAAGTCCTTTAAGCCTTTTTTCGATATGACTCTCCGATCTGATAAGAGCAATTCTAAATGTAAACCTTTATGGTTTCTGGGTAGGGGATGGTTTTTGGTTGGCTGCAGGTTGTTCTTTCTGCAGCTTTGTTGTTTTTGGTTTTGGGTGTCCTTTTTACCCATGGTTGTCTGTTGCTTTCTTGTTCCTTTTATTCGGACAAATTTCTGGTTGAGGATTCCAGTTCTTATCTTTTTTTGGTTGTAAAGGGTTTTGGGTCCCTTCAAAATCTGTTTTTCCCCTAATCTAAAACATGTTGCACTTTCACAACAACGTGCACACAAGTGTCGTGTGATGCACAATCACACAAAGGCACTAACCACAAGAATAACTTCACCATAGCTACAAGCAAGGTGGCACTAGCGGAAGTCTTACCAATTGTGCAATGAAACCATCATGATGAACCTATAAGAGGAGGACGACACCCAAATGATGATCAAATACTAACCCATGATCACGTTCTCTTGCAAACATAACACCAGGGTAGGATGAAGGAAGCATCTACCTCAAATCTACATCAAGAGACTTGTACAACCCTTACGATACCACAAAACCTTTGCAGATGGATGAACGACAAAGAGTTAACACATCTTGACTAGATGATTCAATCACCTATTCTTGGTGAGGAGAGTAGGATGAGGATAACATTTACATCTAATCCTCTCAATAATCCACTTAAACAACTAACACAAGGGCAAACTTCACAAGGGGTTGCCTTATTGGGAGGTACAAGCCCTCCACAAACTGGAACAATGATAGGTTGCTTACGAGCAACAACATTCTTCTCAAGCCAAGGGGAACAAACTTTCGTAAACAAGCTCATGAAATGGCTGGAGTACTCAACAACCAATGAAACGCCAGAAAATGGGACACCAAAGTACACTAGCACCCATAGGGGACATTAGTACCTAGCTGCAGGTGTCCAGGTCTAGCATTGTAGTCTTGATTTTGTGTCGGAGTCCAAGACAAGTGTTGTAGTCCTAGATAAGCGCTATAGTCTTGGTCCCTTGGGCTAGGTGTCTTGATTCACGAGCAAACCCAAGCCAAGGTTTGGTTCTCAAGACATGCAAAACCCTTAGGAACTACAAACAAGGACATACACCAAGAATTAGACTTTAAAAATAATGAAAACGACCCAAAGTTCACAATTATCCTAGACCATTTGGTCACAAGACACACCAGCCCATGAAGGAGAAGAATACCAAGGGCTGGAGAATGTTCACAAACTCCAGCATGAGATCCAAGATACAAGGGATGAAGGGTAAATTGTGTTTCCACACCTTCGTCCACTCCAACACCACTGAAGGGACCCTAAATGGCCTCTAAACTAGGCATCCCTACAACAAAACACACTTAAGGACACAAAGGAATCCTATAGTTTTTGATTTTTGGTTTCGTGTTATCTAAACTTGTATTCTTTTTAAAACCCAAATGAAGGTGCTCTAAGTTCATTTTATCAAATGAGAATAAAGTTTAAAAATCATACATGATAGCATGTGTGCTTGGCTCCAACACTGAGACATGTAAAAACATTTTTTAACACTAGTACCACTTATGTGGTCCGTTTATGATCCACCCACCAAGGAGGTCAAATAAATACATTATTAAAAGATGTGAGGACTCAAGTGTCCTTAAATTACACTTTTGCAACATTGTACTATATAGAAATAAATGCATAAAAACTTTTACAAGATCAATCATGATCCTGGATCTCCTCACAAGATTCTCAAATCCCCAACGGTTGTTCCACGCTACCAAATGAGCATGGCATCTGCATACAAAACCATAAACAAAAGGAGGAGAAATGAGAAGATTACCTCAATTTTAAAGACACAACAATCAAGGAAAAACTCGGAATTTTCCAAATGTGAGATGGAGAACACACCCAAAACATTCAAATTCCCTTTCCTATTGCAACCAATCTAGAATCCAATCCTTTTCAATTCAAATGATCCCAATCTTTAATTTTTCTTGGACTTTTGATAGCAGTTTCCTTCAAAATAATGAATAATCCAAAAGCAACTGTCTTTTTCCTTTTGTTCAAACTTAACCCATTTTCATTTCTTTATTTATTTTATTTTTCACTTTATTTATTTTTCCTTATTATTTTCTTCCCAAGCAATTGAGTTAAAATGAACAGCTCACAATATTTTATTACCATATTTAATAGACAATTGACTCTTATCCGACAAGATATTCCTTACACAATTAATTTATCCCTTATTTTACCAATTTCACGGAAACTAAACATTCAATAGAAAATGCATTCTTTTTACTCATCAATTTTATTTATGACCAACGAGAAATTTAAACTATCATTTAACTCATGCATATACTAGTGTTTTACAACAATATCAGATTTCAAAATCAAGTCTAATTTGGGTCCGGATTAACACCAGTCATTCACAACGCATCTCATACTCTTGAGTATGATTGATTATTCCGATTGAATAATTTAGTGTGACATCTCTGAAATAACCACCGTTGGGGAATAATTCATACAGGTATATCTAGGTGAAGAAATAACCTTGTACCTATAACCACTCAACACACATGTCAAGCGTTCTTGCTCAATATATAGCCGAAGCATAGCATATCTCACATACATCAAATAAGCATCAAAATATGATCATATAGTATCTCAAAATACATAAAGCAATGATAAATACAAAATCTCAGGGCAAGGAATAGGTGGGCATCACAAAAAGGCTACAGTATTGGCCATATTTCACTTAGAATGTTGTTAATCTTCAAGTTAACCCAAGTGGCAATTTCTAAGAATCAGAATAATGACTTGAGAATCACCTTGTATCGCCACATAGTTTTAATTACTTGTTTTTACCAGCTGTAATTCTAAAAGAAGCAACATAGCTTCTGCCTCACTGTTCATTCTAGGTTTAATTTTTTTCACAGGTGCCTTAATCAGATTACTTATGTGATCTCTTATTGCGCATCCCATCCTAGAGGGTCTTGGATTACCCTCATTACACCATCCAAATTCAATTTCCACATTCTTATGGGAGATTGTATCAGATCTTTCAATTGAATCGAGTGAATGACTAGCAAGCCTATGAATGGTAGGAAGAGAAATGTCTTTCTAGATTCTCAATGTGTGTGGATCCCAAGATGTAAATGAACTCTTCTTATTGGACTTGGAGGAGGCATGACTAGTTAGTTATCTTCTTAAAAATGGTAGTCTTTGATTTGGAGAGAAAAGTCTCCCAATTCAATATCTTCTCTTAAAAGTTTCTTCTATTTCATTCCTTCCTATAAATTTTTTGTTGTTGCATTCGTTCCAAATGTGCCAACTTAATAATGAAAGGTTTGTTGTATATAGGCTAGAAAGAATTGCTTTTGGATTATTGTTGGGCCATTTGTTGAATAGGAGCAGTAAGAGTCCAAGAGATTAAAAGACCATTTCAAATGATCACAACCACTTCCAACACCACTAAGCGAATGAGAAATTGTTGAACCACTGTTCATTTGTTTCTTCCTCTTGCATACACAATTGCATCTATGCTGGCTTGGTAAGCCAATATTTTGTAATCTATTTCCTATTAGGGCTTTCCTCTTCATAGTTGCCCATGTAAATGCTATGACTTTGGGCAAACAATCCTTACACAAACACTTGTTTGCTGGCCAATATCGATCCTCCAAAAAACTTGTGAGAGATTCATAGGCAACTTTGACGATGTAAGACTCACTTTTAGAACATGACCAACAAAGTTCATCCTCTTTATTGTAAAGACGAATCCTTTGGCTAGTCAAAATTGAGGTGAATGTCTTGAGTCGTTCATTAGGAGTTGGGAGTAGATGCAAAAATTTCCATATTCTTACCTTGACTCAATTAGCAAAATGAATTTGGATATAATTTGCTACTTTTAGGCCTCATTGGTAAGAACACATTTTCCAGAACTCATTAATGTGCGTTCTCTCATTTAATAGCTAATGACCATTCCAAGAATTAATCTAAAAGGTTGCCTTTCTCCTATTTTTGACCTTCCATGTAAGGTAATCAGAGACAATATTTGCTCTTAATGATAAAGTTCCCTATATGTGAGACCAATGGAGAATTCTTGGTTGTGAAGATTGTTGTCATTTTATGACACCCTTGGTCCATCAGTGAGAACCGATCAGAGATATGTTCTATGGACCAGCGCTGCCTCAACTCATCAAAGAGAAAACAATGGAATCATGAAGTATGAATTGTTGTCTTGTCGAAACCCAAGCTCCCAAGTTCCTAAGTCCTCAACCCAGGTTCCCAAGTTCGTAAGTCCTCAACCCCGGAACTCCGGAATCCCCAAGTTCCCAACTTCCTAAGTCTTCAACCCCGACAACTCTTGCGACTTGTACATCTTCTTTCGTGGAGCTACAGGGGTGCATTTAATGATTTTTGCAGGATTTCCATTAGGAGAAGTATAGGGCCATGCTTATTTGTGGTTATTTATGTTAGGCCTGCATGCTTTGACTTTGGAATGTCAAGCAATCCACCTTCTGGGAGTCCTTTCTTCTTGGGATTGTGTTGTCAGGGTATGGCCAGGTTGCTTGCATGTACACAATGTCAGGTGCATGCACTTCCCTCCATTCCCTGACTGACATTCCTTGCACAAACAAGGGTCAAGGCTTCTCTTCCTTGACCAATGGTCTCTCCTATGCAACCAATTTTCTAGATAAGGTTGTTATGCCTCATTGTAAAGGGTTCTTTGCATGTTGGCTTGAGCTATTCTATGCTCTTTCACTTCTCTTAAAGACTTGTATTATTCTTGCATTTCTGTAACTGTAAGTTTGGCCATTGGCCTTATAATGAATTGAAATCATCATTCTTGCCTTACTTCAACTTATGTATGTTGTGTGTGTGTTCTTACCTTCATTGTAAGTGTATGTTTGTGGCTTTCTTTCACATATATGTTGTGTTAACCTGTTTCTGGGTGTGACTTGTGGGAAACTTTCTCCCCTCTTGATATTCAGCAAGTTCTAACCTCCATACGTGCGTTGAGGTCATTCATGCAACTGAAGTTTGTGCATGTCCTGGGTATTTTAGTTGATTCTTTGTTCCATTTCGGCTGGGGAGAGAAACATCTCTTATCTTGGTGCATCACCTCCTTTCATTTTAAGCATTTCTCTCTTCCCTTTTCCTCTGCAAGCTGTTAGGATAGGTTTAGGAGTAAGATTTGGAGCGTTGAGTTGGTTCAACACCTGCACTTGGATTGAGAAGGAAACCGGCCTTCTCCGGAGATTCAACCCCCTTGTGCAAGGTCCCACACTACGGGGTTGTTTCCATGTTTCACAAGGTTGTTGAGCTGATAGCTCAACAAGGGTGCAAGGTTTTGTGACAACAAAGATTCTTTCTCATCCATTGAATCTAAAAACTCTTCCTCATTAATCTAGTCCATAGCAAGTCCTTTTTTGCAAAAATATTCCATGCTAGCTTCCCACTAAGTGCTAGATTATGAAAATTAAGATTCATAATATTTGCAGTGCCTTTTTTCAATGGAAATTGCTTTGTTCAACAACTCTACTATGATTTGTAGAGCTTTGAGGTACCAATTTAATCATAGTGATTCTTTCTACAAAACTCAACCACTTGCCTCAGCATGATGCCAATCTATATTTGATGCCTCAACAGGGGGAGGCTAGAGGGAGTCTTTACAAGACCCCACAAATAAGGTGACACCCAAGCATTTTCTAAAAAGAGTATCTTTGTGAAATCTCAAAACACCTGTAATTCATTTTTGCAATCTTGGAGAGATTAGAAAAAAACACCATCGATTTGACTTCATTGATTTCCTAACTATAGGTTGCAATATTGGCAAAGAGGATAGTTTTTATTACTTTGCCTTAAGAATGCTAGCTTCACCAAAACGTATGGTGACATCCATTAACTGTAAATGGGCGAAAGCTTCTATGTACTTTGTTTCCTTGATTCTGTTCTAGTCACCATCAACATGGGAAAGATAGATGCTTTTCTTCAATGTGTTATTCATCAATATAAAGAGACAAGGTGAAAGAGGGTGGCACAAGTGGGTCCCCCATGTGGCTTCAAAAAACCCTTCAGGGCATTTACCAAAATTGAAATTTGTCGAGTTGAAATGCATTTAAAGATCAATTCTCTCTAGTGTTCATTGATACCATAAACCATAATTAATAGTGATATCTAAAAATACTTTTAATTGCATTAAGATGAGAGACCTTAGGAGCATATTGAAATCTAAAATACCAATCATAGACCTATATTTTGTCTGGTTTGTGTGTAGTGAATCATCATTTTTAGTCTACTTACAATCCATGATCATTGGTGTACTGATAAGTTTGCAATCCTCCATTTGAAATTTCTTAGGCATCTCTTTGGTGTATTTAGTATGAGAGAGAAATATACCTGCATCCAACTGAGACACTTGCAATCCAAGAAAAAATGAAAGCTCTCCTATTATAGATATTTTGAATTGTGTTTGCATTTGGGTGGCAAAATCTTTGCAAACATTATCATCACCACCAAAAACAATGTCATCAACATAAACTACTACCACAAAGACATGATCACCAATTGACTTGAAATATAGATTGCTACCTGCATTACCTCTACTGAAACCCTGTTGAAGAAGTTGTTGATCCAACCTGGAGTACCAAGACCTAGGAGCTTGTTTTAGACCATACGAGGCCTTTTTTAACTTGCACACATAATCTTCTTTACTTGCACATACAAAGCCTTTTGGTTGTTCCATGTAAACTTCCTCTTCCAAATATCCATTTAGAAATGCGGATTTAACATCCATTTGCTAGACTTTATTTGTGAACTGAAAATGCCAAAAACATACGAATAGCCTCTAATCTCGCTACAGGTGCAAATGTTTCTTCAAAGTCAATGCCTTCAATCTGTGCATATCCCTTGCATACAAGTTTAGGTTTGTTTCTAACAATCTTGCCATCTTCATTCAACTTGTTTCTAAAAACCCATTTAGCACCATTTACATTTTTATCAGCAAGCCTAGGTACAAGTTCCCATGTTTTGTTTTTCTATGTCTGGGTTAATTCTTCTTTCATTGCATTAACCCAATTTTCATCAATACTGGCCTCATTATAAGACTTAGGTTCAAATGCAGAAATCAAAGAAAGATATACCTCTTCATTACAATGTTTGGCAACTTTTCTTCGTGTTTGAACACCATCATCTATATGACCAATGATTTGCTACTCGGGATGGTTTTTCTTTACAAATTTTGAGGGGGCCTTCACCACCATCTTCAGAATGTGTTTCAACACTATCATGTTCAAAAGCATTATTTTCAGTAGCAACATTTTCAGATTCCTTGCCTACAATAGGTTCTTCAGAGTTATCTTTCTGCACAATTTCATCCACTTTCACATTAGCACTTTCCAATCTAGTATTATAACATTTGTAAGCCTTGCTATGTGTAGAGTAACCAAGAAAAATACTCTCATTACATCTAGGATCAAAACTTCCCAAATTATCTTCATCTCATCTAATAAAACATCTTTTCAAAGGCTTTAAAATACTTAACAAAAGCAGGTCTGCCATACCAAAGATCCTAAGGGGTTTCTTACTATTGGGTCTCAACTCTACTTTGTTAAGAGTGTATACTGCTATGTGAACAACTTCTACCCAAAATTTGTTTGAAAGGGGTTTTCTTACTATTGGGTCTCAACTCTACTCTGTTAAGAGTGTATACTGCTATGTGAACAGCTTCTACCCAAAAATTGTTTGAAATTTTGGCTTCATTAAGAAGAGTCCTTTCCATTTCTTTAACTGTTCGATTCTTCCTTTTGACCATACCATTCTGTTGTAGTGTCCTTGCTGCATAAAATTGTCTTTTAATGCCAAACTTCTCAGAATATTCATCAAATTCATTAGAAACAAATTCACCACCTTTGTTAGATCTAAGAAACTTGATTTGAAAACCACTTTCTTTTTCAACCATTGCTCTAAAGATTTTAAACATTTCAAATGCCTTTGATTTTTTCTTTAGAAAAGTTACCCATGTCATTCTAGAAAAATCATCCACAAACCGCATAAAAAATTTTCATCTTTAAATCCTCTAGTTCTAGTTGGTCCACAAAGATCAATATGAATTAACTCTAAGGGCTGCAAACTTGAATATTCTTTTGGCTTAAAACTAATTCTATTTGCTTTCCCTGTTGGCATTCCTTACAGATAATATTTTTAGGCTTTACAATTTTAGGCATGTGTCTAACTGAATTCATGGAACTGATTTTAACAAGATTGTCAAAATTCACATGACCTAATCTTCTATGCCAAAGCCAACTTTCATCAAATTGACCCAATATGCATTTTTTACCTTTTACCTCCCTTAAATCATAAATATTACTTTCAGTTCTTTTGCCTTCAGCAACACGTTTTCCTGACTTAGATTTCCTTATTTCACATCCTTGAGCATTAAAGACCACAAAATAATAAAATATCCATTATCACACATTTGACTAACATTTAAGTAAGTTGTATTGTAGGCCATCAACAAACCAAACATTATTTGTTTCTAAAGTACCATTAATGCTCAAATAACCTTTACCAGGGATTTGAAATAAAGACGAGTCTCAAAACTTCATTGGACCACCATTCCAATCAGTATAAGTAGTAAACTAAACTTTTATCACCTGTCACATGATTCGAGCAACCACTATCCACTATTCAAAGATTTTCCTTCTTAGCATGCAATGCTGTCTGAACGATCATGGATTTCTTCTCCTTTTTCTTCCGTACTTTTTCTGCCTCATTCTTCAAGACTCCGTTCTCTGACCTGCTCTTTTTTGATGACCAATATTCAGACAATTAAAACAGATCACACTGAAATCTTTCAAAGAATCAAAAGAATTTCTACTCATAAAATTAACATTCCTTCGTGGCACAACTCTGCAATTGACTGCTTTATGAGCAAAATAGTTACAAAGATTACAAAAACCATGAAAAGAATAATATTTGTTTGTTGTCAATCTTCTAGTAGGAATATGCCATTGTGAATACCTCTGTTGTCATTTAACTCTAAAAAATTTATTGCTTTTGTCTTTGTCACTAGAACTTGGCCTTTTTCAAAGCTGAAACCAGATGTATTCTTATTTGACCTCTGTTTGGTTAACATTTCGTCTAACAAATCTGAACTCTTATCAAACTTAACTTGTTTATTAAAACCTATCTTCATTAGTTTAAGTTCATTCCTCAAATTGACTACTTCACTTTCTAACTTTAAACAATTTTCAGATTTTAATAAGAGTTCAGAATTGATTATTTCTGTTTGTCTTTTACCTTCTTCGATTTCAACCTTGAGGTTGATGATCATATGATTCCTTTCCCCAAGTTCCTTTTTTAGGGTATCACTTTCCTTTAATGCTAACACCTTCTGCTGTGAATTCTCCCTTTTCAATCTCTTGATTTCTTCTAAGGCACACAAAAGTTCTCCTTTAAGACTTATTTCACTTTCTTCATCATCTTTCAACTCCTTAACATTTTGATTTGCATTAATAGGTCCAATTGCCATAAACAAAGAATCTGCACCAGAATCTTCATTGCCCTCTGAGTTTATGCTGCCTTCCTTAATGCATAAACTTTTCTTTTTTGTTGAGAAGTTTTGTTGTTTGTAAGAAGATTGTCCTTTATTCTTCTTTTTGAAACCCTCCTCATTATCTTGGTCATCTTTGTCATATGGATGCTTAGCAGCAAAGTGCCCGGTTCTTCCACAATTGAAGCACTTAAAGGGTAACTTTCCTTTGTGCTTACCAAAACTTCTTTTCAGTTTCTTCACCAGGTATGCAAGTTCTTCTTCCATGCTATTATCTGAATCTGAACTTTCTTTTTTTGCCTTCTTTGTTGCTTTGAAGGCAGTCTCTCTATTAGTGGTTTATTTTGGAACCAATCTCATTTCGTACACAGTTAGGATGCCATGTAGATCACCTCTCATCAATGGCAGAGATCTTTGCATCGTACCTAGAGGGTAGAGATCGTAAAACTTTCTGCACAACCACCGAGTCTTTCACTACTTCTCTAAGACCCTTAATTGCATTTACTAACTCCTCAACTCTAAGGAGATAGTCTGCAATTCGTTCTTCTTCCTTCATTTTCAACTTTTCAAAGTTAGCTTTGTAAGTTTGCAACTTTGCCTGCTTAACCTTATCATCTCTCTCATAGATGCTCTTCAACTTGTCCCATAACTCCTTGGCTGTTTGACAATGCAATACTTTAACAAACTCAGTGTTAGACACTCCACAAAGTATAGCATTTTTAGGTTTAGCATTATTCTCATAATCTCTTTTTTTTGTAGGATTAGTTAAAGTATTTGATGGCATTGTATAACCATTAAGTACTGACATCCAAACATCAAACCCGAAAGAAGACAAATAGCTTTCCATCCTTGCATTCCAAAATGCATAGTTATTAACTTATTATCATCAAACGATGGTGCTCTATTAGAAGAAGATCCCTCCTGACGAACCATGTGTTCTATACTCAAGATCTACTTACTGATTAAGTCTTTTTCAAGCACTGGCTTTGATACCAAGAGTGGGTGGGGGGGGGGGGAACTGGTAGTATATTCAATCCTTTTTCTCTTTAGTAATCTTTAAACTTATTAAACTTCAATAAGGAAACTGGAAGTAAAACAAATCAACCACGCAGGATAAAATGCACAAGAATATATGTGGAAACCCAATTTGGGAAAACCACGGTGAGAAATGCAGCTAGGATCTACCGTCCTAATCCGGCCTCACAATTAATACACTTACAATCTTTTGGGTACCAACCCAATCAAAATCCTTATGAGAGCACCAACCCTCCAAATACACAATACAATGGCTTGAGCACCAACTCAAGAGTCTCACAGTTTCAACTTCAGAAACAATACAGCTATAAAGTTTGTTCAACAACTTCTTCAAAGATCACAAATACAGATGAACTTTGACAATCTGAAACTTTACAAGACAGAAGAAAAAATACACTGAAAATAAGAGAAAAGTCTGAATATTTATAATAATGATGCTCTGAAAATAAACAGATCAAACTGATAATCAACGTATTTCAGTATATCTGAGTACTGAGAAAAGCCTGCAATCAACACTCCTTATAATACTGTCAAATTTCAAAAATCTGAAAATCAACTCCACAATCTGTCACTGTTATAACGTCACTGTATTCAAATAATCTCTTAATAGTGTATGCAGTTATAGGAATGTCTAACTCAGAAAACAAGATCTGCGAATCTGTTATAGTTATACCTGAAAAATCTGAAACAGTGTTTATTCAATAATACTTCCTGTAGGCATCCATTCTCACACGAATTATATTCTTTATTTGTTTTGCAGAGACTTTTATACAGATCACCAACGTAGCATACAGTCTTCAGTAATGTTCCAAAACAATCTTTCAGTACTGCTACCTCATCAATGTTATGAAGATACCTCTCTTTAAATCAGATCAATATTCTGCATCGTCCCTCACAAGATCATAATTCTCCGTCTTTCTTATTGCACAACAACTGCTCTCACGTCAAATCGAACTTCAAACAAGGCCTATATAAAGAGAAAGTGCCAGTTAAGACAGTTAAAACTGTCCCAGCAACTGTTTTATGGTTCAAACTGTTTATGACAAAGACATATGCATCAATCATTTATTTAAGGTCTGTCAACAAGTGCACAGAAATTGGATTAAGAGTCAGTTTAGGAGATAGTTGCGAAATGGTGAGCAGTTACAAACTGAAACCAAACTAATCCCAACCAAATATTTCAGTTAATCTTTCAGGAATAATAATAGCGTCACAACTTGCATTTGATCATTCGCAAGAATGATATTGAACTGGATACCCGATGAAGATTCATTATACTGTCTCTGACTCATGATGGCTCTCAGCGAATCATACCAGTTTGTCCATCTGTACACTATGAACACTATCTTATTTCAGCTACAGGTAATATATGATATTGCGTTTGTTCATGAAGATCACATTGTATGTTTATTTCTGTGTTACATAACAGTATTCATTTTCAGATCCGACTATATTACAGACCATTCAAAAGAGCAAGAAGTTGTTACAATTGACTGCCTGGACAATATTTGCCAAAATGTAGTTTCAGGATTGCTGCAATGTACACTGGAATCAATACATCTGATATAAGAGGAATTGACATCAATGCCAAAAAGATGTCTAACTAAACGTATTTAATAAAGATGGAAAATTCAGAAAGAATACAAACAACTCATTACTCAACTTTTGAGATTGATTGCTTTGAGCCTAAAATTAGCTTTAACAAAAAACTAAATGTGGTTTATCAATGTCAATCCTCTTCATTGCATAAACCAAAGAAGCACACATCTCACCAACAAATAGATTTTTGAAATTTATAATATTTTTTCACCTTGAGCCTAAAATTAATAAAAACCCAATGTGGTACTTAAGTGCTGGTCCCCTCAATTGCATTCTCCATAGAATCTCACTTCTCACAAAGAAATAAATTAATGAGATTACCCTTTGCTTCTAGTAGGAATTGTAAAGGTTGTAAGTGTGATGGCAAATCAAGTGATTCTTGGATTTAGAGGCTTTCTTGCATATGTGAACTTTCTCATAATATTGAGGATCCATCTGTTGTTATAGATGTATTTACGAATGTTTCTCCTTCATTCTACAACAGGTCTATCCAGCTCAAAATCCTCCAGTCTTGATCAAGTAGTTGACTTAAACAAGGAATCTGGAGAATACTTGAGTGCCACTTTGCGTTAGAATTTTTCTTGGTGACTACATGGAAAATATTTTTGATGACTATCATCACCATAGATTGAAAACTCATGATATGTAAGAAAATATCATAGCCGAGTAACTCACCCATTTACTTGCCTATGCTGCGTTTTGCAGAGTTAATGAATTCAAGTATATTGTTTTAATTTGCTGATTTTTTGGTGTGTTGCCAAGTCTGTGTCAAAATTGGGTCTGTTAAGTTTTGTCAAGTTGTGAGTTTTAAAGCTTTGATCTTCACGACAACTTTGTCTAATATGTTGCCACGTAGATAAACAGCATTCTTCACTTTCCCTAAATCATCAATGGACTTGATGAAAATAAGATACCCTGCTAAAGTAATAAGGAAATTGAAGTGTCTGATTTGTACTTCCTTCCAACCTTTAGATATTTTAGTGCATCCCTTCTTTCTCTATATATGTGCGATTGGTCAATCAGCGTGCCTATGTGCTAGCTTTTGTTCTAACATTGACCCCTATAATTTCATAATGAGTAGGGGCTTTTTACCCCAAACCAGCCAGAGTCAATGTGTTAATCATCTCTGGTCACTAAGGGGCCTGAAAATGGAAATAAAATCTCCAAAAAATTATACCGTAAAGAGTGAATGGTAGTTGAAAAGCATTTAAAATTCAACAATATCTACCCTTGTATTTAATGGTATATCAGATGAAAACCAAAAATTTAGGTTTGAAATTCCAATTGCATGTCTTGTTGCCTTGTCCATTTCCCTTTCCCAAGCGAAATTGAGAAACAAGATTAATATTACTTTATTTAATGCTAATCTAGCTGAATTCTTGTAACATTTCCTTGACTGATAGCAAAAATGTAGTTATCAGAGTGGATTGAGTAGGAAGAGAGAATGCTGCCCCGTTCTCTTTCTTCCTCTTAGCCTTTGTCTGCCAGGAATCTGTATATTGAAAAATGTTACACACATGCCTAGGCATGCAAGTAAGGTGTAATTTGAGGTGTTTAGTGTCTCTATGTACTAGCTTAGTGTAATACTACCATGTTACCATGCCTCTTATTTGATCTTTATTGCCATGCTTCTGTGTCAGTTTTTGTTCTTGCAGCTGTGCCATTATATAGAACAAAAAGGGTTAGCACCAGATAATAGAGAGGAAAACAGTTTTGTTAGAGAAAAGAAAATCTTAAAAACTATTTTCTGGCTGTAACAGTTGTTTTCTTCTAAGAAAGGAGTAAAGAACACTTAGGATTAGAGAGTAGAGAAAAGTGGAGAAATGAAGAATAACTGAGGGTGGAAAATCAGGAGGAAGAGATGGACAAGAGGAAGTGACATACCACTGTATTAAATAGCTTATAAATATTCAGAAGAAACTATATAGAAAGAAAGAAATCAGTGCTTGCCTTACAATTGTGACAAATGGATGAAATAGAGATCTCTCTGTCCAAATGGTGTTCACTGCTACAAAATCCTCCTTTCCTCTGCAAATGCTGCAAATGGACTCACTAAATAAATGCATTTTTCATCTTTGGAACTCTTTTCTCATTGTCTAGCAGGTTCAAATTGAAATTGAATGAGTGAGTGATGGGTCTTTTCTTGTTCGGGGTTATTTGCCATTTCTATGTGATTCATGGCACCAGCCTTGGGCTTTACATGTCATGCTTAGAATTATCTTTGTAAAGATTCATTGAGTCATCCAGTTTAATCTGTTCAGTCTTGTCTATTAATATTATATTTTCCTAAGTCAGTTATTAATGCTCAATCGTGTAATATATTTTATTTTAGAAACTTTCTATTCAGTAGATCTTTGTAATCTATTTATTGAGCATTCTTGCTCATTGTTAATAACAATCAATTTTTTTCCAATCACGTTTTCTGTAATATGGTATCAGAGCCTTCTATTTAAAAAATTTGTTTTTCTAAAAAATTCTCTTCAAGAAAATTTTGAAGTTTTGAAAAACGTTTTTCGTAAAAAGATTTTCAAAGAATAATTTCCTGAAAATCGCGTTCACGATCTTTGTGCTCTTCACGGGAGTTTTCAGCCTGAACTGGCGTTTTTTCTTCTTTTTGCGATCTTTTTTTCAGTGGCTCCTTTTTTGTGACGCGATTTATAAAATCGCGAGTTGTCTCTTGTAATTTTCTCCTCAATCTCTTGCGTCCTTCTCAAACCACGCGAGCTGAATCTATTCTGTGATTTCTTGCTAAAATCGCCTTTGCATTTTGTGCTGACGGCTAGGGTTTTCTGGATTTCCGTGGCGGCTGTGCATCTTTTTTCTCTGCAACCTTCACAACGTGCGATTTTCATAGTGACCTAGGGTTATGCAATTTTCGACTAGGGTTTTGCCCTTCAGTTCAAGTCGAAATTTTGTTTTGATTGCAGATTCTTAGTGGGTTTTTCAAGATCTGAATTGGGTTACCTTCAGATTTTTCTGGGTGCATCGTTTTCCATGCCTCAATTTTTGGGCCGTCATATTTGCATTATGATTTCAGATTCCTTGTGGGTTTCCTGAAAGCTAATATGGGTTAGTTTTTTCTGGTTCATCTAGAAAATTTTCTCAAAATCCGTGCTAGCCATACTTCATTTTGTTTTCGAAGTCTATACTTGATTCTGCCTTTGTTTCAGATTCATGCCTTTTCAGATTTTCTTGTTTTCCATGCATTGGGAAACGTGCAAGATGGCTTCATTGACCAACTTGATGTTGGAAGACAGTCTGCGATTTAATGGCAAGAATTATAACACCTGGAAGCAGTGCATGTTGATTATTTTTGAATACCGCCGCCTTGATGATCTTGTTTTGGACAAAGAATCTGGTCCTACTGCAACCGGATCAGATCAGGACAAATTTGATGATCGCAATAGGGAAGCTGTCATGTTTCTTAAGCTCTTTGTCACAGATGATCAGTTACCTCAGATTCCTTCTGGCAAATCAGCTTTAGAAATTTGGAAGCATTTGAAGGAGTTGCATGAGACATCCAACAAAAGCCGAGTGTTCTTCTTGAAGAACCAATTGTTCTCCATCATGATGGATGAATGCATGTCCTTACAGGAGCATCTCACGAAGATTAAGGACATTCGAGATCAGCTCGAAGCTATTGGTCGGAAAATGGAGGAAGAGGATATGGTAGTTATAACCTTGAAGAGTCTACCAAAATCCTACGAGCACTTCATAGAGACTCTCAACATTACGTCTACGAATGTTGATTTGAAATTTCCAGAGTTGTGCACCAAACTTCTGCAGCAGGATTACTGGAAACAACAATTTGGTGGTAGTGCCACTTCATCCTCCTCAGAGCAAGCATTTGCAGCCAAATCCTTTCACAAGGATAAAGGCAAATCTCAGTCATCTCAGTCCTCTCAGCAGAAGGGCTCCAGCCAGTAACAGGAAGGTTCAAAGAAGAAGATGGTTTAATGCAATTATTGTCACAAATATGGTCATATGATTAAGGATTTTCGCAATCGCATAGCTTCCGAACAACGGAAGTAGAGGGGGCTCTTAGCCTAAAGCCAATGTCGCTGAACACACAGAGCAAAAAGAATTTGCCTTTTACGCCTTCATGGCTAAAAGACTTGTAGACCATGTGAAATCTTCTGCTTAATATATTGATTTTGGTGCTTCTCGGCATTTGACTCAGAGGCGTGATTGGTTTATAGAATTTACTCCCTATACCGATTCAGTTATTTTTGGAGGAGGTGAAGAGTATACCGTTGTCAGTAAGGGCAACATTCAGATACAGTCTGGTGGGAGGAATCTCATATTCCTCAATGTGTACTACGTTCCTGGCATGGAACCGAACCTTCTCTCTATGAGTTTGATTATGCGGTATTCTCCTCAGCTTGATGTCATCTTCAGTGCACATAAGTGTTCGATTGTTGATCGTGTGACACGAACTACTGTTGCTGTTGGTATTGAGGGTCATGGTCTTTACAAACTTGTGGATACAAGTGATTCTCTTGAGCATGCCTTCGCAACAAAATCCTCCTCGATCACCCATCTATGGCATCAACGATATGGTCACCTGAACATTCATTATCTTGCTCAGCTTGTTCGGGAAGATTTAGTACATGGCCTGTCTGAAATTCAAACTCAGAATCAACGAGTTTGTGACTCTCGTTAGGCTGGGAAGCAGCATAGGACATCGTTCAAGGATGGTGACTTGTGGCGAGCATCTATGGTACTACAGTTGGTCCACGTTGATGTATGTGGTCCAGTGAATACTCCTTCTGTTACTGGGTGTAGGTATTTCTTACTTTTTGTTGATGATTACAGTCGTAAGATGTGGGTGTATTTTCTTAAACAGAAATCAGAGGTGTTTCATGTATTTCAGAAATTTAAGGCCTTGGTAGAAGAAGAGTCTGGTTGTTCAATTAATACTCTTAGGTCTGATAATGGGGGGGAGTTTTGTTCTACTGCTTTCTCCACTTTCTGTGATACAAATGGCTTAAAATGTCAGTTAACCATGCCCTACACCCCTCAGCAAAACAGTGTTGTAGAACGTCGCAACCGCACCATTACAAAAATGGCTAGGTCTATGTTGGAACACATAAATGTTCCTAAGAAGTATTGGGCAGAAGCAGTTTTTACTGTAGTCTATCTCCTTAATAGGTCTCCCACCCATTTTGTTAAGGGGAAGATTCCTGAGGAAGCCTGGACTGGTCGCAAACCCAGGATCAACCATTTGAAAGTTTTTGGCTCTCTTGCATATGTTTGGATTCCAGATGCCAAGTGCTCTAAGTTGGATTCCAAGAGTTAGAAGCTTATGTTTACAGGATACAGTGACAACCATAAGGCCTACCGACTGATTGATGTCGACACTGATCGTCTCATCTTCAATCGCGATGTTGTCTTTGATGAAGATCGAGGACCATTTCAGCCTTCCTCGTCTGAGCAGAATTCCGAGGATCAGCCTTTGAAGGCTTCTGATATAAGTGTTCATATTCCATTCGGTTCACTTGATGGGAGGGATGATGCTGATTCTGTATTTGATGATGCATTACTTGAATTTCCTTCGGATGATGCTAATCTTCCACTTGTTCCAGATCCTCTTCCACCTCCAGTTCCAGTTATTCCTCCCGTATTTGATGTTGGCACCTCTACTCTCCGACCTAATTGGTGGGCTAAGACCATCAGTGATCTTCGTCTTGATGAGCTCATTGAGGGTAGATCTTCCAAAAATAAGAGCTAGCAACAAAATACAGTTAACTTTGCTCTCATGGCCAACATTCATAGTATTTAATATTTATGAGCCTTAGACCTATACAAAATCCAAAGGGATTCCAGAGTGGGAACATGCAATGGACGCAGAATACCAGAGCCTTCTGAAGAACAACACCTGGGTTCTCTCTGATCTTCCTCTAGGGAAGAAGCCCATTAGCTGCAAATGGGTCTATAAGGTCAAGTATCATGCAGATGGTACTTTGGATAAATATAAGGTCAGATTAGTTGCTTGAGGATTCACACAGTAGGAGGGCATTGATTATGAGGAGACATTTGCTCCTACTGCGAAGATGAGTACCATCCGTCTTCTTCTCGCTATTGCAGCTCAGTTTGGATGGAAAGTCCATCAGATGGATGTTAATATTAGAATATTTAATTATATTTTAGTCACCTATATTTAGTTCCTTGTTTAATGGTCATTTAGCTTTTTAGTTAATTAGCTTTTAAGCTTTATTTAGCATTTAACTTTTTCTTTTTAGTTAATTAGCTTTTAAGCTTTATTTAGCGTTTAGCTTTTTGGTAGTTCACTTTAAACGACTTGTTCTTAATTTAGAACGTCGTCTGGTAATCTCTATATATACGCTTGTATATTGTTGAATACATTATCCGATTATTGAATCATTCATTCAATTTATTTTTCATGGTATCAGAGTGGGTCGATGGGATTCTTTAAAGTTTTGATCTCAGTTTTGCAATAAGCTACATTTCACGCTTCATGACAGCCCCCAAGGCTGATAATTGGGTAGCAGCGAAGCGTGTGTTGCGTTATGTGAAGGGCACCTCTGATTATGGACTTCTTTACACTAGGAGTCATGATCCTAGACCTAGTGGGTTCATAGATTCAGATTGGGTAGGTTCGGTTGATGACTGGAAATCAACCTCTGGATATGTGTTCAGTTTGGGATCTGGTGCAGTCACATGGACTAGTAAAAAGAAGCAGGCAATGGCTTAGTTAAGGCAACATGTGGGGCAGTTTGGCTTCGTCGGATGCTTGCGGATATGTAGATATCTCAAGCAGGTCTGACTACCTTGTTTTGTGATACTGATAATCGGGGAGTGCTCAAACTTGCCAAGCATCTCGTCTTCCATGAAAGAACCAAGCACGTGGAAACTCATTGTCATTTCATCCGAAAGCTTGTTGAAGAGGGTTCAGTTTAGTTGCTATATGTTCCAACAATGGAGCAGACAACGGATTTTCTCACCAAGTCGTACAGTCTAGATAAGTTTGTCAAATTCAAGGGGCAGCTTGGTGTCATTGATAGATTGAGTATTAAGGGAGGGTATTAATATTATCGATTTTCCGTAATATTGTCGAGCCTGATTTGAATGCACAATTGTTTTCCAATACTCAACAGTTTGACTACTGTGATTAGAGTTCCATATTTCACCACAACTCCTAAGTTGTATATTTGATTGTAAATATAGTAGTTGTTGCCCAATAAACAGTCTAGATCCTAGAAAGGTGTGGTGAGAAGGTGAATAAAAGTTGTAAATCAGAGCAAGGGGGATGACTTTAAACATTGGATATAATTTCTTGAAGTCGTAAATCTCGTTTGACATTCTTCATTTGTCATCTTTTTTTAGTGTATTATCTTTAAATTATATCTTCACAGCCTAAATATCAATTAAGTTCCTTTGCGGTCCATTGATATTTGCAATGTACTGCAGTGAAATATTGGTGGTGATTGTTCAATATTTGCAATGTACTGCAGTGAAATATTCGTGGTGATTGTTCAATTTTGAGCATTTTGTTGATCCTACTCCATTAATTAACCTTTGAATCCAATCATGCAAGGAGAAGCATAGCTGCAATAAGGAGGCAACCACTTATGTGGTAGAGCCATGAGTGTGATTACATGAAAGGAAAGCATAATATTCCGCGCTGTTTGAGTTGTGTGAACTAGCTAATAACATCTTGTTGTGAGTTTGCCATTAATCTGCAAAATCTACGATGTAAAATCTTCTCTTTCCCTATCCAGCTTTGGCATGATGATGTGGTAAACCTTGGATTGACTTATAAAAATGAAAAACTGATTTGTTGGACTGCTGCATTAGAGTTGTCTGAGAGGAAACATTGTTATCTGTCTTCAAAATAAGTTGTTTCTAATTGAAAGTTTAGTTTAGAAATTAAAAAAGGTCTGCATGGAGGGATACAAGACAAAGTGAGTTGAAAAATATGATTTAAAATTTTTCAACACAAATAATGCATAGTGGAGCTCAAAACAAGTGTTGTTTAGCATGACTTTTGAACAATTGAGATTTATTCTGTTTTAGGGTTTATTTCCTTTTTATTTTTCACCATTTTTGTAAATAGCGGGATTATTTGGTAAAATATTCAAGTGGGGATTAAGAGGTTAGAGGATTGAGTGTTACTTGCTGTCATGGATTAAGATTTTATTGCATTATCACATAAGGCCGAGCCGCCCAAGAAGACATAAAGGGTGTGTTTTGAAGGTATAAGGTTAATTTTAAGTGTTCATTTAACATAAATTTTTTTGTAGTATGAAATCTCAAACTATTGTAACTGGGGTAATAATGGATTTGGTAGGAAGTCTGGCTGCAAATGGTTTGAAACTTGTACACATTCTTTTATGTATCATAAAAACTACATAGAAGGTATAAGTATTATGAGGATACACAAAATATTACTTATTGGTTCATTTTTTTTCAAAGGATTCATTATTGGTTGAGTCCAACAACTATGCTTGAACCTACCTAACACTTGATGGGGCTTTCAGAGACTCACATGTGACATCAAGTAAATAGATTGTAAAGTTTGTAAGTAGGCTCAAGGACAAAGGAGGTTGGAGGTAGTACTAGCTTTTCGCTTAGAGGTAGTACTATGCATGAGATCACCAACTCTTCATTTGTGTCTCTTTCCTAGAGCAAGGGGGGCTTAACAGATTTATTGTTTTTTCTTATAGATAGTTGAGATGGCTCAATCCAAAAGCATGGTGTATTTTTGGATAGTTGAGTATAGCTCAACCCACATGTTTGGTGATTTGTATCTATGGATAGTTGAGTATGCCTTGATCCACAAACCTGGACATGTGTACTTGTGGATAGTTGATTATGTTTCAATCCATAGGATGAATATTGCTGTAGTGGATAATTGAGCATGTCTTGATTTAGCTGGGTGGTGTTTTTGCTGTTGGTAGTTGAGTATGTCTCAATTCACATATAGAGTGATGCACTTGTGAATAGTTGAGTATGCCACAATCCACAAAATAAGGAATGCTGTTGTTGTAGATAGTTGTATGTCTTGATTTGTAGCTGGTTGGTGTTGTTGCAATGTAAATAGTTGAATATGTCTCGATTCACATGCATACTGATGCACTTGTGAATAGTTAAGTATGCCACAATTCAAAAGTATTGTTGCATTGTTAGGACATTTGTTGATGTGAGTAGTATGGTTTGTTCTTGGCAAGCGAGGAGATTTGATGGAATCTATTCCTTAGATTCCTAGATGGGCTGCTTTGTTCACTCCATGTAGTGTTTTATCCTTTGTTCGGATTGATGTAATCGAGGGGGGGGGGGTAATGTTTGAGATTATATTACGTCTATGGTATATACCATATATGGTCTAGCTTAGATAAGTAAATAAACACACTGGCAATTTAGTTAAATGTGTTTAGTAATCAATGTTAGATTAGGTATTTAAGAGTTACCATCTTGCATGGAGGTTGCTTACGGTAGTTAGGGTAGTGTTGTGACATTTTCACACATTCCCCCATTGCAAATGGGGACCTGTTGTGACCATTTCACACATCGCCCCATTAAAATGGGGACCCCCTCTTTTTGCTCGTTTTTGCTCGCCTTTCTCTCTGCTTTTTAGGGTTTTGGTTTAGTGTGTCAGGTGTCTGGATTAGGGTCAGGCCTTAGGGTTCCCGTTTTAGTGTTTTCAGGCCAGGGTCCAGTTAATCTTGAGAGCTATTGAGCTTCCTCCTGTAGGATGCAATTTTGAATAGGGTGAATTCGTCAGGTGGTCAAGTGAATCTATCTAGTTTCAGTCGGAATTTTGAATGCAAAGTCCAATTTTTGCCTAAGTGTTAAATGATGGATTATGGAATTTTGTCTGATTGAATGATTTTGACCAAATTTTGAAAATTTTAATAATTGATCCCGAGTATTGGAAATGGCTTAATTGTACCTTGTCAAGTGATTAAACCCTTAAAATCATGATATTTTGGCCTGTGGAAGCAAAATCGCTCCTGCCCCTCAGTCAAGGACCGGAGCTTGTTTCTCAAAATTTTACTGTCCTCGCAGGATCAAGACGATTTTTGGATTGGAAGAGATAAAGGGAGGCATGTTCTTTCCGTTGAATATAATTTGAAGAATTTCGCAAACATGGAAATTTGCCAAGAGCAAAAATCGCTCCTGTCCCTCACTGAAGGACCAGAGCTTAAAATCTAACATTGCCTTGTCCTTGCAAGATTTCAACAATTTCGCGATTTGAGGAGAACCAAGGAAGTGCACTTTATCAGTTGAATATAACTTGAAACTGCCGACGTAAGGAAAATGGACTCTAGAAGCAAAATCGCTCCTGTCCCTCTGCCAGGGACCAGGGCGAAATTTGATGTTAGCTCCCGTCCCTCTCCCAGGGACCAGAGCGAATTTCCTTATAGGGCAAAATTTGGGCGAAGATCAAGTGAAGATTAAGTTTGAAGCAAGTAAAGAGGGTGTAACGAACCCATTGAAGATAATTTGAAGATTGTAAAACACCGAAGTGAGGCCCATATTTGCCTAGGCGCTCCTGTCCCTCAGTCAGGGACCAAAGCGATTTCTTCCTTAGACCAATTTCTCACCAAGTTGAAACAAATACCATGCCAAGGATAAGTGAAAGGGGGCACAACGAGTCCGTTGAAGATAAATTTGGAAGTTAGCAAAGCACGATTGAGCCTACAAGTGTAAATTCGCTCCTGTCCCTCAGCCAGGGACCAGGGCGAAATATTAGTTTTGTGGCTTTTCCTCCAAGTTTTAAATCACTCCAAGTCAGGGTACAAGGAAGCGATGATGTCTGGAACGCCTCGACAAAGAATGAAGTTACAAAGATCGCCAAAGATGAAGGATTTGCACTATATGCCCAAGTTCGCTCCTGTCCCTCAGTCAGGGACCAGGGCGAAATCTCTAGGTGTGCTTAAGTTTGAATGTCAATCTCGTTTCATACGTTCACAAAGGATCAAAGGACATTGTTTTACATTGTGAAGGCAATTGAGAGTTGATAGGAACAAGGATGAGCCCAAGGAACAAGGATGAGCCCAAGACATCAAAAATCGCTCCTGTCCTTCAGGCAAGGACTAGGGCGATATTCACTACACTAGCTAGTTCTTTCAAAAATCACGTCAAGGCAAGGACGTACAAGGTTGCACAAGGGCAAAAGTGTTCTTGAGAAGGTGATATGCGAGAAATCAAACGTCAAAAAGTGATCAACTTGAGCAAGGAGACAATATCGCTCCTGTCCTTCAGTCAAGGACCAGGGCGATATTCACTAAATCTATCATTCGTCCCAAAAGATCATGTCAAGCAAGGGTACACAAGATCGAATATGTCATTTGAAAGGTCATGAACGAGAAGTTAAGGTTAAGAGATGACGAGTTTTGGCTAGAACACAAGGATCGCTCCTGTCCCTCACCAAGGGACCAGGGCGAAAATCATTCAAACATCAAATGTGCCTTGTAAAAGACAAGTAAATTATGCGTGCTATGAAGGGATAACGTTGTTACTTGCCTTGTGATGAAGATTGGTGATCGAAGAAACAAGGATCAAGGAGAAACACAAAGTTCGCTCCTGTCCCTCACCAAGGGACCAGGGCGATATTGACCTTAAGAGGCATTTATCCACAAAGTTGAGTCGATCAAGCTCGAGGTACCCAACGAAGATGCCAGTTTCCACGTGGAGAAGGTTGTTTTGAACGTAAAAGGCGAGAGAATCAAGGCTAAAATGCTAATTCGCTCCTGTCCCTCTCCCAGGGACTAGAGCGATATGGTTTGTATTTTTCATCTCCCAAATTTTGGCGCTAATGACATTTTTCAAATTATATTAAATGCTAAGATCGATGAAAATTGAAATATTTAATTAAAATTGGCATTTAAAATTGTGCATGAACATTTATTAATTATTTGTTGCCTTTAAAAAATCCAATTAATTAAAAACGAAGGCATTAAATAAATTAATTATTATTTTAAATAAAAAATTGGGGCGCTTGGGTTTTATTTGCTTTATTTTATAAAGTCGGCCCTTAATTTTATTTAAAATTTGTTTTTAATTACCTTATTTTACCAAGTCGGCCTGGAGGTAATTGAAAGGGCAAGCGCCTATAAAGGGGAGGTAAATTATTTCATTTTCAAATCATCATTCAACCTTCATTTGCATGCGATTTGGAGAAGACAAGGAAGTGCGAAATTATCATTAGAGAGGAGTGTGAATTTCATCAAGGATACAAGGTGTGAACATCATCAAAAGGAGTGCGAAGTTTGGTTGGAGTTGAGCGAACTTGCCATCAAGACATTGAAGACCCCCCAAAGGTGGCGAAGTTGCTAAGGAGGACGTTCGTTTGAGAGAGATTACGTTGAAGTCATCAAACATTGATTTTTGCCTAGGCGAATTTCTTAATTTTGCATTTTAGAGTTAGCTCTCAAGAAAGGTATGGTGAAATCTTCTTTTATTTTGAATTTTGATCGTCATAGCCCTAAATTTTGAATTTTTGAAATTTTGAATTTCAAGTAGCTTAATCGTTTTTAGGAAATGATAACTCAAAGACTTATCGTGAAGTTTCCTAAATTCAATCTCTAATCTAATCTATGTTTTACATTGCAAAATCTATTACTTATTATGAAATGTTGTGTAGGTGTTACGATGGCGACCCCGAAGGCGGGAGCATCCACCAGTCGTCCAGCTCTTATGAAAGAAGATCAAAAGAACGAAGAACTGGAGACCAAGATCGTGTCTAAGTGGAGCAACATTGGAGATAGCAACTTGGGCAACTTCAGTGTGAAGAAGTTTCGAGAGGTCCCCTACATTGGCAAGCCATCACCTATCGCCAGGGGGATAATTGAAAGTGGCATCATTAAGGCGGCCGGCTTCCCTCCAGCAGTCCAGTGCCATGAGTTAATGATCGAGTGTGCTCGCCATTATGATCCTCAGTCCAGAACGATCGTGTCCAAGGAAGGAGACACTTTTGCTTATCTTTCAGAGGAGGCTATAAGTGAAGCTCTTCACTTACCAGAACATAAAGATATGATTTATAAAAGCTTAGAAGGAGCCAAGTCCATGTACGAAGATGATCCAGATGCTTGCCTAAGCATCATCAACAAGAATTGGTTACTTAAGAGTCGTCCTCGCCTGAGCAAGATCCCGAACACACCACATAGGATCAATTTCCAGGAGGAGTACAAAGATTTGATAACAATGCTCAACCGAGTCACAGGAGCCCCTCAAGCCTTCTATTTCGAGAAGTGGATGTTCTACTTCATCCAAGTGATAGTTCAGGGAAAAGGAACAATTCATTGGGCTAGAATGGTTAGCCATTGCTTGGACGTACAGTTAAGGAGACTGAAGGCTACCAAGTCTTTCCACATGAGTTCATACGTCATATATGCCTTAATCAGGAGCTTTGAATATGCAAGACTACCTCACAGAGGAGTGATTGGAAGAGGACCCGGTGAGGTCAGAGTTTGTGATTCCTATGTCCACTTGCATCATCCACCAGGAAGTAACTACAAGTTAGTTAATGATACCTTCACGATGAACATCACCAGGACGTTGCAAGGCAGGATTCACAATAGGCTATCACAGGATGCACAAGAGCTAGTAAAGAGGTACAGTGCTTGGTTTATCCAATTTCCGAAATTTACTTATATTAGAGTTCATGGATGTCCTTCACCTCCATACATGTTGCCGAGATATCCGACAGACAGAATAGTGTTACTTGAAGTAACTAGACAGTTGGCAGCTTATGCGAAGGCATTCAGACACAGACATGGAAATGGAGTTCCTGTACCTATCATATTAGGAAATTTAGTTGAGGTATGTCCTAATGCTCTAGCCATGGATGACGCAGAGAAGGAGTTAGCTTTGTATTCATTTTCATTCTTTGCCTCGAGAGAGAGCTTTGATCCACATGGATATATAGAAGAGACAGTCGGTAGGAAATATAAGCATGAGTTTCAAATAGAAGATTTTATGATGAATCTCTTAGATGATCTTGAAGTGAAAAGGAAAATGCATTCCAGATTACCTTTGGACTTCATCAAGAAATGCAAAATTTACAGAGTGGCCGACCAAGCTCAGGACAGTGGCAGACATCTTCAATCATCTTATGATCGAGAAAGCAAATCAGTGAAGCTAGATTGGAATGAACCCGAGGTTGTGGATCTAGATGCCTTGATGGCTCCAGTCTTGTCTTGTACTCGCAGATGGGTTGATGTGCAACATCAAAAGTTGAGAGAACAGGGCATAGCTATGACTTTCACTTTGGAGGAGAGACCAGTTGAAGGTGGGGCAAGTGTAAGCGAAGGTAATCCTAATCCCAGAAATACAAGTGAAGGCAACCTTCGAAGCGCAAGTGAAGGCAATCTCCATCCTAGAGGCTCGAAGAGGAAAGAAAGACCTGAGAAAAGGGAATCCTCCAAGAAGAAGCAAGAGGCCAACCGAGATCGTTCATCCGGCACATCTTCTCGACAGGAGAAGAGGACATTTGAGATAGAGGAATCCATGGAATCAATGGTGCAGAATGATAAAGAAGGACAGGCATCTCAAAGGTCACCAAGAGGATCTCTCCAAGATAATGAGTTGCATGAAGATAGGCAAGATAACGAAGTGACATCTCCTCCCAGAAAAGAAGAATTGCTTAAGGAGATTTAGGTTAAAGAAACAAGATCTGCCATCCCAAATTGGTTAAAGGAAAGATTAACGAAGGTAATTGTGGTCGAGGATGAGGACAATGTGATTGATTTGGAGAGTCTCGTTGGACATTCCCAGGAAGTGACAGAGAAGAGGAAGGCTACTAAGATGTCCAAGATGATTAGAGATGAGACTGGATCTAGAATATTGCAGATAGCTACACCGGCCGTGGACAAGTATGAAGGTGAGATCCTTGCAGAAGAATATGATGTAGAGACATTTGAGCTTGGTCCACTCACGGCCGAGCAGACACTAGATGATGCCACCGATTCATTTGAGGCATTGAAAGATAAGCTTAGGGTTGAAATGGAGAAAAATAGAAAGCTTGAGAGAGAGGTTGGTGCATGGAGAACATACTTCAGCCATCTCAATCAACCTTTGGGACGTCAGGATCCAGCAAGATCACCCGTACAGGCACTTCCCCTTCAATCAATTGGTGAGGCAGAGAGAGTCAAGAGTTTGGTTCAGCTTATGAGCTCATGGATTGACAAATCCCATACGGTTGCTATTGAATTTGCAACAAGGATGATGCAGACCATTCACCGAGCTATTCAGGTTCTTGAGGTCATCCACAACTTGATGATAACTGTAGCTGCTTTTGCTCATACTAAAGATGTTATCATTCCTGTCTTGCAAGTAATCAGACAAACATCAAGGAAGGTCCTGGCACAGGAAAAGATAATGGATGGAGGACTTCATAGTTTGCTTCAGTGGTCAACTTTACTCCAGATGAAGGAAGTTCTCTTCGAGGACATCAATACTAGGTGCAATCATGTTGAGGAGGTTATCCACCCGATCCAGGACAGAGTATTTGAGGTACTGCATACCATTCTTGGCAGGAGGATCGAAGTTGAGACAGATGTGGATTTGTAGGAATTGGAGGATAAAGTCAAAATCATCTTTTGCAAGGATGCTAATGTTATCACAGATGAGCAACGGGACCGGATGTTTGCTACCATGCTCTTGATTGAGAAGACTAAGGAACTTGAACCTGGTTGGGACGCTACTCTTCTCCAGGCATTTGATCAGGTCATCCACTTGGAAGAGAGAATGAAGAATCTTCCCGAGATTCTAATTGTTGAGATCGAAGGAATCGTGTCTAGATTCATTGCATATGCTAAAAAGGAGCATTGGAAAGGGAATAAGATTTTAGATGAGAGGTTGCTATAGATGACATGGCACCTTAATTGTCATTGGTTTATGTCTCCTAGATTTTCGTGCCAAATTTAATAATTGGCTATGCATTTAATGTTGTGCAATAAAATGGGGACTTTTGTAATAAAACCCTAATTAGGGTTTAGGTGTCATAATCTTGGCCATTGATCTTCTTTCGATCTGGACCGTTCATTGTAATTGAGGATGCTATATATACCCTCATTTCTTTTCATTTTGTAATTAGAACTAGAACTAGAAAAATTAGAGATTAAGGAGAAATTAGAGAGATTAGAAGCAAGTTGTTTTTGTAGCAAGATTGAGCTTTGAGGGAGGAATTTCAAACAATTGTTGTACATGATGGCTTTGAGATCAATGAAATATTGAAATTATGGTGTTTTATTGCAATTCTCGTGGTTATCTTCATGGTTGTTCATTTTCTTGAATCATTCTCAATCAAAATAGTGTGTTAATTCGAGGGACAAAGTTTTGGACTTGATCTTTGGTAGGATTCGCTTTCCAAACCACTAGCTTCTTGCTGATTGTAGGAACGCCTTGCGTGGTCAATTGGAGATATTTGAATCGCTTAAACCTTCAATCATTGTTGTATCTTGGATATGTACCTTCGTGATAGTGTCCTTGATACTTGATGTATTGAAAAATCATTTGTTACCTTAGAAGATCGCATCAATTTCAATTGAGTTGTTAATTTATGGCAATATTGAAGTTGGTAGAATCTTGCCAAGTCTCGTCTACATGGAGTCATTCTTAGGATTAGACTAGATTAGATCTCTTGCAAACCCTCCCCTTTGATATTTTTTGAGAGCTTGTTTAGTTTAGAAAATTCTTCGGAAACGTAAGGCCCCTTGATGACACAGCAATCACAACGACCACTGGTGCTTATCCACACGTAGAGACCCTACTTACAAGAACATTGGAGTCACCCTAACTGATCCTTCTTGCGATATCGTCAGCAGTTAGAGACTTTATTCAAGAGAGGATAAGATGCCTTTGGGTATTTTATTCTGTGTATGATTGTGTACAAAATACACGTCAACAAGACCCCCCCTTGTTTTTTCTTTTTAGGGTACTGTTTCGGCGTCTTAGAGTTTTGTCTCCGATCCATAGTTGAAAAACTTGGACTCAGGAAGCCCAAATTTTTTAAAAAGCTCGAGACTCGCAAAAACTCAGGGAAAAAATCGGCAATAACTCGACAACTTTATCGAATATTTGAAAATACATTTTTTAAAAATATTATTCAAAAACACATATTTATGTCAAATTTCTTAACTTTATTTCAATACTGACTTGTTATAGTGCTTTGGGCCTTTGACTTTAGCTAGTTGACTTTCATAACATGTTGATTTCTGAAAGTGCTATAGTCCATGGTTAAAGTCAATTGACTTTGACTCCCTGTTGGAGTGTTTTTTCACATTAACAACGAACCTAGTTTATAAAAATAGCTATTCTCTTTTGTTCAACATTCTTAGCAAATATTATTTTTTATTTTACCTTTTTTGTTTATCAAGCAATTGTAAAGAGTTTAAACAATTCCTAGCTATATTACTAATTTCCTTACATTTCTAAATGTTGCATTATCAGGAATCAGGATTATCTTAAATTTTAATATTTCTACAACATATATATTTTACTCAATCTACGTGTTTTTTATATAAATTGTTCTTTTAATTTAATCTCTATTGAACTATTCTTTTTAATAGATTGTTCTTTATATATTAATGTAAATTACAAGAGTTTATTAAAAAAAAATTACATTGTTCTATAACTATTAACTATTAGTAAAAATTACATCTTTAACATTGCCCAGAAACACTGCAATATCAACTACGATTATACAACTTGTATAATCATAGTTGATATTGCAGTGTTTCTGGGCAATGTTAAAGATGTAGCAAATAATATGTTTAACAATTCCTAAAGCGCTGATAGAAACTAGAAAGAAACCGAACATTTACAGTGGAAATTGATTATAACCTAAAGACTTTGTGCATCCACTTTTTGTTCCCATTTTTGTGCCCTGTTCGTGTTGGCGACGTCGCAATAACCTTTCGCGTCGTGGCTTACAAAGGCGAAAATATGAAATAAAAATTAGTTTTTCGCAACGAAAAACTTTATTAATCTTTAGTGCTGATTTTTTCTGCGAGTCTTTGCGATTTTTGAAGAGTTTTTAGGGTTTTCCTTGCTGCGCATTTTTAAAAAAGTCAGTGCCAAGTTTATCTGCGAGTGACTCGCGAGCAACTGTGGCTCGTGAGTCTTTTAAATCTTGTAGAGTTTTTCATCTTTGCTCTGATCTCTCACCTTTGCAAATGAGTCAAGTTTTTCGAAAATTGGATGAGTCTTTAAAATCAATAAAGAGAAAAAATGGTCAAAAGAGCGTTCTAATGCTATGGATGTGCTCAGACATATCGAAGGAGTAAAATCGCAAATTTTTGGGATCATTAATGACAACTTCCTATTTTTTAGAAAAAATGCTTTTTTGCTTTTTCGTTTTTGGCATTTTGGGGCCAATTCTGGAAGTTGCTTTTTTGCTTTTTGCTTTTCTATTTTTAGAAATTTCTATTTTGGGAGTTGTTAGGGGTTACTTCTGTGTGCAAGGAAATGAAAATCCTATGAAGTCCGACCTCAGTAATAAATCTTGTTGAAGGCATGAAATCCACCCAAGGAGAAATCAAATTTCCAAGTTGAAGGAAGTGGAAAATCCACTTGGAAGGAAAGATAAAATCCACTTGGAGTTCGAATTTCCAAGTTGAAGGAAGTGGAAAATTCACTTGGAAGAGAGAAAAATCCACTTGCAAAGAAAAAGTGAACAAATCCACTTGAGGTCCAATCCTAAGTATAGGCAAGCAAAAATTTTCGAAGTACTTGAAAATTCCTTGCAAGATAAAAAGGAAAATCCACTTGGAGGTTGAATTTCCCAAGTAAAGAAGTAAGCGAGGTTAAGTGGAAAATCCACTTAGATGTGGAAGAATAATTCCTTCATGAGGTGGTTAAGTGGAAAATCCACTTAGATGTGAAAGAATAATTCCTTCATGAGGTCGATTTCCTAGAGAGGGGAAAATCATTAATTTTATTCAAAAAAAAGAGAAATTAATTGTTTTATTTGCCGAAATCGCTCATGGAAGGAATCAAAAAGTTTTATTGCTTTATTCACAAATTCATTAAAGAAAGAAAGCAAAGGCTTTATTGCTTTTTTTGCAAGTTGCTTATGAGAGGCTAGAGTTATTGTTTTTTGTTTTTTTAAAGAGAGACAAGGCATGGGTCATCCTCCTCCTAGAAGGATTTGCAAGTCTATTAAAGGGACGAACAACAATCATTTCATTTCACAAGTTCAATTTTGCTCTAGGCAAGCCTAGCAACAACAAACTCGTGAAGAAGAGAGGCTGTTCAACCAAGCAAAGCCCTCGTTATTTACAGGCAAAGAAGTTTCAGAGATATATTCAGCCTTGGTGATCATAATTTGAGCTCAAAATTGCAGAATTTTTTTCCCTTTGTCTTTCGATTTTGGGACTGAAATTATATTTCCAGATTTATATTTCTAAGCTCCAAATGTAATCAGACTTCCTTGAAAGGTAAAAATCAGGTTTTAAAATTCCATTTTCCAGATTTTGTTAAGGTTTGAGCATTCATAGTTTTGAATTCTGATTTTGGAAGATCAAAATGTCTGGAATTCATAAACAAAATCAGAACTTAAGGAATTCTGGAATCAATCTATCATCCTTGACATTTCAATAATTGTTTTAAAATTCATTAACTATAAGCTTTGTACAGGTACCATGTTTGCACCAAGGAATAAGGGAGGAGGAACTAGGAAGACTCAATTGCACAAAGGACTATCTCAAGGTGTTCAAGATTAAAGGAACTGGTTGGAAAGATGATTCCACAATGCATGGAAGGACAACATTCACGCTTCAATGTGGAATCCAAGGATGAATAGAACAAAGAAGAAGGACTTGCACTTCATCAAGACATTCAAGAAGATCAAGTCATACAAGGATTGAAGACTCTACATTGACGTTGGATTTCCTTTGGAAATCCAAAATCAAAAGAAAGAAATTGTCAATATGGAGGATTGTTCAAGAAGCACAAAATCAAAGTAATCCTGGTTGAGAAATATTGCAACACGGAGGTATCCCTACATCAATTAAAGGAATTCAAGTCTAAAGCAAGGATCGATGATGAAATGCATTATAAAGGAGGAAAATTCCCAAATATGAGAGTAAAATGTAAGAATGATCAGGAAGGAAAGACAATTTCAGGGGAGATAATCAAAGTTAGAAAACTTGATCATCCAAAGATGATGCAATTTGGGAATATGTCCTAGCATCTTCATCACATCAGTAATTGGAAAGGTCGAGTATCAAGAGATATTGCCTAAGGTATCGATACTTCTTCATGAGGAGGAATCAAATCTGCAAGACAAGCTAAGGTGGCATCCCAGTCATCAATCAACCAATCAAAGGGTTCCAAGTCAAGTATGTCTAGGTGCAATGAACCAGATTCAACAAGTGGAAGATATTAAATGGCTCCTATTTTCTCATTGGTTATTCGAAATATTGTAATTTTCTCATTGGCCATGAGAAGTTTGTTGTAACAAACCCTAATTAGGGTTTTATCTGTTAATCGTGGCCGTTGATCATAGATTAATCTTGACCGTTGCTCTGTATTGGGGTGTCTATATAAACCCTCTTCTTCCAGTGAAATTGAATTCTCCGTGAAGATGCGGAGTACCAACGGCTAGACGGGATGGGAAAGAAGGATATTACAAGTAGATTAGCGTGTGCCTTCCTAAACCCCTCTTTTTTGTAAGATGGATCGACATAAGATAGTACCAATGACAACAGTAGCATTAGAAGCAGTAGCAGGGGAAGCACCAGTAGTAGATTCATTTGTTAGAGGAAAGATTTCGGATAAATTGTTGTAGTGATACTTCTTAAGTGCTAAGACATAATTCATTGTTCAAAATGTTGGTGAATCTTTGTCTACTTCTGCAAGTTAGCATGGTTCCTTGGCTCTCATTAGAATAGATTTCATTTCCAAGTTGGTGGATTGAATGAAGGATTTGATAGAATTGCCTAATGTGGAGCCGATGTGTCCAATATGTTGGTGAATATCAGTAATATGAAAATCTTTTGAATTCCCCAGAATATAGCACTCTTCTTATGTAGTTGTTGAATTTGGCGAAGCAAGGATTGGTTTAAATTCCACTTTTGCAATTTCCGTCTTTGGAGTTCATAGGATTAGATTAGGATTAGAACTATCTTCCTAAACCCTCATTCTTTTGCCCTTTTTTTCCAAGTCTGAGTAGAAGTAGAACTTATTGAAAAATCGTTCCCAAGAAAAGAAAATCAGGAATCAGCAGAATCCTTAGATTGATTTACTCCTCGAACAATTATGTAAGTCCCCTTTGAGATTTCCAACAAATCACAACATACCAACAGAGACTATCCGCATGGATTTGGGAACCCCGGAGTTGTCTTTGTCATCACATAGTCCATCTGTTTAGCACATAGAAGATTTTGATCAAGAGAGAATAGGATATCTCTGGATATTTTATTTCCTGAGTTGAGCGTGCATAAAAACCACACCGATAGGTAGTTAATAGGAGTCTTTTATAAAGCCAATGCATATGAATGTAAAATCTATCCTGTTGATGGAATCAAAATATATTTTGGTATTATCTTCTCTATATAACTATGGTTTAGTTCTCAACATTCTATGTTCGAGGTGATTTCAATAGAACATAAACTATTTAGAGAGAACTTATATCAAGGAATAAGTGTAAACATTTGTGGTGCTATACCCTTAATCTTATGGTGTGCACAGGGTTATGTGTAGTTGGCTTGTTGCTATCTTTTATGCTAGTTAAGTTATATATTCATTAATATAGTACAATATAGGTAGTTAATCAGGTTAGGTGGCATTGAAGGCGCACATATGATATATATAGGAGGTAGAGGTTAGTTATTATCATAATATTGAGTATTGTGTTCTTATTTAAGACTAGTGGAGGTACCCGTCTTGAAGTGGTTTAGGAGGTTGTGCTCTTGAAGTGGCATATTATTATCAAGTCTTTGCAGCATATTTCCTTTCATATTCATCTATTTTGAAAATTGTTTCATTCCAAGTGGCATCAAAACATGATCTTGGCAATGTGAAGGCAGGAAACAAGACAATTTTTTTAAATTTTGGAGATCATACTGGGAAGTGCATATTTCTCTCATATTGGCAAAGAGCAGATTCAGAGGAGTTATTGCAAAATTAGGATTTCTACCAAATTCACTCCTGAGGTTGCAAATCTTTTTCTGATTTTTGGAGGGTTGATCAAGGACATATTGAAGCTACTTTGGTCTAGATTTGAGGTCATTTGGAGCAAAATTCAAGCAGTTATTGCAAAATTAGGGTTTCCATCAAATTCGCTCCCAAGGGTGTTCAAAATGTTCACTACCAATTTTTTTAGAGAATGTTTGAGGGATAAGATCAATAGACATGACACATTTTTAATAATGACTTTCCAAATATTTGCTACTTAATGTATGTTTTTTCGATAGTTTGGAGAATTGTATTTTTTGTTTGTTTGTCATGTAAGATTGAAACTTTCTTTTGTAAGTATAAGTGCTAAAGAAATGTGGAAGAAAAAATTCTCTTCTACTACTGTTTTAAATGCCGTAGGTAGACACATTGTGGCATTCATTGAGCAATATAGGCCAGGTTGAGTGATGGATGATAAAACCCATCAAGTTCCTGAAGTTGGTCTTCAGTTCAATATAAAATTATAGAAGTGATAAAATATATAAATAAATAAATTATCAATTTCTGGAGTTTTATCTTCTTCCTATCATTTCCCTCCTTTGCCACCAATTTGTAGAAGTCTGTTTTAGAGTCGATCTGCCTGTTGTCTTGAACCAGTTTCGCAGGGTTGAGGTCTAATTTTAGAGGTTGAGTGAGATGACCTTTTGAACACCATTGTTGGAAAGTGACCATCATGAGGAGAGTTGATTAGTTTAGGGAGAGCTGAACAGGTTAGAGTAAAATATAGATATGACGTCATTGAAGTCAGTATACTGTCTATGTATTTCAGTTTTCTTTAGTTTTTGTAGAGTTTAGACTTAAAAAGTATTTTTACTATTTTATTTAAAGGAAAAGCTTGTTTCATTTGTTACTAAAATTATCCTTTTATATCTGTTTTACTATTTGTGCTTTACACTTTGAATTTAAGTTTAGATATAAATTATGCACAAGAATTTCTACCAGCTTTATGCCAACCCTCTAAAGTTAATCTGCAGGAATGCTGCAAAACAATACACTGTGAACAAACCTCTCTCAAATTAAAATAACTATAGTTTGTTAATAGAATGTACATAAAAATTAAAATAACATCCAAAATTTTACTGGGACTTAATGATATACTTGTTATTTTTATAATTTTATTGGATTATCACTAATTCATCACCGAGTATTAACAACTAGACACAAATAATATTTGTACAAAATAGAGTATTTTGAGTCATTAATTTGTTTTTATTTGTATTTGTAAGAATTGTGATTTTATAATAAAACTTACAGATATTTTTTGAATTTAATTACAAATTTTATTGAAACATTCTGTATCTTTGAACTTTTCCCAAATTTACAGGCACCGGATGAGAATCAGGAACTTAGTTTGAAAAGCTAGTAGAATTATTTACATTTTTCAAATAGGGGTTTGAATCATAAAGTTGTAGCTTTTTTCTTTATACCATGTATATATTAGTTTAAGAGATGGTTTTTTCTTAGATTTATTTTTTATGCATGTTGGAAGGGAATCTATTATATCTTGTACACTTTTGCCTCTATGATTTTAATTCATTCTCTTATATCAAAGTGTTAAGATAAACTGATTCATCTTAATAGAGCAGTATCTTTTAATGACAATCTGATTCTTATATTGACAGGATAAAGGATGATGAACTAGAAAGGTTCTATATTGCAGCAGGTGGTGACTTTTCTATGTTATTGTCATCAGTTAAGAAAACCATACGGTGGCGGGAAACATACTACATTCTCACACCACAAGAGTTAGATGGCTGGTCAGACTTGGTATTTTGGCATGGTTATGACATTCAATTCAGACCGTGTCTTCTTATTCGCCTTGGCCTTGCTTGCTCTTGTTTGCAACCGGATGCACGAGCACGCTTTTCTCAGGCAGTTGGTAAGATCTTTATAAGATGTATGAGTGTTTTATGAGTTAAGTGTATCAGAGTGCATGCATGCTTCAGAGATAATTAATTTTTGTAAAAAATAAAATAAAATAACAGATTCTCTTTTCTATACATATATTTTTAAAAGTACTGGAGGTTAAGGGACTTCAGACTCAAAATTTAGTTAGGTTTAACACTCAGCTAGTCCTAAAGAATGGTCACCCCAAACAGAGGGTGATTCAAAATAGTTTTTTTCAAAAAGATGAGATGCTGGAGAGGGTGATCAGACGTTGGAGAGCTTATCAAGACCAAACTTTATGGTTATCATCTTGTCGTAAACAAATCATCCTATAGTGGAAAAGAGAAATTGAACATGCTTGCAAAGAAATATCTAGGAATCTGCTTCCTATTGAGATAGTTTCTTCATTCCAAACAAAATTTTGAAGCCTAATCACTCACTTCTATTCCTCTTAAAGTCCTGCTATACTTTAATCAATTATGCTTTATACTTCTTTACCAACAAAACAAAAGTTCTTGCATTATGCGGATGCCAATGCATAGAATTAAAATCTCAAATTTGGAAGTCTCAGACATACTCCAAAATCTCTTAGTACCTTGCGCTCTGTAATTCTGCTTAAGGGTATTACCATTTTTGTCATTTATGTCACAAAATGAAACAGGGTCATTATATATGTTTCAAACATGATCTTAAAATGATACATTGTTCCTATGTCAATACTTACAGTACTAAGTTTGCAGAGAAAAGAGAGAATAATTTCGTTCAGAACAGAACATGTATTGTGTTCGATGCTGCTTCATATTTGCATACAAATGATATTATGATCAAATTCTATTCACACAGCATTACGAATAATACTGAAGTTTTGGTTGCAACCTTAAAAGATTGTGTGACAGTTATTTGGAGTTATGGTTCGGTTGGAAGAATTGATAACAAATTCTTAACAACAAAGTTTCTTTTAATGTGTATTTCTCTCATCAACAGATCGCAAGTATTGGTTATGATTAGTTGTGGGTTAAGAATTATAACCACAAGAACTGACTTGGTGATGAGATAAATGAAGACATTATTTAAGAGTGCCGATGCTGTATGGATTGATGATGCTTTTGTGGTGCAAGTACGTGTAAACTGAAGGAAGATCTGTGAGCAGTGATTGGTGCGTTTTATCAGTAAGGATGAACTTATTGCAGTCAACAAAAGAGAGTTCGATAAAGTCTCCTGTTATCATTTTCAGGATCATTTATGACAGGGTATTGCTTTCTACACTGTTAACAGATTATTGTTTGTTTTCAGATTAGATTACTTTCTAAGTAACGAACAGATTTAGGTTTTCTTTCAGATTAAAGAAACTTTTCTAAGTTGTTCACCGAATTCATTCAGCAATCAGATTTGTTTTCAGTCTGTTCTCAGTTAGAAGAATTGTCTCAGAATATTGACCAAGGATTCACGTTATTGGCATTGGCTTCCAATCTTGAACAGCGTATGTGTAAGAATCTTCAAATGATGACTGAGTTTTTGAAGATAGAAACCTGAAGTATATTTGTAATCAGATTGCAATGATCTTGGAGAATGTTAAAAAACTTTATAATGTTTGAGAAATGAATGATATGTCAAAGAGTCACTTGGAATGAATGCAGTGTATTGGAGGTTTTCTTAAGTTTTGAAAGAAAAAAGAGAGGCATACTATGTTTGTTCAGTTTTGACAAGTTAAATAGCAATCGAGTTCATCTTTAGCAGCCATACATAGTCTGTTTTATTGTTGAAAATGAAAATCAGTTTCCAGAATTCTGTATAAGTTTCTGTAGAATCAGATTGAGAACAGAGTCAGCAGTGGCAAATATCATTTTGTAATGTCCCCTTTCTAGCACATGTTGTATGAGGTTGTTGTTAGCCTATTTCTCCGTGGTCCTGTAGGCTAACTAGGACATTTTAGAGATCTTAAGGATATTTGGCCTAGGCAGTTTCAGTTGCAAGTGATTCTGATGTGTTTTGATGGGTTTTTGTGATACTTACTATTTATAGTAAGTTAGCTGGGCTAGGTTGAGATCAATAGTGAACTCATAAATAATATTGTGATGATGATACTTGTTTTTGATTGAAGTTCTTAATAATTGTTTGCGATTATTAATTTATTTATCAATAAAGTTAAGTTATAAAGTTAAAATAAATATTTTTCTTTATTAATGCGGGACTATAGTTAAGTGGAAGTATTTAAAGTCCCTTTATTTAATAACACATTGGAGACAGAGAATGTTTGGGGACTTAAGTTGAAGGGAAAATTATTTAAATGCCATGGGAAATATTAAAGGAAAAAAGCAATCACAATAAAGTAGGGGGGAGAAAGCAATTGCGAGAAAATAGGAGAAAAAAAGCAAAATCTCAAAAAAAAAGGAAAAGGCAAAAAGTAATTTTGTTTATCCCATAGTTGAACTACTCACCAAAACCAAAAACACGCCAAGGCTCAAAAAAAAAAACATGTGAAAAACTTGGCCCATACTCGGCAAAAACTCAGCAAAAAACTCGAGAACTTAAAAAATTGCTTAAATTTAATTAGAAATGCATTTTCTTTTGCAAAATTCAATGAGAAGATGCATCCCATGAGTCAATAAATGAGAAAACAAAAGAAACAAGCTGAGTCTAGATATATTTAAACACAAAGTGGGTACAAAATCGCATCCTCATGAGGAATGTTGATGGCTGGAAGCATAATAGTAAATAGTTTTTGTAGAACTAAAAGTAAATAAATCAATACAATTACCTCTTCCTCTTCCTAGCTCTAGTAAAAGCTAGGGGAGAGGTAGAACTAGAGGGTCTAGTCCTAGAAGTTTGCTGTAGGCGCGATTGTGTGTCCTTGCTCAGTATGACTGGCTTAGGGTGTGGCTTGTCCTCCATCCTGGATGTAGCTCTGCCTCTAGTTGCACCTGGCATTGGCAATGACTCCTTATCCTCCTCAATGTCATCCGAATCACTGTAAGGATCCATATCATCCGAATCAATTGGACTGTGTTGTGACCTAATCACACATCACCCCATCCCAGATAGGGACCCCCCTAACCTTTAGGCCCTTTTGGTCGTTTGGTTTTGGTTTTTTGTGGGTTTTGGTGGCAGTCTCGTCAGTCTCTTCGCTTTGCGGATGTTCGGGGGTCATTTGGAGTTAGTTTGCTTTTTGTTTGTGCGAGTTTGGTGAAGTCTAGGGCCTGTTGTTTCTTTTTTAGGGTTTCTGCCTTTTGCCCTAGATGTTAGGGGTTTCTGTTAGGGTTTTGGAAAAATTGAACATGCGATTGGAATCAGGGCCCTTCAAGGAATCTCCCAGTAAAATTTGAGCCAAAACGGAGTAACTTTCTATTTTTAGAAAGTTCCTATTTTTTAGGGATTTTTTTGAGTCCCAGAATGTCGTCATTTTGCCAAAAATTAAACTTACTATTTTTAGTAATTTTTTATTTTTTAGCAAGTTTCTATTTATAGTAAGTCTTTCTTGTATCTTGTCTAGGGGTCTAACGTTGACACTTTGAAGCTTTCTATTTTGGAAAGTCAGTTCTGACAGGACCATTCGGGCAAGGTGACAAAGATCATACATTCGCAACTATTTCTTATTCCGGAAAGTCTTAAAGCAGACAGAGAAAGCCAGAAGATGGTTGAATGCTGAAAGCCCACTCCTGAAATGGAAAGCTCGGGATAATACTCAAGTCTGGAAAAATCATCCAAAGTCCTGGCCAGGCACCAAAATGAAAGAGGCATGGAGGATTCACAAATTCATTGAATCCTCCACCAGTGAAGAATTCCGCCCTAGGCCACAGAAAGGTGCCAAAGTTGATGCACCATGGAATTCCCGCCGCAGTCCGTGAATCCTCAGCCAAGGTAAAAATCCGCCTAGGGATGAGGTAGGGTGCTAAATCCACCAAGGCATGGAAGGAGGGAAAAGACCTAAAATCCTTCTCCATGGTATTTTAGCGCCCAAGAGAGGTAAAGGGCGCCAAATTGAGGGATAGAAGAAATCCATGGAAGTGAGGAAATACCTTCCTCAAGTCAAAATGTGCCCAAGTGCTAGGGAGGGCGCTAAACTCAGCATTCCATGGAGAGCAAGGAATAATGATGAATTCCTTCACTTATGCAAAATTCTGCCCCAGCCTTGTGGAGGGCGCCAAAATGAGATGTGCATGGAGAGAATGAAAAAGTGTTAATTCCACGCTTGGTGAAGAATAGCGCCTAAAGGTGATGAGAATCGCCAGAATGTAATGTGCATGGATGGATAAAAAATTATGAATTCCATCACCAAGGCAAAATTCCGCCCTGCTCCCCAGCTGGGCGCCAAAATCAAGCATCCATGGAAGATTCATGAAATTGATGGAATTTCCCCCACCAGTGAAAATCCACGCTCAAGCTTGAAAATTGAAAATTTGCCTAAGGCATGAAAGCCAAGGGGTCAAGGAGGAATCAAAAAGTAAAAATCCCCTCGAGCAAATTTGTTGAATTTACTATTTTTAGACACCGAATCTCGCCGGAATGTGGAAAATTTTATAGATTCGAAATCGTGGCGAAATTCTCTATCCAATAAACCTGGCTCCTAAATTTTAGGGGGATCCCTAAAAAATAGGGATGTTGAAAAGAGGCGTGAAAATTCCTTCAAAAGCGGAAGACAACAAGTTAGAATGAAATCAAGCAAATCTTGAAAAAAATCCTTCAATTTCCATCCGAAATTGGAAAGAATGGAAATTAATGAGTTGGTAAAGAGAATCTTCCAAATATGACGCATGACTCAGTGCATTTAATGAAACTTCTAAATTCAAACTCACTCGCATGGGAAGTTTCTTTTGGCATGGCGCAGTGATTGGGAAAGTATGACGCATCATGAATGCAATTGCTAATTTAATGCCTCCTAACTTAGCAAGACGTTTTGGAGAATTCTATATAAGCTTGGAGATGCATTTCATTTCTCACATGCAAGATTGAAGAAAGAAGAGTTGGAGAAGCGAAGGTTGGTCATACTTAGTCTCTATTTTCATCATTTCCAAGGTGCTTCCCGGATGGCGAAATCAAGCAAGGTAGCTACCCTCTCCAGGCAGGCATTGATCAAGGTAGAAATGAAAGGTTTCCTTCCCCATTCTCGACTGAATTCAAGATGGGAAGAAATGAGCGATACTAATTTAGGCACATTCAATTTGGCTGCATTCAAGATCAGAATGTTCGGGACAACAGGGCACAGTCCATCACTAACAGCTGTCAAAATTGTCAAAAGCGGAATTGTTGCGGCAGCTGGTTTTCCTCCTGGTATTCAGTGCCCAGACTTGGTCCAGGAACGTGCAACACATTATAATTTGGAGCGAAAGACAATCTTAACGCCAGATGGCAGGTTGTTGGCAACATGGACTCCAGAGTCAATTGGTGAGGCTTTCAAAATCCCTTCGCACTATTCCATGACATACAGGACCAGTAGTGGAGCTTAGGCAGTATATGAAGCAGGTCCCGCTAGGTGTGCTGATTTGATTAATAAGTAGTGGTTGCTGAAGCCTAGGGTGCATGCCTCCAAGATGCCAAAGACTCTCACTATCTTCAAGTTCAAGCAGGAGTATGTGGACCTGATAAAGATGCTGAGCAGAGTAATGGGGTGTTCGGATTCTGTGAACTTTGAGACCTGGATGTTCTTCTACATAGGCGAGATCATGAATTCAAATGGGCTAATCGACTAGGCCAGATTGATCAGTCACTACTTGCACGAGCAGCTGAAAAACTTAAAAGAAAAAAGGTCCCTGTCCTTTTGTCATGAGCTCCTACCTGTTCTATATGCTTGCGTGAAGGGAAGGATTTGATGGTCTACCAACAAGAGGAATTATGGGTTGCGGACCAGCTCAGCTGAAAGTACATGAGTGTTATCCCCAGCTGCATCTTCACAATGTCAATTCTTATAGGTTGGCAAATGACACCTTCACCATGTACTTGACACGGCTTATGCAGAAGAAGTTGCACGTAAGGGTGTTGCCGCAAGCAAGTGCCTTGGTCCAGAAGTATGGAGCTGCGTTCTTGTAATTTCCTAAATTCACCTACATCAAGACGCAAGGATTCTCATTCCAGTCATACAAATTGCCAAGATATCCATTAGACAAGCTCGTATTGCTGGAGCTCATGAGACAGTTAACTGCCTATGATCAATTGAAGAAGAAGAAAAAGCAATCAATTGAATTCCCAATTGTCTTGGGTGACTTCATGGAAATATGCCCAGGCTTGGAAGCCGCTGAAAGTGCAGCAGGGGAATTGACATTCTATCGCTTGCCGTTTTATACATACAGGGCCTAGTATGATCCTTACCGCCAAATAAGAAAGGTTGCTGGCGTCAAGTTCATACACAAGTTTCACTTAGAAGATTATTGGGCAGGTGCCGAGGATGACCTTGAGGTCAGGAAGAGAATGCATTCTAGATTGCCCCTCGACACCATCAAGTTAAGTGAAATTTATCAAGTACCAGATCAGGTAAAGGAGGACTCAGATTTGATACAACCTGAATTTGAGAGAGTGAAAGATCAGCCTATTCAGTTGCCAGATTGGTTTGAGCTCGAGATGGATGATTTGAGTGTCTTAGCTAGACCAGTGTTGAAATTCACTAAGCACTGGATTGACAAGTAGGAAGTCTAGATTCCCACAGTGAGACAATCGAGGGCTCTTCATAGGTTCAGGCAGGAAAGGAAGTTCGGATGGATAAACGAAAAAATGCCCCAAAGAGACCAAGGACAACAAAGAAGAAGGATATCCAGCAGGAAATCCCACAGGAGGTTCAACAGGAAGTCCAATAGGAAGAACCTCCATAAAAGAAAGCGAGGACGGAGAGGGAGCATTCACTGGCAAGTTCCTCGAGTGTGCAGGAGGTAGAGATGTTTCCACATCCAGCAGGTCCACTTCTAGAGAGCATTCCGACACCAAATATACTCAACATTGACGCTTCACAGGGACACCATCAGCCAAGAAGTCAAAGGCAAGAAAGTCCCCCATATCAGGAAGAGGCTTGCCAGGTTAGCTTCGTGGAAGCTATCCTTGGTGAAATGGAGGAAGAGTCATAGGAACAGGAGCACGTAGAGGATCATAGTCACTCCATCCCTACTCCAGATTGGTTGGTGGGAAGGCTGAGAAGGGAATCAGAAAGGGAAATTGATCCTGCTCGGGAGTTGGAAGAATTATTGAAAAGGATGGATCAACCAGCAGAAAGGAAGGATCCCTGGAAATTTTCCAAGGTTGTTAGGGAAGAATCTGGATCTCGGACCCTGCACATTGTTGAGCCTGTAGTAGATAAAGACAGAAACGAAATCAGGCAGGAGGATTATGTTATCAGACAAATTGACCTTGGCCATGCTTCCACAAGTCAAGTAACGGGAGACTTTGAAGAATCTTCCTTGGCCATGAAGGAGAAGATGCTGAAATCAAAGGCGAAATGTAAGCGGTTGAGGGAAGAAAATATAGCCCTATGCGAGTACGTCAGGAGTTTCAAAAGACCCCTCAGGGAGGCAGGTCCTTCATTCACTCCTCCTCCTTCTCTATGGAAGTGGTTGATGATGCAGAAGTTATTAGAGCGATGGCGCAAAATTCCAGGGAATGGATAGAGGATATTTATACCGAAGCAGGAAAATTCATTGAAGACCTAGCTCACCTTCATTCAAAGTTCGTGGCCCTCTTGAGCAAATTAGAGACAACAAAAGGATTATGGGAGGATGTGCACATTTACCAGGACTTAACCATTCCGTGACTCAGGGCTCTGACGAAGGTTCCAAGGCAAATTCTGGTTGACAGGAAAGTGATTCAGGAAAATGAAGCTTATGACTTTTCTCGATGGTTCTACGCCATTTGCTTAGGAAAGAACACCTTCGATAAATTCAGCGTAGACTCCTTTACTTTGAAAGAGTCCATCAGAGGGGTGCAGGAGGAAATCATTAGTGCAATTGAAGCATTGTTCGTAAGGAAACTCAATGACGGTGGAATAATAGTGAACTTCCTGAAATCTCAGTTGCACGATTTCTTCTTCGTAGGTTCATTCCCCAAGGAGCATTATGCAAATGTTTCTTCATTCTCCGGTATAATGAAGAAGACACAGGAAGTCATGATGGAGTGGGAGAGCTTCTTTTCCAAGAGCGAGGAAGAAATTGCCTTGATGGAATTTGACATTGAAAATGTGCCAAGTGTCTCCATCGAAGAGCTGGAAGCCATCGTCAGCAGGTTCCTTTGCATACACCTTAAATGAGCGGGATAATGGTTGTCCATTCTTGGATGAGAATCTTTTAGTTGAATAGTGATGGCGTATTTACTGTTGGGGGTATTTTGACTAAGTGTGGGTCCAGTCAATGCATGTCGCCGTTGGATGAGAAATCTTCTTGCATACAGCCTCCTCATTTATGGTTTTATGATAGATTCTTCGTGCATGTCGCCGTCACATGAAGAATGATGGACATTTATTCCTTGTATGGAGGTGTTTATTATATTTTGGGCATAATCAGCATCATGGGGCACATTTAATGCACTAGTGAGCGCTCTTTTAGGCTTTTGAATTAATTGTATATGGGCATGATGGGTTATTAATTGTCGATTCCCACCTTGTTGCATCTTGAGTGGGGAATCTTCTGGGGTGAAGCCCTAATCAGGGTTTGCATGGCCTGAGACCTATATAAGGGGGCGACCCCCTTCATTTGTAAAAGGGGGAGAGATTATTATCTGAGATTGTTGCATCAGGATTGTGAAGTAGCCAACTTAATACATTGTTCGATTTCGATGGTGTATTCTTGTTCTATTTTGTCAATCTGCATGGTCTTGCTCTCTTCAATTAGATTAGATTTGCTTATATGTTATTAGGAGAACTGGATTTGATAGGATTGCTTGTTGCGGAATCCGAGCTCATACTTTTGGTGTGCAGCTAATTGTTGTATACCGTGCAAAGTTAGTCTGAGCCTTTTGATGTGTATACGCTTAATTTCGATCATCAGTAAAGATTGTTTGATCCGATGGTCTATATTGATGATCTGAAAAACCTCCACGCACCCTTTGAAGATTGCACCGCCTTCGTGTAGTTGTGCTTTGTTGGTGAAACGAAGCGGTTTGATTTTGCATGAGTTATCCTGTCTCATGTTCTTAGGATTAGATTAGCTTTAGCATAGTTTTCTCTACCCTACTCTCATTTATTTTCCGCATATTTCAAAAGATCCAAAAGATCCAAAACTAGAGCTTTCATTGCAAATCATCCCTGTAGAAATCCTTGAGCTTGCATAAGTTTTCTTCAATTGAACATACGTAAGGCCCCTTGGGTTATCAACAAACCCATCAAACAATTGAGTCACGTCCACGCACTGAAGGAACCTTGGAATTAGCCGTTTCAACTTTAAGCAATCCTAGCATACGGACTAATCTTGATCAAGAGAGGATAAGGTGATTGTTGGTGACTTTATTCTGTGTTGGATGCTGTCTTAAAAAACACGTCAATAGACCGGCTGGTGCTTCCTCTACCTTCCGCAACTGAAGATTATATTGCACAAAGACAAGGTCATTGAGGCGTTTTTGAGTTAACTTGCTCCTCTTCTTCATGTGGATGGCCTCAAACAAGCTCCAATTGCTTTCCTAACTGGATGAACTACAAGGCTAACATAAGATTTTGAGGGCAATTGTTTTGCGATTTGGGGTGTTTCCACCCCAACTTTGCCACCAAGCATCTGCAAAATAAAATTAGGTTGAGGGTAGCACCCCTCGTAGGGGTTTGAGGGTGAGAAAGAGAGGGGTAGAGAGATAGGTCTAGATCTCGGGGGGGAGAGGAGAGAGTGAGATGGAGAGTGGTAGAGAGGAGGGGGATAGAGGAAGAGTGATAGGGAGATAGATAGGTCTAAAATTTGGGGCAAGAAAAAGTGAGTGAGATGTAGAGAGTGAGAGAATGTTGGTAGGAACCTACTGATTACTGAAATTTGACTAAGTCTGAAAATTTAAAAGATCTTCTAAAACCTAGAATTTGCATTATAACTCCTAGAGATCTAAAACCACTCTCAAACATCCTGCCAATATATACATAAAATATAACTTAAAGTATAAGAAAGGAAAAAGACATTTAAATGTTATATTTCATGTATATATTCTGATGAAGAGAATGAGACTAACTTGAAAAAAAAAGAGAGATAATTTTTTGGCATGTTTGGGTCTCTTTTTTTAATACAACCGAGTTTTTTCTAGAAACTTGCCGAGTTTTTGTGAAAAACTCGCCAAAAACTCGGTAAGTTTCTTTTGCAAGTTTCTAGAAACAAAACTTGATGAACATGATTATTTGAAGGTGGAATAGGACTAATTGCTATCAAGTTATGTGAACAGGATTATTTGAAGGTTGAAGACAGTAAACAAAAGTTCTGTTTGTGGATCTTTATTTCTTTTCAGATATACAGAAACACACTAATTTTCAATTTTGGTTTGAGTGCATTATCTTGCAGTTATACAGAGACTATTGACATCAAGACTTGTTATATTTAATACATTTTTCTGTCTTAATGTTTCAGATTGTTGGAGTTGATTTGTATAATTGATCTGAAAATAAACATACCTTGTAACTGAGTTATTTCTGGAGTTGGTGCTTAAGTCATTGTATTGTGTACTTGGAGGGTTAGTGCCCTCTTAAGAACTTTGATAGAGTTGGTGCTCATATAGATAGGGGTTTGGTGACTCCTTAGGGTTGGTGCCCTTAAACATTGTAATTGAAGTTTCGATCGTGAGGCTGGATTAGGACAGTAGATCCTAGCAGCGTGCTCACCGTGGTTTTTACATCCTGGGTTTCCATGTAAATCTTGTGCATTGTCTTTATTGTGCATCTCTTTTCATTCCTTTCAGTTTTCAGATTGAAGCTTATTAAAAGTTTAAGTTGTTTAAGAATTAATTTGATAAGGATTGAAGTTTTATTTACTACTGATTCGGGTTTGGCTTCAAGCATTTTGCCTAAAGACTTCTGACATTAGATAAAAAAGACGAAGTGATTAAGTTTAAAATTCCTGTTAGTTTTTATGACATCATATAAAGTCCAAGTTGTTTTGTTAAAAAGCCTTCTTAGGTTCTGAAAAATGGTTAAGAAGTATGAAGTATTTTGTTTAAAGAACTTTTATATATAAATAAGCTAATGTAAGTAACTTTATCAGGTTTTCCTTTCACAGATAATTTAGTGGGGGTTCTATTGGGACCCTTTGCATAATTTCATACATCTTGAATACCATCATAAAATATTACATTGAGACATTGCTTACAAAATGGCTCTATGGTCCAACAGTAGACAATATCGAACAAACCCATAAGCATGAAACTTAAAAAATCCAAAATTCAGACAACATATTATTGCACAACAAAAATTAACATAAGAGAACATGTGAAACCAGCCTACATAATGATTGAGCAAAAACCCTCACCAATGCCATCCATAGATGATTCCAAAGTGCTAATAGCTGGCTGCTTCCTATAACCTCCTCAACCCAATTCACCACCCCAAGAACCATTTTCCCTTGTAGAGACTTTACTACTGAGGGGAAGTAGACTCCATGTAAATTTTTCGACAGCAATATGCCCTATGCATAGAGATGCCGCAAGATATTGGAGTCATGAAATTGGTAACCACTTCCAAATTACCATGAGAGTGATAAAGATACAACCCTACTAGAACTTCGTCCACATCTTGGTGGTAGGGTCAAAGCATCCTCACTTCTTGTAATGTGCTCTAAGTGTGCATGCCGTAAGTTTGCCCTAATTTCCTAATTTCCAAGTGGATAAGTGGATTTAAGGAATACCTTTCACCCAATTGAAACCCTGCAGTAGATTAGAAATTTATCACAACAATAATCTCAGAAATCAGATTTGTGAAATCATAGCAGAACAGTAACCAGATTAGTGAATCCACAACAGTATTATATATATATATATACAGACGTGGTGATTCATCCTTTAAATACTCTAAATGCCTTGGAGGCTCAACTATAGGAGAGCATAGAGAAAAGTGACCTCGATGGGGTGTCTCAGACCCTCTACTCTGGGCCCAAGTGCGGATATGCCATCTCTCTTGGCCTCATGTGGCCCACACCATCCAGATGAGGTGGCCTACCTAGTGAGGTATCTCCTTCTGTTATCCCCTCATCTTGCCAACCTTCTCCTTCTCTTTATGATTGCTCCCCCTGTACTTATGCATCATGATAGGAGAGAGAGGTTGCAATAGGGTGCCATAAAAATGATCTCCTCTAGGCCCAAGGGCAGTACCCACTATACCCCCTTGGCCTCATGGGACAATTTGTTTCCCTCATAGAGGTGGTGTACCATAGAGGAATGCCTCATCACCGTACCCCTCTTGCAGACCCTCTTCCTTCTATCACAGCATGAAAAACACTTAGAATGTATGAGGTTATATAAATTACACTGAGTTACCGATTGGGTACTAGTAAAGATACATAATTGTTGAAGATAATAGCTAGCTCGGATACCTGATCATTTGAATTTTAATGTTGTCATGGACAATTAAAATTCAATATGTATTTATCTATGTTAAATCGAACTATTATGGGGCTGGGCCCAAAAGGGCAATGTAATTTAATAAAGGCAATATGATTTGATAAAGGCAATATTATCATTATGAGTCCTGTCCTATTTAAGGCAGCTCAATAAAATGTAAATAAATAAAATATCATAGCAAGGCCGACCTTGCAAGATAGCGCCCAAAGTTGGATATATAACAAACATCATTCAAGTCATTCATCACCACCATCTTTTGCAGAATGTAATCTGCTCTCCAAATCAGCGATTTCTCCTTCACTTGTGCGAACTTGTTCAAGTCAATTGTGTGAATTTATTAAGGCTGATAGTGGGGTGAATTTGTTCAAGATCCATGCAAATCCCTTGAAGGCATTGAAGGTGCCATCTGCTGTCTGTTACTTCAAGGCTGCAAATACCTTTTCCATTTCAGCGAACTACATTGTCTATGTATTCAAGGGTGAAGGAAGCATCCTTTCAAATCTGATTTAGCTATCTTACTGTCTGAACAGCAAACTGAGATATGTTTTATTGCCTTGTAATTGCCTACATTTGAGATAATATATATTGGATTTGAGGCTGGGTTTTTCACCTCCAAGAGGGAGGTTTTCCCAAGGTACTGGTGTGTTGTTGTCTTGTGTTTTTCATTGCGCTTTCAGTTTACTTTCAGTTTGTTATATCTGATTGCTAAAATTAACATGGTATCAGATCTTCAGGTTCATTCTAAATAATCAGATTATTAGTTGTCCTTCACTTTCAGTTTGCTGTTTTACTTTTGCAAGATGGTTATAGGTCTAAATGTAGAGGATAGACTTGAAGGTGCCCTCAATTTTACACCATGGAAGGTCTGTATCCTCCTTGCCCTTGAAGAATTAGAGATGTTAGAGTTTGTGGAAGATAAGGATCTGACTGAGCCTTCAGATCTAGATGAGCTAAAGCAATTCAAGAAGAATGTTCTCAAGGCAAAGAAGTTCCTTATTGATTCCGTGAAGGATCATCTTGTTCTAGTTATCTCCAAATTGAAGACAGCCCGAGAGATGTTTAAACATCTAGATGGGATGTATGAGATCAACAACATCAGTCAGGCACTTAAATTGAGGCAGCAACTTCTTCAAGTCAAAATGAGCAAAGTAGATTCAGTCATGTCCTTCATGAAAATTTTAGAATTGAAGGACCAACTCAACGCCATTGGAAGCGAAGTTGTGGACAAAGATATTGTCATGATTGCTTTGAATGGTCTTCCTGACTCTTGGGATCCATTCATTCAAAGCATAAGTGGAAGAGCTGAGTTTCCTTCCTTTGATCGCCTCCGGTCAAATTGCATTCAAGAGGAGTCACGCTTAGCTACAAGAGGAATGCATAAAGGCACTCATGGAGGAGATCAACATGTGCTTGCATCTCAACATGTTAAAAAGAGAGGCCATTGGAAGAAGAACAACTTCAAAAGGGATAGAGAATTCAGACCTCCTGCTGTCCATGATTCAAGGAAGAAGCAAAGAGATCTTTCATGAATCCGGTGCTTTAGATGTGACAAGTTTAGTCACTATGCTAAAGAATGTTAGAATCTGCCCAAGCAAGGAGAAGCCAACCTGAATGAAGTTGCAAATTTAGAGGATAATGAAGGCTACCTCTTCATATCTACCTTGTCCAGCAATGTGCCAACTGATAGCAACACTTGGTTGATAGACAGTGGCGCATCTAGACATATCACGGGATATCGAGAGCATCTCTCAGACTTGATGGAGAAAGAGTCCAACCTTCATGTGTAATTGGTGATGATGCTTGGTATTCGGTAAGAGGTTTTGGTAATACTTCGTTAAATTTAGAATTTGACATGTCCTTGCATCTTAGTGATATTTTATTTGTTCCTGGAATTAAGAGGAATTTAATTTCTATTTCTGCCCTAGAAGATAAAGGTTATCAAATAGCATTTTCTGATGGTAAAGTACTTGCATGGCTTAAGAAATCTAGTATTAAATCTGCTCGTGTTATTGGAAATGGATATGATAGTTTGTATAAGCTTTTAGCTAACCCCATTCGAACACTCATTCATGAAGCTCCTGAATCTAGTGAGCTATGGCATAGAAGGCTCAGCCATCTTCACTATCAGGCACTTCATTCACTTGAAAAGATGGTTAAAGGTATGCCTAAACTTAGTCAATTTTATGATGATGCTTGCAAAGGTTGTGCATTAGGTAAGAACACTAAAAGTCCATTTCATAAAAGTGAAAATAGAGCTAAGGAAAAACTAGCACTTGTTCATTCTAATTTATGTGGACTAATGTTTGTTCCTTCTCCTAGTGGATTTCTACACTGTTACATTTATAGATGATTTTTCTAGAAAAACTTGGATTTAGTTTCTAAAATCAAAAGAATCTGATGAAGTGCAAGAAGGTTTAAGGAATTTAAAGCTCTAGCTGAAAATATGTCTAGTAAAAGAATTAAAGTATTAAGAACTGACAATGGAGGTGAATACACCTCAAGTAGCTTCAATGACCTTTGTGTAGAAACAAGAGTTAAGAGGGAGTTCTGCATCCCCTACAATCCTCAACAAAATAGTGTAGCTGAACGGAAGAATAGAGCCATTGTTGAAGCAGCCAAAGCTATGATTCACGATCGGGACCTGCAGACCTTCTTATGGGCCGAAGCATCCAAGACTGCAGTGTACATTTAGAATAGATGCCCTCACCGTGTCCTGAAGAACATAACTCCTGAGGAAGCTTTCACTGAAGTCAAACTAGATATCAGCCACCTAAGGATCTTTGGAAGTCCTGTCTATGTTCATGTACCAAAGGAAAAGAGGACTAAGCTAGAGCCTTCCGGGAAGAAGGGTATCCTTGTTGGATACGGTGAATCCTCCCAGGCATTTCGCATCTACATTCCCGGTCAAAGGTATATTGAGGTAAGTAGGGATGTTACTTTTGAAGAAAATATTGCTTTCAAGAAATCTAAAGGTTCTCTTATTGATAATGGTAAAGAAGTTAATGATAATCAAAATATGGATGTTGATACTAACCCTGAGATTCAGAGGGAGTTTTCTATGTCTCTCGAACCTATTGAGCATGGTGATCCTTCTGAGCCTCTAGATCCAACTGATGGACCCAGAGATATTGCAGTAAGCAAGAAAAGACCACTTTGGGCTAGAAGTATAGTGCAAGAAGCATAAAAGTTTGTAGCTCCTAGTGGCACTTTCAGAGAAAGTAAGAGACCTCAGAAGTTCTCCAACTATGTTGCAATGATGTGCAACATCATTGAGACCGAACCATCCAACACAGAAGATGCTATGAGTCAACAAGCTTGGAAGCAAGCCATGGATGAAGAATACAAGTCCATCATCCAGAATGATGTCTGGGATATTGTTCCTAGACCTAAAGGTAAGTCTTTTGTTTCTTCTAAATGGTTGTTTAAAATTAAACATGCTGCTGATGGTAGTATAGAAAAATATAAAGCTAGATTTGTAGCTTGTGGTTTTTCTCAAAAGGAAGGCATAGATTATGAAGAAACATTTGCTCCTGTTGCTAGATATACTTCTATTAGAACTATTATAGCCATTGCTGCAGCTAAGGGTTGGAAGTTACATCAGATGGATGAAAAGACTGCCTTCCTTAATGGTGTCATTGAGGAAGAAGTCTATATTGAGCAACCAAAAAGATATGAGACTCATAATAGAGAATCACATGTATGCAGATTAAAGAAAGCTCTTTACGGCCTCAAGCAAGCTCCTGGAGCTTGGTAAGAAAGAATTGATAAGTACTTGGTTAGTTTAGGGTTTTGTAAGAATGATGTTGATCCTTACATTTAAAGTATTTAATGGTGAAATGCTAATTCTGGTTTTATATGTGGATGATTTATTCCTAACTGATGAAGATAGTCTCATCATTAGGTGTAAGAAAGAATTAGCTACTGAATTTGAAATGAAGGATCTAGGCCTAATGCATTACTTTCTAGGGTTAGAAGTGTGACAAAGATCTAATGAAATTATTCTAAGTCAAGGAAAATATACTGTTGATATTTTGAAGAGATTTGGAATGTTGGATTGCAAACCTATGTCTACTCCTATGGAAACTAACTTGAAGAAATTGAGTTTATTTGCAGCTAACCCTGATTTTGTAGATCCTTCTGAGTACAGATAGTTGATTGGATCATTGATGTATCTAGTTAACACTAGACCAGACATTTGTTATGCAATGAGTGCACTCAGCCAGTTTATAAACAAGCCAAAGTATGTTCACCTTGTTGCAGCCAAACATATTCTGAGATACTTGCGTGGAACTGTTGGCTATGGGCTAAAATATCCAATGAACACTTCCATTACCTTGGAAGGCTACTCAGATTCTGATTGGGCAGGAAGCGTTACCGATAGGAAGAGCACTTTAGGTATCTGTTTTAGTTTGGGTTCTGCTATGATTTCTTGGGCTAGCAAGAAACAGTCCTCTGTAGCCTTGAGTACTGCAGAGGTTGAGTATATTGCATCGAGTGTTGCATTGATAGAAGCAGTGTGGCTTCGAAAGATTCTTGCTGGGTTGTTTGGACAACCTTGGGAACCCACAGCTATTCATTGTGATAATCAAAGTTGTATTAAAATGTCTGCTAATCCTGTGTTTCATGACAAATCAAAACATGTGGAAACTCACTATCACTATGTTTGTGATATGGTACAAAGAGGTGCCTTACAACTGAAATATGTCAGCACTGATGAGCAGGTTGCAGACATTCTCACCAAGCCCCTTGCTCGTGTGAAGTTTGAATACTTCAGAGATAGGCTTGGAATTGTGGAGAATCCAGCTATGACTGAGAGGGAGTCTCAGTCTTAGTGATGCACTAAGTTGCATCTTCCAACCTCTGCAGGCAATGCATGGTGGAGTCACCCTCTGCGGGCAATGCATGGTGACAGTATTTCCTTCTTTGGGAGAAGATTGAGGTGAAAGACCTCTTCCACCCTCTGCGGGCAATGCAAGGTGGATCCATCCTCTGTGGGCAATGAAAGATGGAAAGTTTTGTTGTCTTCTTGCAGGTTACTTTTTCATCCACTGCGGGCAATTTAAGATGAAGAAGTCCATGATGCATGATTACACTATTTGCTAGAATCCTCCCTAGCTAAGAGGGAGTGTTGAAAATAATAGCTAGCTCGGATACCTGATTGTTTGAATTTGAATGTTGTCATGGACAATTAAAATTCAATATGTATTTATCTATGTTAAATCGAACTATTATGGGGCTGGGCCCAAAAGGGCAATGTAATTTGATAAAGGCAATATGATTTGATAAAGGCAATATTATCATTATGAGTCCTGTCCTATTTAAGGTGGCTCAATAAAATGTAAATAAATAAAATATCATAGCAAGGCCGACCTTGCAAGATAGCGCCCAAAGTTGGATATATAACAAACATCATTCAAGGCATTCATCACCACCATCTTATGCGAATGTAATCTGCTCTCCAAATCAGCGATTTCTCCTTCACTTGTGCGAACTTGTTCAAGTCAATTGTGTGAATTTATTAAGGCTGATAGTGGGGTGAATTTGTTCAAGATCCATGTGAATTTATTGAAGTCTCTCTTCAAGCGAATCCCTTGAAGGAATTGAAGGTGTCATCTGCTGTCTGTTACTTCAAGGCTGCAAATACCTTTTCCATTTCAGCGAACTACATTGTCTATGTATTCAAGGGTGCAGGAAGCATCCTTTCAAATCTGATTTAGCTATCTTACTGTCTGAACAGCAAACTGAGATAAGTTTTATTGCCTTGTAATTGCCTACATTTGAGATAATACATATTGGATTTGAGGCTAGGTTTTTCACCTCCAAGAGGGAGGTTTTCCTAGGGTATTAGTGTGTTGTTGTCTTGTGTTTTTCATTGCACTTTCAGTCTGTTATATCTGATTGCTAAAATTAACAATAATTGGGTATGGATTTGCGGAAGCAACAATTTACGGGTACGGGTACGTCTGTACACACACACACACACACACACACATATATATATAGTGATAAAATAAATATATAATATTAAATAAAAAATATACTTAATACCCGATATATATATATCTATATAGATTATAATGAAATATGTTTAATTTTTTTTTTTAATATATTATCAATTTATAATAATATAAATAATACATATATAATAATATATCTATTAATGGTTCAAAAAATAATGACGAAAAGTAAATGACAAAAATAAACACTGTTGAAAAATTAATTTGTTCAAAAAGTAAATTTATATGGCTTGGATGGAAGCTTGAGGAACTGCACACAGAGGCAAAACATGGAGGTGAGACACGGATGCAATGCCATGATTTTCTGACAAATCCGAACAATGGCAAATGGCAATGAAAAATTACAATTTTTTCTGAATCTGCCTGAGCCGCACCAAGGATGAATCCAGGGGTGAACCTGGTTCATACCAAAACCTGGCTTGTACCCGGCTTTGATTCCGGGCCTTACCTGCAAAATCCGGTATTTGAGATATTACATGAAGAAATTGTAGAATATAAGGGTCTGGTTTACATTAGCTATGATATAATTAGTGAAGTCAACAATATGTAAATAATCACAAAGATGCTGAAATAGCTATGGAGACAATGATGTGTAGAAATAGACATATATAATATTGTTTTAGCATTTAGGTGTTTGCACAGAATGACCATACCACATAGAAGTAGTTAGACGGACTGCCTGAGATTATGTGTTGAGATATATCAGATCCTCTATGCCATCGATAGTCCCTTGGATGTTTGTGTAGTTTCTTATACGCTTTAGCCTTTCTTTCATGCTGGAGGATCATGCCTATTCCCTGTAGTCATTTCATTTGTGAATTGGCACCTTTCTATAATTAATTGTTGCCCCTTCATAATCCACGTTTTATCTTTATTGAACCAATTTACTTAATCCTTGGGAATTAATAATTTGATAACAAAATCGTTGCACCTTTTTAATGCTAAACAAACCCGATATGAGTTAGGGGATGACTAGCTTGATAGGAACTGGATGATTTGACCTTAGGGTTCGATCCCATGAAATTGTGATGTCTTACTTTGTAAGACAATTTCATGGCCTAGATTGGTTTGCTAATTAAGATTGTCAATTCGGGGGCATGACACTTCTCAATGAAGTTCCTTCATCTCCTCATGTCATTTTGGCACTAGCAAGGAAGCAGAGGCTGCACCTTCATCAAATATAGCATTCCTATGCTTTGCCATCCCTATAGCATCTTATACCTTTGCCATTGCCATCTTCCAAATTGATCAAGGAGAAACAATTTTAGAAGTCAGAGCCTTAAATTTGCCTAAGCAATATAAAATGCTAGATTAGAAATGAAGTCACCTCCAACCCTTTTTTGCGTAGCAAACCTTTCATAAAACCTAATGCTGCTTTAGACTCATAGGAAAAGATTATTTTTAGCCTCCTATTAGAGACAATATTGCGTGTCTTCCCTTTTCTGAACTTTGCTTACTCTAAATCTTGCACCAGACTACAACCTGAGAAATACCCACTAGACAACTCTAGAGCCTTTAATGTCTCTTGATATCAATTCCTTGGCATGCTTGAGGTATTAACACAACTAATGCTGTTGTCCACCATACCATTGCCAAAGGATTTAGCACCTACATTTTTGCTAATCCCCATCCTCTGCACCATAATTGACAAAATACTCATTTAATTTCACACATGCTTTGCATATAATGTGGGTACTTCACTAGGAAATGGTATATGAAGCCCTCAAATCATTTAAATAATGATTTGGCCTAACATCAGCCTGCCAACATGGAGCCTAGTTTGCATTTTCATGGAGGCTGAAAGTTTAGGTGGCTAACTTGATCGGTCCATGAACTTTGGAACTGACTATATGACTGTTATGGGCTCTTGAAAAATCCCTTAACGAGCAAGATAATCTGCTGCAAAGTTTAAATGTGCTTGTGATGAAAGCTGATAAAATAAGATTTCTCCTTTAACCCAGAGACAACTTCTACATATCTATTTAGCATCCAATTCAGATTGCTCCCTTTATTGACAGCATTTATTACCATCATTGAATCATTTTCAACTACTTAATTTTCCTTTTGCAAAGTGCAGCTGCAGACCTGCAAGCAACATTCCCATTCTGCTTTATTATTTTTCCTTATACATAATAAGAGTGAGCCTCCATAAACGAAACCTCCTTTAGAATCATGAAGCCTCCATAAGATTATTAAACTTAGGCCAAGTTAGAAAAGTTTTTAAAAAAGGCATTGGAAGAATCCTTGAAGCGGGCCTATTCAAATAGTTGTGATAAATATTAGAAGTACAAGGTATAAATTTAACCAGTCAAAGGTGTTTTGGTTGAATAAAAAAGTGATATATATTGGAGTCCATCTATTTGTCAACAAGCAAACTAAACTGATGAAACATTGGTGACAAGTTGTAAATTAAATATATGGCTTGAAAGACAGAATATGGTCTTGATAGACAAGTTTAAATAACCTTGAATTTAGACATAAAAGGAAAGTGAAGACGACAAAACTTGAAAATGAAGCTCAATATGAGGCTTACTGTATGCATGTGTGTGTATACTGTCAGTAACTGTATACACATATAGATAGATAGATGTTTATATTAGGTTGAAGATTAAAGGGTTTGTAAATTGTTCTTCTTTCTGAAATTAAGATTCCAAGTTTATAAAATAGTTTCTCGAGATATTGATGTCATAAAAATGTCACTATTATAATCACAGTTAACAGGAGGCAGGGACTGGAACTGGTATTGTGGACATGTATGTCAAAATGGCAGAAATTAAAAAAAAAAATATATAATCTAAACTTGGTAAAAATAATTTTATGCTGTCACCTTAAAGAATATCAAATGTATAAAAATAAAGAAAATGACATGTTAAAGTGAAAACACAGATGTAAACAAAGCAAAGATTTATTAAATTGATATTTGATAACCAGCATTATGACAGACAACTTAATTTTAAACACTTGGAACTGATGGGAGAATCAGGACAAGAATGGTATTATACTATTATTTTAAAAATGTGGTAAGAGTATACTTAGAGGTGGCTATATTAAATGCTTAAAAATAAAAAAAATAACATGTCAAAGTGTAAAAACAGATGTAAACAAAGCAAAGATTAATTATATTGATATTTGATAACCACTATTATGACAATTTTTTTTTGAAACACTTGGAAATGACAGGAAATTCAGGACAGGAATGGCATTAAAAAAATAAAATGGTAACAGGGCGTTTAGAGGTGGCTATATCATAAATCAATCAATAAAACTCCTATGCACATAGGCATCTTAAGAATTATTATTGTTCATTTTGTATAATTAGATCTTTAGGCTTTGATAAATAACTCAATTTGAAGCATAAAATACATTTCTATTAGTTTGTATCTTTAGTTCTTTTAGCTCTTGTCAAACTTATATAAATTCTCAAGGAAAAATCAGTTCAGTTTCTATGATATTTATGAGAAGCATCTATAGGAAGTTTCTCACATATAAGGGATGCTTATTGGAGATGTATATAGACACAAAAATAAATTATTTAAACTTTCTTGATGTCTAAGTCATCCCCATATGTCTCTGAGATGGGGATGTTTTTATTATATGGGAGACAAGTATGAGTGTTTCTGGTTAACCATGTTGAAAAATCAAAACCATCTCAAAAGCCTTTAGTATCCAAAGATTAAGCAGAACATTTTTTTGCAGAAAGGATAAATTAAATTAATGAAAATAAATTACATCCAAATACAAATTTGAGATTTTCAAATACCCATAGCTATCAAGATTGTCAAAAGCTGAAATATCTAGGGAGGTTTCACAGAATACCACCAAGCCCCTAAACCAAACTCATGTCCCCAACAAGATTCAGAAAGAAGAAATTAAGTTTGATCATGATGAAGCTGTTGGTGTAGATCCTGTTAAAATTATTGCCATTGATGTCAAAGGAGATATCAAAGGAAATCTAATTGGTGCAACGTATCAATGTCTTCATTGAGAAAGAGGCCAAAGGCCGCTAATCGTTTCTCCTTAGCAGCACTCATACTTATATTATTCCCTTTGAAGATTGCTGGCGGACTCCCTTTGTTATATGCAAATTCACATTACCTTAATATTTATCTTTGGGCCAACCATACTTTGGCATATAAATAAAGTTACTATATTCTATGCTGGGCGACAACAAATGTTCCAAAGCCATTTGTAAATAAAGTTTAAATTCTAAGTTTTAAAAGGTAATAGAATTATCCTTAAGAGCAGTGATTCCATAAGGAGGCAATTATAAGATGTAGCAATCAATATTGAAGAAGCAGCGATTTATGTGTAAGGAGTAGTGATTATTTTTTACAAGGCATCGATTTATTTGCAAGGCAGAGATTAAGTGATAGAGGTTAATAAGGCAGTGATAGTGAAGCATAAAGAGAAGCGATCAATCATTCACAAAAGACAACATTAAGTTTGTTAAGGGTTGTTAACAAAGGGACGTCACCTTTGGTGAGAATTTGTCCCTCCTTTGAATCAACACCTCCCTTCTATGCTATCACCTCCCTTCATATAGAGACATGAGGATATGAAAGGAAATAAGGAATAAGTGGAAAATGTATAATGTGTAGAATGTCTTGTCATTTAAACACAAGCAGTTTTTTTCAAGAAAGGCAAGTGAGAGCAAAATAAAAGGATCTATAATTCAAACTCAAGTAGCCTTTTATGAAGAAAAGAAAAATCATTTGATAGAAGGCAGATTATTGTGAAGGAGAATGTATGTGTGAGCCTATTTGTGAAGGTAAATAAATGTGAGAGATATATGAAGGATATTTATGATTAAAGAGATAAATGATATCATCATGGAGGAAATAAATGAAGTGAACATTGTTGAGTGATAAAGATATATCATATATACACCAGCAGATTTGTGTGTGTTGAATAAAAGTTATAAACTTATATCATACAAGCACAAGTTGATTTGAGGAGAAGGAAACGTAGAAGATTGTCAACACAGATTTTGTGAAGGAATCATAGCAGATCTGAGAGCAAGATTATAGCAGATTTATTAACAGATCTGTGAGCAAAATTATAGCAGATTTTGGGAGCAGATTTATAGGAGATTTTGGAGAAGAATTTTTTTGTTAGAGGTTGTGTCTCTTGCTGGGTTGGTGCTCAGTAGTGTGGATTGGTATCTCTAGTAGGTTGGTGCCTACAAAGTCTGTTAGAAGATTTTTTATAAGCAATATTTTGCCATGGTTTTCTGTTGAAGGGGTTCCACATAAATTGTGTTCTTCTTGTGTTCTTAATTGTTGATGTTTTGCAATAGATATTATTGTGGTTATTAATTTGAAAAAGTAAGGGATTATCTTGTATTGATTCACCCTCCCTCTTAGTATAAGTGTGTGCTAAAGGCAAAGCCTCCTAGTCGGTGACATTCTAGTCATTATTCATTTTGGAAACCCATTTGGCTGAATAGTCAGCCAACTAAATTTGTTCCAAATTTTTCTCCATCTATGAAGCTCTCCACAAAAACCTTGCTTCTGTTCCAGATACTGATAACCAAGAAAAACTCAATAAAATCCTTTAGAGTCACTAGCCCAAGCAAGCACATCATATCCCTCCAAAGAATTACATGGCCTATTCATTCTTGAGAATTGATAAAATAGTAGCCCAATCTTTAGATGATCCCCTTTTAGGCCAAACTTTAGGATCCTTCTAATAGCATATCCTAGATTCCCTCATTAAAATACTATTCTTAAAATCTGCAATGGTAGACCACTATGTTGCGTAAAAAAATTCACTTAAGCGTTGAAGATGCATGAATCTTGAAAGGATTGAAGGGTGAGAATCCCAAGAATCCTTCCAAAAAAGAGCTTTATTACCTTTATTAATAATCTGGAACAAGCCTTCCTTAATAACAAAAGCTCCTCTCTTGATAGCATTTTGGACCATAGAACCTCTCCCAATCGAATCAATTTTGGGAATGTCCCATTCAATAATTCCTCCCAAATACTTAAAATGAGCTTGATAATTAAATTCCAACCGCCGTAGGCTTAAGGCCATGCTGATGTGTTTTTTATGCACCTCAAACATAGAACAAATACCAAGGTATCTTACCCTCTCTTGAACAAAATCTTCCCAAATGTAAAACCATGTGATCAATTGGAAGACTCGAATATTTTGAAATGTCAAGTCTTGACATGCGGATAAGCTCAATGGTTTGATGTGATATTGCTGGAATCACAAGGGGACTTACGTTGAATGTATGAATGTTTGGATACTTGGATGTTGTTGGAACTTGATTATCTGATATTGAAATCTTATGATGCTTTCTTTCCTAAACTAACTTGAACTGAAAAAAAAGGACAAAAGGGGAAGGGTTTAGGAAGACTAATCTACTTCTAAGAATGTAAGAAGTAATGAATGACTTGGTGAAACTCAACTAGACTTTGCTTTGACATCAATGAACAACTCCACAAAACTAGTGCAATCTTCTAAGGTAAATATATGATGTTCAAACTACCACCGACAACATAGACACCATCGAGACAATGCATATCAATGTGTTAATAGCAATTGAAGTTAAGCTTGAATAAGGATTCTAGTTGACCACACAAGGCAAGTTTACAATCAACAAACTGCTAGTAGCATGGATATGCGAACTTCACCATTAATAATCCACAAGATCTTTCATTCAATTAACAAACATTAAAACAAATGAGAAGTAGAAACCATGCAACTTGTTGAAACAACACATTTCACCATATATTCAATGAAAAGAGTATATTCATTTACAAGTCTTAGCAACAATTTCTTCTTCTCGTACCCTACTCTACTCTAACTTCTAATTCCTAATTGCCTTACCAACTTCTACTCCTCTAACATTCTTCTATAAACCTTTACAAATGAGAACTTTGAGCCTTATATAGAGGTCTCACTACAATGAATGGCTCAGATTGATTCACAATCAATGGCCAAGATCAAAAGATAGAAACCCTAATTAGGGTTGTTACAACCACCATTACATTGGCCAATGAGAGATGAGGATAGGTAAGATAAATAATATTTGATGTAACGCCACGTGTTACTTGCTCCATCCTTGAATGAATGCTGATTTGGTACCCCTTTGATTGGTCAAATGGTGACCGGAATGCCACCTCAGCTTGCCTTGTAGACTTAATCAATTTGCCTTCAATATTCCTCATGATGTTTGGAATTCCTTGTGATATTTTGCATTTCATCCTTATGTTAGGGAATTCCCCTTGAACAAATTCCCCACTAACGTTGTTTGACTTTGAGATCCCTTGATGAAGTTTCTACTTTGTAATGTGGAATCCCCCGTGCTCATGTCTTGGATTTGTCTTTCCTCATTTGTTCACCATCATTGTGAAGTTTGCTTCATGTTTGAGCTTGTCCACATCCTTGCTTTTGGAATCTCTGTCTCGAAATCCCCTTCCAATCCTTGAAATGTTGATCTTCTTCCTGGAAATATATCTTTGTCAAGTCTCCTCCTTGCCTTGGGCAATCCTCTTTCACCTCAAGCCTTGATCATCATGCTTCCTTTCCTTGTAGCAGACCTGCAAAACAAACAAATATTGAATCAAACACCTAGGGGATAAACCTTGTTTCAACCTTGGTGGGAAATCGATCCTCAGAAAGATAGATCAGTTCCTAAAACATCCACATTATCTTTCGCCATTTCTTCACTTGGTGGAATTTTGATGCCCATAGGGACTTCTCATTCCTCATGACTTATGCTCTTCCTTTATAATTTTGCCCTCAAGTGGAAATCCAACGGTCATTGGGACTCATTGTCCTTGAAAAATTTGTGTTGATTTGATCACCATTTGATGGAGTGGAAATTCAAACCTCATCTGGACACTTCAATGTTCCTTACTTTTGTCCCAGCTTGTGATAGGTAATTTGAACAATCAATTTTCCAGAGTTAACTTAGGTTCTGATTTCAATCAGAAAATTGGAACTGTGTAACATAATTCTGGAAAATACAAAGGATTTGATCAAAATCTGGAAAATTTGTCTTTAGAAAACCTGATTTTCAGACTTAGGATAAGTCTGATTTTGATGCTTAAGTCTGAAAATGCACCCTTAAACTCAGAAAATGAATGATATTTCACTGTCTCAGGTTTGATTGCTAAGTTTAAATTTCTGAGGACACCTCTGAAAATCGTGTTTCAATGCCTGGAAATTATGTGTTTTCAGTTTGAGACCATGGCTGGTAATGTTGTCTCAGGTTTGATTTTCTGAGTATGAGGTCTGAAAACACCTCTACAAACTGAGTTTTAATGGCTGGAAACCCTCATGATCAATGTGCCACACCAACCCTTAATGCGATTTGCCCAAAATCAACTGAAAATCACCACGTATTTGGTGTAGACAATGGCTGGAGACAATGTTTTCAGATTTTACCTTCTTTAATCATTAAATATATGTGGTAGGGGAAAATCGATGCCAATTGGGACATATTTATCTTTAAAATTTCACTTGACTTTCACTTTCAGCCTCTTGGGGAAATTCATTCCCCATTGGGACACATATTTTCACTTAAATTCATCCCAATTTGCAAATTAAAACCTTGAGGGGAAAATCTACCCTCATTTGAACACAATAATTTCCTCATTTAACTCATTCCACTTGACAAATCCCCTCCAAGGGAAAATTGATGGCCATCAGGACACACAAATTTGATCATTTTCATGTAAAATACCCCCCGATGGAAATTCGCTCTTCATCGGGACTCAAATTCCAATTAAAAATCATCAAATTCCATCATAATGTCCTCCAGGGGAAAATTGAACCCCATCAGGACACATAAAACTTGTCATTTTACCTCCTAGTGGAAAAATGTGGGTCATCGGGACACATACTTCATACATTTTGCTCTTGTAGGCTTAGTAGAAAAACAACCTCCATCAGGACAACTTACTTTAACACCTTAATTTCATGGGGGAAAACTATCTTCCATCGGGACTCTGATGATTTTCACACTGTAAAAGCCCAAACTTAATTTTGTCATTTCGTGCAATGGAAATTCTATTTCCATCGGGACTTAAAACATTTTAACTGGATTTGAGGGGTGGAAAACAGGAGTCCATCGGGACTTTGTGCATTTTTGACTTATTCTATCTCCTAGGAGTGGAAAAACGACTCCTATAAGGACTTTTGATGCTCTAGCCCGAAACTCACACCAATTTGCAACATTTTAAACATTTTTCGCTCAAATTTTGAAGGCAAATCGTGACTCAACACTTAGAAAAATAAACTAACAAGCTGCTAAGGCAATTTGACACCTAGGATCATTTCCTTGCAATTTTAACACCCTTTTGCATTTTGACATGACACCCTCTCATAAGCAAAGGCAAACACTAGGAAATTATTGCTAAACTATGGTAATCCAAGCAAAACACCTACCCTAAAAAGCGAAAATGTGGGGGTCCCCCCATTTGCAATGGGGTGATATGTGAAAATGTGAAAATGTGACAATAGGCCACCATGAGATTAGGACTACAAACTTGGTCCCAACTAATTAAATTCCATTTCTGGGACAAATTTCCTGCCCGAAGAAATTTTTATGAGAATCATTTGAGGAAGCTTTTTGGAGCATATAAAATCATAAATCTCTAAAGAGGACGAGCTTGCAAAACAAACTTTATGAGAGTCAACCTTCTTCCAATAGATTACCATTTGAATGTCCAATAACTAATCTTTATATGAAGCTTATCTAAAATTTTCTTCCAATGTGCACTTTTTTCTTTTCTTTTTTTTGATTGGTGAAATGCAAGGATTTTAAACCTGGCTTGCACTAGGTGAGGCCACAAATGGGGGACCTCATCCTCGACATTAACACATCGAAAACAACCTAGACCTGTGAGCACGATAGTCCAGCTGGGGCACAAGGCCACCGAGCCCACCAACCTAGCGAGGGTCTGGCATAGATATTAACACGTGTGAAACCAATGGCATGAAGGCCACTATGGTTCATAATCCGTGAGCACATTGGATCAGCGAAGGCACAAGCCCGCTATCATAGTGGCCCAACAAGGATTTTAACCTTGGTGGCAATATATTCCACAACTTAACCATAACACTGTAGGATCAACCCCCTTCCAATGTGCACCTTTAAGAATACCAAAAGTTAAGAGATTTTCTCAAGTAATCAAAAGGAAGATTTGTTGGATGGCCATTGGTGTTAAAATAATATTAATATCTTTTATAATGGTCATCTTCTATTTTTAGCAGTCATCTTAGTTGTCGACTTATTTAGCTATTTAGCTTTTTAGTCGACTTATTTAGCTTGTTAAGTTAGCTTTTTATTATTTAGCCTTTTAAGCTATATTTAGCTTTTTAAACTTATTTGATTTCACTTTAACGACTAGTTCTATTTATAGAACATCGTCTTGTAACCTCTATATATACGTGTGTATATTATTCAATGCATAGATGACACACTCACCGAAAACTCAGCGAGTGACAAAAACTCGCCGGGTTTTTGGACTTGGCGAGTAGTAATGACTTCTACTCGCAAGGAAAACTCGCCCGCATTCCCTTATCAGCCGAAAACGGCATAAAATCCATTCATTTTTTGTTTTTCAATATGGTTTTGGGCTGAGAAGGGGGAAACTCACTTGGAAGGGCTTGCAAGGTGATTTGGAGTGATTATTGAGTGATTCCAAGTGGATTTGAAGGGGATTTGAAGGGAAAATCAGATTCCAGGTAAGTTTTTTTATTTATTTTTCTATGTTTTTTTAAAATAATTTGTTTATTTTTTGTTGCATTTAGATTGATTACAAATGATTCCTCGGTAGTCTAAATCATTTCTAAGTTATTTACACAAGATTTAACACAAGTTTTGTTGAATTTTCACAATTTTTTGAAGAATCTAGTTTTCAAAATTTTTTTCAAACCCTACTTTTTTAAAAAAAAAACTTCGAATGATGTCTAAATTTATTTAAATTAATGTAGATAGTTTACTTAGTGCTAAATTGTTTAACTAAAATGTTAATTTTTTTTTTCACTTTGTATGTGTAGGTTAAGTAAGCATTAATCATGGCAAGGGAGCAATGGCCACTAGATCCATGCCCATCTGGATATATAGGCACCCATCCTAGAGGTGCTAGAGATGGGGCATGGAGGTATGCCTATGAGGGACCCAATCCTGGGTCAATTATATGCATAAAGTGTGAGAAAATACTTCATGGAGGCATCAACCGCCTCAAATACCACCTTGCAGGAATAGATAGGCATGATGCTAGAGCATGCCCTGGGACCAGTGAAGAAATAAAAAGACAAATGATTGCCCTACTTGCAGCTGGGGAAGAGAAGAAATTGCAAAGGAAGAGGGCAAAGCTAGCCATGAGATCAGCCATAGCTGAATCTCAAGGTGTTTCTATTGACCTTGAAGAGGAAGAAGAAGCACTTGAGGGCATAGTGGGCTCTCGGCGTGGCCCACGTATCCGCAAACCCACCATCAACTCGCCCATTGCTTCTGCTTCCTCTAGTAGAGTACCTGGCACTGTTCCACTTCCATCACAACGATCAGGGTCGATAGGTGATTATTTTGTGCCTAGGAACACACCTGGAGCACAACCATCATTAGAGGCCACTGGATGGAATAAGGAGGTACATGAGAAAACTGACATTGCAGTTGCTGATTTTTGGTACTTCAACAACATTGCATTCAATGTGGCGGAGAATGCTTATTGGCTGAATTTGGTGATTGCTATGATAGTTTCAGGAAAGGGGTGCAAGGCCCCTTTTCGCAAGGATTTGAGTGGGAGGTTAGTAAATTACTACATAGTCCACTTGATTTCATTTTTAACTATTTTTTAGATTTCTTGTTTATTAAATCAAAATTGTGTACTAAGACCTAATTTCACTTTGCACTTATAGGTTGCTCACAAATGCAGTTGCTAGGGCAAGAGAAGTGATGGAGGATCAAAAAATTGAATGGGCAAATAATGGCTGCACCATTCTTTCTGATGGGTGGACAGATGGCAAGAACTGCACCATCATCAATTTTTTGGTTGCTTGCAAGGACAATGTAGTGTTCTTGAAATCTGTTGATGCCTCCAGCAAGGTGAAAAATGCAGAAACATTGGCTGGAATGTTGGAGCATGTCATCATGGAGGTGGGGGTAGAGAATGTGGTGCAAATTATCACAAATAATGCAACAACATATGTGTCAGCAGGTAGAATCCTTTTGAATTATCACCTTTAGGCATTATCAATATTTTCTATTGTTGTGGGCTTTGTTTTACTTGGTTGCATGTTTCTTAAGAATAAATTCTTCTTTTGCAGGAAGAATCCTCCAAGAGAGGCACCCCACTCTTTTTTGGACACCTTGTGTAGCACATGTCCTTGACCTTCTTTTGGAGGACATAGGAAAACTTGAGTGGGTGACTCCAGTTGTGGAAGATGCAAGAAGGATCACCAAATATATTTACAATCACCCTTGGGTCCTAAATTTGATGAGACAGCACACCCAAGGGAAAGATTTGGTGAGAGCTGGTGTCACAAGGTTTGCAACGATTTTCTTGACGTTGCAAAGCATTCTTGCTGCATTGACTTCTTTGAAACAAATGTTTGTGAGTGGAGAATGGCTTAACTCACCTTATTCAAAGAAGCCTGAAGGAGAGGCTATCGCATGCATAGTCTTCGACAACCAATTTGCACAAAGGGCTGCAGAGATTGTGAAGGTTGTTACTAAGTTACTTCAAATCTTTAATTTTTAAATTTTAGTTATTCTTGATTCAAGTCTCTCATTACTAATTTGTGACTTCATTATTTAAATTTTGATCATTTTGTAATTTGTATTTTTCAATTGTAGGTGTTAGAGCCCTTGGTTCGAGTTCTTCGCTTGGTGGATGGGGATAAAACCCCAATGGTATATCTTTATGAGGCCATGGATAGGGCCAGGGAGTCTATCAAAAATTACTACAAGGGGGATAGGCTCAAATTTGATCCCATTTGGGAAATTGTTGATAGGAGGTGGAACAATCAGCTCCACCAACCCATTCATGCAGCAGGGTACTTCCTCAACCCTCGTTTTAGGTTCGGGGGTTCTTACTCAGATTCGAATGGAGAAGTCATGGAGGGCCTCAGTACATGCATTGAGAGGATGGTACCTGATGTTGAGGAGAGAGACCTCATTGTGAGTGAGCTCCAAAATTATGAGGGAGGAAGGGGTAAGCTATTCTCTTCAGAGCTGGCTAGGAGAGGAAGAACCACTCAAACCCCAGGTATAACATTTGCCATTTGGATTTTGGGATCTAAAGACTAAATGATTGATAAATTATGTTTTCTCTTTTCTTTTAGCTTTCTAACTTTTCCATTTTATTTATTTTGCAGATGCTTGGTGGCAAAATTGGGGTGGAAACACCCCACATCTCAAAAAATTTGCCCTCAGAGTCTTATGTCAGCCTTGCAGTTCATCCAATTGTGAGCGCAATTGGAGCTTGTTTGAAGCAATCCACACGAAGAAGAGGAGCAAGTTAGCGCAGAAACGACTCAATGACCTTGTCTAGGTGCAATATAATCTTCAATTGCGTGTAAAGAAGGTAGAGGAACTAGAAGGTGGTCCAATTGATTTGGATGATATAGATCCTTACAGTGATTGGACATCACAGGAGCAACCTCCATTGTTTTCCGACACTGACATCACTAATTTGGAGAGGCAGGCTATGGAGGAGGGGGTGGATTTGGTTTCAGGTTGGATGACATTGAGGAGGATGAGGATGAGGATTCATTGCCAGTGCCAGAGGCAGGTGGAGACATAGCTTCATCCAGGATGGAGGATGAGTCTGAATCAACCATACCAAGCGAGGAGGCACAGTCACGCCCAGTCCCACAACAGACTTATACGACTAGACAGTCTAGACCCTCTAGTTCTACCTCTCCCCAAGTTTTTGCTAGAGCTGGGAAGGGGAAGTTGTAATTGTAATTTGTAATGATGTATTTACTTTTGTTTTTACAAAAACTATTTAGTAATTTACTATTTTGCTTCCAGGCTTCCAGCCATCAGCATTCCTCATGAGGATGTGATTTTGTAGACACTTTGCATTTAAATATATCTAGAACCAGCTTGTTTCTTTTGTGTTATCATTTATTGACTCATTGGATGCATCTTCTCATTAAATTTTGCAAAAAAAATGCATTTTTTACTAAGTTTAAGCGTGTTTTTAAGTTGCGGAGTTTTTCGCCAAGTTTTTTTTCCAAGGGCTCGGCGAGTCGAGCTGAGTCGCGAGTAGTTCAACTATGGTTCAATGTATTTATCCGATTATTGAATCATTCATTCAATTTATTTTTCATGGTATCAGAGCATGGAAATTAAAAATTTCGAAAGTTTTTGTTATTAAAATTTTTTGAAGTTTTTATTGAAGAGATTTTTTTAAAAAGTGTTTTTTTTTAAAAAGAGCAGGTTCTTTTTCTCTTCCTGGGCGGATTATTTTTTGCAGGTTGAAAATTTTTCTAGGGTTTCTGCAATTTTCAACTAGGGTCTTGACCCTTCAATTCAAGTCGAAAATTTATTTTGGTTGCTATTCTTGGTGGGTGTTTTGAGACCTCAATTGGATCGTCATCAAATTTTTCTGGGTGCATCGTTTTCCGTACCTCAATTTTTTGAGCCATCAGATTTGCATTCTGATTTCAGATTCTTGGGTTTTTCGAGAGCTTTTTTGGGTTGGTCTCATATTTTTTTGGGTGCCTCGTTTTCCATGCCTCGAATTTTGTGCCAGCGAATTTGCCTTGGAATTTAAAAACAGTCCGCGATTTTTGCTAATTCTGTGGACATCGGAAATTGTGGTGTTTTCTGGGCACCGCTTATGTTGTACATCTGACCTAGGGTTTCTGCCCCTATTTTTTTTTGCGTTTTTTTTGAAAAAATAAAATCATCTATTTTTTCTTTTTTTTTTACAAAAAAAATCAGAAGTATTTTTTTATTTTCTGATTATTTTCAGGAAAAATTTCAGGTTTTAAGTTTGCAGAAAATTTTAATTTATGGGTTTCTTCCAAACCTCAAAATTCATGCATTGGGATTCGTGTCTCGATTTCCACTCCAAGGTTTCAGATTTTTTGTGCAGTTGCTTTTATTCTGATTTTTGAATTAGGTTCTTTTGTCTCATGCTTTCACTAGGTTGACCTCGTTCAACCTCCATTTTCGTGATGGCATATTTGATTAACATTATGTTGGAACACAGTCAAAAGTTCAACTGTTGCCACAACACTTGGAAACAGTGCATGTTCACGATATCTGAATATCGTGACCTTTATCAGATTGATTTAGGCTAGACCTCATCTTACAGTCCTAGGGGTTTCACGATTTTTTCCTGAAAAATTGTCTGTCGGTTTTTTGATTTTTTCCACAAAAAAATCATGGGCTGGTTTTCACATTTTTTTTCTCAAAAATTGTTCACAGGGTTTAGAATTTTTTCCTTCAAAATTATTATCTGTCATCCACAAAGCTTGGGTGGGATTTCTAGGTTTTCACGATTTTTTCTTCAAAAATTGTTTGTTGGTTTTTACGATTTTTTCTTCAAAAATCATCTGTAATGCATGAAGTTCGCGTGGGATTTGTGATTCGCGAAATTCTCTATTTTTGATCGATTTTTCTCCTAAAAAATTGTGTTTTGTTGCAGTTAGTTTTGGGTCATACTGTCAGGGCGAACATCTGCAATCGTGGTATCTTGCAGTCTGTTTAGGAGTTGTTGGAGCAAACAGTTCTCAGTACTCTTCTGCAAAAGGGTTTGCTGATTTTTTCCTCAAAATCATGGTTTGAGGCTTCAGTAATTCATATGTGTCAGATCTCTAATTCGCGTGTGAAGGCTACATTAGCTTGGATGGCTTTTGGTACTATTGGTCATTTACATTTTGCAGATCTTGGGAGGGCCTCTGTAGTAGTAGATGGTCTTTGCATTTGTGATCATAACACCTGCAGTGTCTTCTGTAGGGTATTGAGTACGATGACCATTAGGGTGGGTGTTAAAATAATATTAATATCTTCTATAATGGTCATCTTCTATTTTTAGTAGTCATCTTAGTTGTCGACTTATTTAACTATTTAGCTTTTTAGTCGACTTATTTATCTTGTTAAGTTAGCTTTTTAATATTCACCCTTTTAAGCTATATTTAGCTTTTTAAGCTTTTTAGCTTATTTGATTTCACTTTAACGACTAGTTCTATTTATAGAACATCGTCTTGTAACCTCTATATATACGTGTGTATATTGTTCAATGTATTTATCCGATTATTGAATCATTCTTTCAATTTATTTTTCAATTTGAGCATTAAAGAAAAAGATGTATCTAAACACAACATAGTATGGGAGTGTGTTATGTTTTATCTTGTCCTTGGGATCTTGGTCTATGTATTGTTTTGGTAGAGAAAATATTATGTTAATTCTATACATAGGTGTGCAGTTGCCCCCATCTTTTTACTGTTCAATGTTTGATCTTATGTTTTGCAAATCATTTTTTATTATCATTGGGAAAACTAGAAATGAAAAAGCAAATTGTGAATTAAATAACTAAATGTTCACAAACTGATGAACAACAGGAGATCAAATCAAAGCAATAGAAAATGCTATGACTTAGAAGCCTTTTAAACATGATCTGTGGGCTTCATAGCATCCGTCAGTCACTGTTGCTTGATCCATAGCATCAAGTTCTGCTGTAGCTGCACCCAGGACTCGATGAAAAGCAGGAAATGTCTAACTACTGGATGAATATGAATAAGAGAAATGGATGTAGGGCCATTAATTTGCCCTTGTGAAATTTTATTGTTTGGAATGTAAAATCTGTGTAATCTTTCCAAAAACACTTTCACCAGAGCTATGCACTGAACAAGGGCGAGGATGAAAAACAAATTCTGTTTGAGAGACATTTGCATTTCCAAGTTTCATTGCAAAATACTTGTTCCAGATCTTATCTTTTGTATTAGATTGTTTTGTCAAAGTGGATATTAAATATTAACCATAAAAATCTTCCCATTTTTGATGTGATAAATATTCTATTCAATCTCAGATTTAAGTGAACACAAAAAAAGAAATAGAGGATATAAATTCAAAACTTTGTTATGAGTATCTAAGGTTATAAGAAATGATGCCATTTTTAGATGTTAGCAATCCTATACTTATACTTTTGTTGGTTAAGATACAGAACACTGAAATTTATGTAAAATGAATACATCGGTTCCAAGTTTGATATTAGTTTATTAGTGGTACTGGTGGTTTATGTCTGTTTGAGTTTCTAGGATGGCAAGGATTTTATGGGTTTTTAGTTGCATAAATAAACATTGTAAAACATTCTAAAGCACTGTGGTAAAATTTCAAAATGTAATTTTATAAATAAAATCTGATTTTTTTGGTATAAGTTTGATTATTATTATTTTTTTCTTTAAAGTTGACTGATCCCTGGGATGATTGAAGTCCCAACGTACCAGGGACGCCCACTCATGCAGGTGATGATAACAGGGTTTTCATGGTAAATTCCTTGAAGATGGCAAGGAGAGATGGAAAATGGGGGATACATGGGGAATGATTTGTCCCTATATATATTCACAACCCCACTTTGCCAAAACAAAAGGGACATCCCCTTATGCTTTCAGAATGTAGGGAACACTTCCCTATGGAAATTTGATGGTAGCTTTGTCCCAATTCAATTTGGGGTGAAATTCAAGACCTTGAAAACCTAATTTGAGAGAATGAAATTACAAGATAGTAAGAACAAGGAATGTAAATAATATTCTGTTGATATCAATTAAATATTTTTTTAAAGTGAAATTGACAAGACAAAATTGCAAGATTTTGATGAAGCTATATCCCAAAGAGATTAAAATCACTAGTTTGAAGTCAAAGGTTTGCTTACTGAAGTCAAAGGTTTGAAGGGTAGGATGTTGTAGGATGAAATCGGATGCACTTTAGTGACAAAATAAGTCCACAAAATTTAATACTCATATAAGTATGTTGTTACTAATATAGCAACGGTTGCTGTTATGAAGAACTTTGTTCCTACCCCTAAATTGATGGGCGATTGTTATAAGACTCTTCATGAGATCACCAAGGGACATCCTAAAATAGAACCATATAATCTTCCTGGTCATGTAAGTTATTATTTCGGATAGTAAGTTTATTGACATCCACATCATATAAAAGGCAACAAAAATTTCAAATGAACAAAAACATTTCAAGTGCCAAATTATTGATCGTAGAGTCACAATCAAAATAGTTTTGATTGAAGAATTTTTTCATATGTGATTTCTCTAAAGAATGATTTTGGAGTGCTGTTTCTTTTATGCACTGCTTTTCTACATGTACTTGTGTCAGTCTTACTGTCATTTGCCATTGCTTTATATGAGTTTGAATTGTTTTAAGAAGGTTATCGTTGGCTCCAAGCAATGTGTGATGGTAAATTTGTTAACTCTAGGTTGTGTTCTGTCAAGATATGCCATTTCATCTGCATTTATATTATAGTAGATATCTTACAAGTGTATCTATTTGTATATCAATACATTCCATCTATTAAGAATTTTTCTTGTTATGCATCCTAAGGTATATCAAAGGCACACTCTCAAATCAAAATTTCGATTTGTGGTAAAGCTCTTCTTCATGATATAACCATTATATTATTGGTGCAATTTAACAGATTTAGAAATTTCAACTAAACAGTGTGATAATTGCTAAGTTATGGTTTTTGAGGAAGTTCGAATTTCCATTCTTTACTTTAAATGACATTTTTATAGCTTTGCTTTGCATTTGTGCTTCAATATAATTCTTCAAATTTTTGCAGTGTTCCATATTTGAATTTCACAAGAATCTATTTTCAGAGCCATTCTCTGACTTTATGAACTTTTTTCAGTTATTTCTTGCAAATTTTAATCATAAGTATTTTATGAATGTCCTTATGAATGTTGATTTCCTTGATAACAAATTTTGTTGCTTCTAAAAATCAATATGGTTTGATATATCCTAAATTCTTTAATCTCTTCCAGTTTCCCAGGTAGAGTATGGAATCTTGAATTTACTAAATTTGGAGGATCCAAGGATTACAGTTCTGATGGACTGTGAAGGGATATCTACTTTAAGATTTCCAATGCATATGGTGAAGTCTTGCTCTAATCTTCTACAAAATCATTATCCATCTCGCCTTGCTGCCTTATATGTGACTAATCTTTCTCCTATTGTGCGAGTCATTGCACAAACTCTTATTCAGGTAAGTTTTACTATTTGAGGTTGTACAGGAATGGGTTTATTCTCTTACAATGGAATTGTTTAGCCTTTTTGATCTAATTGATTTGGAATGCTGTGTTTCAAAGTATGAAAGCAATGCAGTGTATAATATATGCATTAGGCATTTTAACTCTTTCATGTTATCATTGTCAATGTAATTCATTGATTATTTGCTCTTCATGCAAATAGGGAAAGTAATGGCAGGCTATAACTAATCCAAAAGAGCTATTTTGTGATGTTGTATATGTCAGGGAAAATAGACTACAAGTTATTAATAAATAATTTTGGAGGTCTACAAGGGGATGTGAAAAAGTCAAAATACAGAGCTACAAATATTAACTGTTTACATCGAAGAATTATTGATTAGTGATAAATGAGTTTATCATATATCATAAATTATAAAGGTACTTTTTTGGGTGTTATGAGGCTTCAGACTTCAGTATCAGCTAGGTAGAGTTGCAGCTTTGAGAAAATAAAGGCTTCATTATTGATCATCAACAAACTGCATTACATGCTATGAAATACTGCTGTGGCAGAGAGAGAGATTGGTTAATGAAATTAGGAAAAAGAATGCCTTTTGTTTATCAGGTTTCATTACTATTGGAGAAAACTGGTGAGGGAAAACTATGTTCCACCAAGTTTTCGGGATGTGAGGATGTGGGGAAGAGGGAACGTGTTTCGGGGACGGGATTTTTTTAGGCCAATTTTGGGGATGGCAGGGGATGAGAAAGGGAACGACTATATAAGAATATAGTTATTTATATATAAATTTAAAAAATAAATTTCAAATATTCATATAATAACATTAATAAAGCTGCAAAGCTCTAATCATATTGACATATACATTATAGAACCCTCAAAACACAACAATAGAGTTCACATGAGAGTCACAAATTAATATTTAATTGCTTCCATAATTCATGTCAATCTGCATATGATATAAAATTGAAAAATATTAATATTGCATTCACCAAAATGCCCAAAGGCTACAAGTTTGCACTACAAATGTCAAAATGACAAAAGTCACAAATGTTAAAAACTGTAAAACATAGTGATGGAAAGTATGATGGCTGCCTCTAACCAGCATTTGCCAACACTGCATCATAATCGAAGTTTGACTTTGAGTCATTGCCACTATGAGTATGAGTGGCTGTCGCATTCTATGGAATTCCAACCAATTCCTCCTATATCTCCTCCACATCAATCTGGGTGGCATCCTTTGGATCAACATCCCATCATAAAGCTGGAGTCTGTCGATAATCTAAAGTTTGATGATCATAGAGTCACAAAGCACTATGCACGACCATCAATTTCTCTGTAAGTCTAGAGGTCAATCTGCTCCTCTTAATATAGTGAATAAAATTGTATGTGGACCAATTCCTCTTTGTAGTAGATGAACTAGCAACTTATGAAAGGAAGTGAATGGTAGAATTCTCAACTTTGGTCCATTTTTTCCATGCCATGTCCACCACCCAATAGGATCCTTTTGAGCTAATGTAGCTCTATCTATCTTCGCTTCTGGTTTGCCAAGTGTTGGACCATGAAGATTAGTAAAGGAAAGCCATTGTGTGGGAAGTAAATTCAACTCCTCAATTGAATACATCTTTCCAAGGGCCTTCATAAACCCTTCTTTCACCTTTTCATAATCACAAGGAAGCAACCTACCAAGTTTTGGTGCATACCATTTGGGATCGAGAGCAAAGGCTGCTGCCATATGAAGCGGGTTGTTCATAGTGTTCCACGGCCGCATCACAATGGGTTTAATTTGTTGCTCATATAATTCCAAATGAGGATGTCTGTTAGAAATTTCTTGCTTCATTTTTCCAAGCATGTTGTCAAATGTCTCATAAATCTCTCCAAGACTTGGAGAGTCTATATTAGCATTTTTAATAACATCCACAACTAGTGAAATGAAGGAACAAATATATTTGCAAACAAAAATTTGAAAGACAAGTTAGAAAATTAGATTCAATTTTATTTTATTTTAATAAAATCATAAATTTTAAATGTATTAATAAAATGAAAATCAGCAAGTTATTAAAAAATACTAATAACAATTTTTTTTACCTCACATTGGACCACCAATGATGAAGAATTTTTCATTTGATCCTTTTCCCTTCCAAAGTGTTTGCATTAGACCATCTACTCCACTTTGAATCAACCATCATCAATTGTAGAACCTCCTACACTTCAAGCATCCTTTCTAAAAAATAAAAAATTACTGGCATACCTTGTCTCTATAGGCTTGAGGAATCCCTTTTGAAAATGCCCTAAAAAGAGCGAGGTATGATGATTGCAACAAGTATCTGAATATTTGTAGTCTCTATAACTGCTTGTTGCATCCAATCTATCTTCCCTATGTTTTTCGGTGCATTGTTCAATCCATGAACACAATAAGGGGTCCAAAAATGTGCTTTTAAGCACCGTCCACCATCAAACCATTGTTTTGTACACATATGACGAATCAATGACTACTTACACAACATTGGAGGCCTCAACCTCCTCTATAGCATCTCTCAAAATATGAAATTGGAATTCTGCATTCTTGTGCTTCCCAAAACAGTCAATAGCTCTTAAGAAAATACGAGCCAGCTGATTATGACTATGATGTTGGTAAGTGGCCAATGTCTAATGTTGGTCCACCCATCCATGACAATAGAGCAGCCCATCCTAATTCAACACTGTCTCATTTCATCCATCACCACACTCACCTTGGAATATTCTTTGTCAGGGAATGTATTTAGTAGTTTATGTTCTCTAGGGGGGTGAATGAGAGACCAACAACAATTACATCTTTGAATATTTGTTTGAAGTAAGGAGAACGTGCTACATGGAATGGGATGACATGGACATAGAAAAATATGGCTGTGGAGGACTTTGCCACATCTCGTGCATGTACATTGAACAAAGTGGAAACTCTATTTGGCTGCTCATTAGAACTATTCTTTCTCTTCCCTCTTGTGGAAACTTGAATATCACCACTAGCACTACCACTAGGACTACCAACATAGAGGGCATATGCATAGCTGATTGTTTAGATTGTGTTTGCATTGGAAGCCTTGTAGACTTTGATTCTACCTCCATGTGCAATCTATAACATTCTACCCTCTCCTTTTCCTTTATCTCTTTACAAACCTTCATCCCTTGACCAGTAAAACCCAATATATGAGAATACACTCTTGTATAGCTCCCATTAAAATGATCTTTACAAATGTGACACAACCACAATCTACTACCCCCCTAAGTTTTCTTTTTCTTTGTTTATGGTTATCACCAATTGAAGAAGAGGTTTTTTATAATCAAAGGGGCCTTTTGCATTATTTTTTAAAGCTTCGAAAGGGCATTCAAATGGATTTTTTTGAGGTTGTCCCCCTTCATCCATACCAGTCCCACACCTTGATGAGCCCCCAAGTTCGTTTTCATTTTCTTTTTTCCTCTCATCATGCCCACTACCACTAGTGCTGCTCATTTTGTTTTGTTTTGGTATTTGGAAACCAAAAAAAAAAAAGAATCATGCATTTCATTTTTTAAACTTGGAAAAAAATTGAAAAAAAAAAGAAACAAATTGTTGATTAACATATCTCTTTCACTTCTCTTGTTGGTTGCTACCTCAATTCTCTCCTTTGTTGCTAATCAATGCTGGTTTTTCCAACAGCACCTTGAAACCTTGCTGTTTGTCTTTCTAACTTGGCTGCAATATTTTTTACATGTAACAATGAAGTCAAATGCTACGAATGAAGTGTTTTGTGTTGTCATGCTATGGCTGGAGGGGCATGGGGGCCACAAAGAGCAATTAAAAATGTGTTTTTTTTTTTCTTTCTGGGCATTTTAAATTTTTTTTTTTTGGCTGTGGAAAATAGTAGACAGCTGGCTGTCCCCGCCCCATTTCCTAGTTACCCTTCGTTTCCGGCATGTTTTTGGGCATTTGAAATTTCTTGGGGACGATTGGAAAACGTTCCCAAGCCGTCTGTCATCCCCGGGACGTCCCTGGTGGGGGGACAGGGACAGAAAACCCTGGGGATGTGTCTCCATGTTTCATAGGTGGAAAACAATCAAAGAAAATTAGAATGTAGATTGCAATGCACTTGCTGATTACAAATTAAGAGAAATGATGTAAAAGTACTGCTGCTAACTTTCTAAGTCCTCAGGGTGAAGACTGGAGTATGGTAATCACAATATTTTTTAGTGAGGAGTCAACCATATAACATTTAGCATCAACATCCTCCTGGCATTTTGCTCACTAATTCCCGACTTCATCCAACTCTGCCACATCTAGCTTATTACTCTATATCATAAAATGGTTTGTTACCAATGTTCCCAGCAAATAGAAAGTAAATGGACTCGCAAGATTCAATTATTTAAGTGATCAAAATTCTCATTGAAGGATTAAATGGGCCCTCGATGACTAAGTTAATTTTTTGTGGCTAATGTTGTCTTTGGTTTCATCACAAGAGTGAATTACCAACAACATATACATCATCTTGGATCGTGTCTATATGGCCTATCAAATACCATGGTTGCAATTTGATGTTTCATTATTATGGTGTGATAATTGTAAATAATCATTAAGAAAAGGCTAGCTTATACATTAGATGTATGATACAAATGATGAAAAATAACTGATGCAAGTAGTTTATACTTGTGAAACGATATAGAAGCACAAACATTGGGTTAAAATCCAATTTTTCATATCAAGATGCTCTAGATTTGTCAATGAATTTTGCGTCTTTTCCTAGTTCAGATGAGGGGTGTGCATATATTGCACATAAAATGAAGTCATAATCCTCTCATATGCCTTGTCATCAACAATTTCATGATATCTTGTACAAACCATGAAGGATGGAAACAAGAGCCCCCGAATTTTAAGAAACTAAAGAAATGACTAATATTAAAGATCATGGTTCAATATGCAACTTGTTTAGAGAGTTACTTCTACGACTCAACTGGGACAAAAATGGACACATAATTTAGATGTCTGAAAGGAGCTGCTTTGCCACACTTGCAATAGCAGCCTTTTTCTTCCTCCCGCTTTGTCAACTAGCCTGCCTTTGGTCTACCAGTCATCCTACTTGGCTTCAACAAATTCTCTACTAGCCACCCAAGCCTCCTAAAAAATGGTTTCCTATACCATAAAACAAGGAGGCTCATCTACTCTCCATTCTTCAATTTCCACTTGTATCCCTTTAGATTTCTGCCACTTAGAAACATGAATGGATGCTGGCCTAAACTATTGTTTCCCAACAAGGGGTAAACATTCGTGACTGAAACAAGAAAATGGTGCACCATTAGGGGAAAAATGCCACTTAGAAAAGGGATACACACACCTGGCAAAGGAGAACAAACACACTGAGAAGAGAAAATGAATGATTGTGCTCGAAAAATAGACTTGTTGCCTAGGGAATATGAAAGAATCTTTGCCAAAGAGGAAAGATGAATAGATGCCGCTGAAGAATAGGGGAAAATGGTTGCTGCCAAAATAAGAAAAGTCATGCACCAATGAATGGAAAAACATTGTCAAAATAGAGAAAAAAATGGCCAGTTCCCAAGAAAGGGTAAACAGTTGCCACATAAGAATGTTTCTTAACTCTCCAACTTCCTCTATCGCATTGTTCTCTGCTGACACCAACATACCCACCTGTAGCATTTGTCCTTTGTGTAATTTATGGTTTATTTGGTTGCAGGAATTTTATTTCTACTGTCTAAATTGTTGTTGGAAACTATCAAGAAGCTGCTTGATTATGTGCTCCACCATTCGGGCAACTTGCAGCAATGTTGCAAGTATTTATATTGCCCCTACTGAAGCAATTCAGTTGAGTTTTCTAGCAATTGTGGGTTTTGCTGTAGGTGAACTTGCAACACTGCAAAGCAGCACTTACGCCACTGTAGATTGATCCCTCTGGTCCAATTAAATTGATCCATTTTTCAGATCATTCACATTCGCAAGTCTTAGGCCTCATTAGGGTTCTTGATGATCCATATCAAGGAACTGCATCCAATTGTAGCTTTATCCAACACTCATCGGAGCATTAGAGAGAGAATGAGGATGAAGCAATGCCATTATCTAGAGGTTTGGCCTTTGCTTTGTCTACTTAGTTGGCACAATTGTTACATCTGTACTTCTCCAAGAGCCACTCATGGAAGATAATGCATCAATGTCTTCCCTCTTCTTTGCGAGAAGAGTTAATTTTACCTTCTTAGAGTTTGGGCCCAGGATCCCTTGAGGAGTAATAATGATAGTTCTCCTTATAACATTGGCAACAAGGAGAGAAAACTACATTGAGAGGTATCTCATAAAGAAAATACTCCTAGCAATTCTACTTTGTATTTATTTACTTTCCACATCAAACATATTTACAGGATAGTCCTTATGTTAAAGCTTTGGGTTTAGGATTGAGTACCTCTTTCTACTTGTTCTTTTGCCCTATTCCTTGCTTCATGGAAAAAAACTGCTAGGATTCTCCGGTCCACCTTTGAAGGGGGTGGAACATTTAGAAGGTAAGTAAGTGAAGGATTCCTAGCATATTTTTAGTGATATATAGGTGGGATTCAACACAAATTTTAAAGTCATCTCTAGATGACTATCTTAAATAGTCATTTCTCTTCATATATGTTAGTAATTACTAACAAGTGCAAGACAATGGACTTCGATAAGCATGGTGGAGTAGTAAAGTTATAGAGTTTTAACACTTAAGGTTCAGGTTCAATGCCTTTGGCAATTCTTGGGCAACTCTTGTTGTGTAAATATATCAAAATCTATGTTACTCGGGGACATGTTTCCGGGCTAAAATCCTCCATCCCCATACCTCGGATGTTTCAGGGACTTGGGAATGGCTAGGGGACAGCCCCCCGTCCCCAAGATTGCAAAATTTGTGGGAAACTTGGGGATGGTAGTAATTGTCAAAGAGGATGTCCCCCCCGTACCCTCAATGTTTGGGGATGCGTGTGATGTCCCCTAACCATCCTGGGGATGACCAGCCGTACCCCTTTTCCCAGCACATTTAAATATTAAAAAAGACTCAAACGCTTGAAAAGAAAAAAAACATTTTTCTATTTCTTTTTGTGGTCCCCACACCTCAGCAATAGTACATTTCCGTAATGGGGGGTTTACTGTATTTTGATAGTGAAATATTGATGGTTGCCATTTTTGTTTAGTTTGTTTCAGCAAATAAGTTATTACATATTCGAATCTATTGGTTGCCCACATTTTGGAAGGCATGTTGCATTGTATTTACAGATCAAACATCTAATAAATTTTTGGGAGGTATTTTGATCAAGTAATTTTTCTATATTGCTTCTTTAACAATAAATATTGTTGATACAAGAAATGTTTACAGTCAAAGGTGTATATTCAGATTTAAAGTTGAAGTATTGCAACCCGTAATCTCTGCAAATACTAATATTTTGTACTCCTTTACAACCCTTACATCCTGAATGTTAAAGTGGAAACTTCATGGCAGCCTTGCAAGGCCATGATGTTGGAGACTGATTTTGCTGGAATCCTTTCATTTGCCATGATTTCAAAATCTTATGTTTATACTTTGTTTTTTGGTATTTTGAAAATGAAACTATATGGCAGCAGTGTAGCCTTTGGGCATTTTGTATGTTAGGTTTTTAAGATCACATGCATATTGACAATGAATTTTAATTTCTGAATAATGAATGCATATCGTCTTATTGAGTATTGACAATGAATTTTGAACACAAATGTTGTAGGTTAAAACTTAAGGTTCTATAATGTTTTCATATGCATGCTATATCCATGTTACCATATCAACATTTAAAATTTCTCTATATATTTAAAATTTTTCCTATATTTTATATAGCCATCCCCAAAAGTGGCAAAACAAAATGCCGTCTTGGAACCTCTTCCCCCTATCCCTTGTCGTCCCTGTCTTGGAAACTTGGGGTAACATAGATCAAAATTATAAATCACACTCATCTCACAATTGTTTTCATTATGTGATTAACCTAATTACAACACAATTACGTATCATGTTAAAAGTAATTGAAGATTACCATAGGTATTTGTAATTAGATTTTTGAAGTTTCAAAGTTTTTTTAGATTTGACTTGTGTGTGTTTCTGTCATCTCCATATGACCTCCACTAAGTCACTAAATTAATACCGTTTTTCCTCATTTATGTTGGTAAAAATTAGAATGCCAGGAGATCACTTCACCTTGGAACACCTTTATGCAATCATTTGTAAGAGGGACAAAATTTAGTCCATTGCTTTGGGATTTTCACTCTCTTGTCACTATCCTCATTATCCAAAGCTTTTCAAGCATGTAATGCCTTACAAGTGATCCTTGTCTTCAGTTTCGGATTAACTTAGTAACATTCTAATCAATTATCTATGTTAAGTATTTGAAGGCTTCCATGGACTTTTTTGGTTTTATATAATGTTTGTGTGTATAAGTAATCATTATTTGTAATGGTCAATTAGTTATTAATCGTAGGCTTTAATAAAGTCATTTTGACTTAGGATATATTGTTTATGTTTTATATCCTTTTAGTATGCCCTTTTATTTATCCCACATTGATGAATGGTTTATTGTCCTTTATTGTTATCCTATATAAGAAAGCTTTTGATTTCTATTTAATCGATGAAAATCTTGGCTATTGTAATATTTCCCCATTTTTGAATCCAAACATTTTGTGGTCTAGGTGTGGCAGGCATTTGGACTTAGCAAGAATAAGTAAATAAAGATGTTTATGAGTCTTCATTGGGTATTTTTGATATGCAGCAAACAGTTTTGAGAAAGCTCCTTGTATTATCTTTATAAAGGATGATAGCATACAATATTGGGAATATTGCAGAGTTACCCGAGGACGCGTCCTCGACCTGAAAACCCCCGTTCCCCTCCCGGGGACGTTTCGGGGACTTGGGGACGGCTAGGGGACGTTTCCCCCCATCCCCAAATTGCCCTGTTTTTGGAGGGGACGTCCCCGAAACGGGGGGACGCCTGCCCTAGCTTTGGGGGACGTCCGTACGTCCCGGGGACGGCTGGGACGTCCCCAATCCGTCCCGGGGACGGCCATACGTCCCCCATTCTAAGGCCCTTAAAAAATATTAAAAAAATTAAAAAAGTTGTATTTCTAATTTTTTATTTAAATTTTCTAATATAGGCCCCTTATTAATTCAAATTGTTATTAAAAATAAAAAAAATTAAAAGATAACATTAATTAAATTTTAAATTTATTAATTTAATTCATAATTTTGACAATGAAACTATATGGCAGCAGTGTAGCCTTTGGGCATTTTGACACAGAGATTAGAAAATCGCCAAACTCGGCGAGTCAATAGAAAAATAACACCCAAACTCGGCGATGCCCCTTGACCCCACCTTGGGGGCGCTGCCCCCAAACCCTTGTTGAAAAATATGGGGGGAAACTGCGTCGATCGAAGTAGGGAAAATTTAACCTCCGAGTCTATTGATATGCATATTGACAATGTGAATGAATTGAAATTCTGATTTATGAATGCATAATTACATATTGTGTATTGAGTATTAACAATGAAAATTCAGAATTTACATTCTAAAATGTTTTCAACTTTTCATAGTATCATACACATGCTATATCCATGTTTTATTGTTTTCATATGAATATAATGTATGTATGCATGCTTTATCCATGTTTTCATGTGAACATTTAGAATTTTGAAATTTTCCTATATATTTAAAATTTTTCCTATATTTTATATAGCCGTCCCCTTTGCCGTCCCCCGCCGTCCCCAAATTTGGCCAAAAAAATTGCCGTCCCAGAAACGCGTCCCGCCATCCCCGTCCCGGAAACTCGGGGTAACTTTGGAATATTGTCATTAATATGCAATGATAAGTTTGTAAGACAAAGCAGTTTTGCAAGACATGGACAAAGGAAGCTGTCTTAGAAAAGTTAAATGAGTATGCTGAATATGCCATGATCCAAGTATCGACAAAATATTAAGATAGTAGCATTTTAATGGAAGAATTTCATGCAATGAATTCAGACCAGTGATTGTGTGATGTAGGTCAGTGAATAAATATACAGTGACAGTGATATGTTTACAAATATGAGAATCAACCAAGGAAAAAGTCTAAATGATGAATCAAAGTAATAGTTGGAATCAATGATTTTAATAACATAATGAACAACTATGGCAGCAACCAACAGAACAACAAAACAGTGATTAGTGCTAAACCAAAAACAATGACTCTATTAAGAAGGGAATTAAGAAGTGGTTGTGGATATTGTTATCACAAAAGCTTGCATCCTTGCTAAGCTATCAACTCAGCAACCTTGTGAAATATGGAAACAACCCCGAAGTGTGGGACCTTGCGCAAGGGGTTGAATCTCCGGAGGAGGCTGACTTCTTTCTTTAATTAGGTGCAGGTGTTGAACCAACTCAACACTTCAAAACTAACTTCTAGGCCCATCCTAACAAATTGTAGAGGTAAAGGGAAGAGAGAAATGCTTGAAATAGGAGGTGATGCACCAAGAAGAGCTTGTGCCTCTCCCCACCGAGATGACACAAAGAATTAACTGAAACACCCAAGAGATGCACAAAATCTAGTTGCATGAGTGACTCCAATGCATGTATGGAGGTTAGGATTCGCTAAGTGTCAAGAGGGGAGAAGGATTCCCACAAGTCACACTCAGAAAACAAGTTAACACAACATATATGGAGAGAAAAGCCACAAGACATACACCTATAATGAAGGTAAGAAAACATACACAACATACATAGGCTGAAGGAAGGCAAGAGTGGTCATTTTCAATTAATTATAAGGCCAATGGTCAAACTTACAGTTGCATAAATGCAAGATAAATACAAGAGAAGTGGGAGAGCATGGAGTAGCTCAAGTCAATAGGGAGACAACCCCTTACAATGAGGTTTAACAACCTTTATATAGAAAAAATGGTTACAAGGGTGATCATGACCCCTGCATGTCAGTTTGGAAGTGCATGCACTTGACTTGTACATGCAAGCAACCTAGCCATACCCACAAAGGGCAATCCTAAGAAGATGGGTTGACTAACCTTCCATAGTCAAACATGACATAAGTCACCAAGCATGGCCCCGTACCTCCCTTGATGGAAATACTGCCAAAAACATTTAATGCACCCTTGTGGCTCCACAAAAGAAAGTGCACAAGTCATCAAAACTATCAAAGCATTAAAAGACTTGAGTGCTGATCACGCCATCCAGAGTGTTGCTAGTCGGAAGGAAGTTCAAAGACTTCAGAAGCTCGGACTTCCGAAGTGAGGAAGACAAGGGAAGGAGCAAGGAACTTTGGAACCTCGCGGTTCCAGAGTTCCGAAGAGGGAAGAAAAAAGGACAAGGAACTTGTTCCGAAGTTTCGAAGAGGGAAGAAAAAAGGACAAGGAACTTTAGAACCTTAGGGTTCTGGAGTTACAGAGGAGGAGGAGGGAGAAAGGCTAAGGAGAGGAGGGGCTAATCTAGGGAAGGAACTTCAGAACCTCGAGGTTCTAGAGTTCCAGAGAGATTGGAGAAAAGCTAAGGGAAGGAAGGGAACTTCGGAACCTCGGGGTTTCGGAGTAGGAAAGAAAGAGGCTAAGGCAAAGAACTTCAGAACCTCGAGGTTCTGGAGTTCCCGGGGAAGAGAAAAGAGGGCCTAGGAACTTCCTACTAGGCAACACTTCAAACCATGATTCCATTGCTTTTATCCTTGATCAACTGGGGCAGCGTTGGTCCATGGAACATATCTATGATCGGTTCTAACTTCTTACTGATGGACCAAGGGTGTCATAAAATGACAACATTTTTGGCTATTTTTGCGGGATGCTTGCCTGCTAAGCATGATATCCAAAAGCCTTGAGCATCCATTGGGAACTGAGTCATTGAAAAGACCCAAAACATGTTTGTGTCATCACTTGGAGGAAAACTAGAAACTAGAGCGCACACCCTCTTAAGGAGAACTTGGCATGTGCATAAGCACTTGTGAAAGCAAAACAACCTCTAGTCTAATATTTACATAGTCATCAACACCCTCTTTAGAAGCAGGGCTTGAGATGAACCCCATTCACTGGGATTGGAAGGACTTCGCCATCTAGCCTGGAGAGATGAAATGCATTGGCCTCCTTGCAACTAGTGATGACATATGGACCACTCCAGAGAGCATCAAATTTGGAGTGCCGCCCAGCTTTGGCTTTGTTTGCATCCCACTTGAGAACTAGATCTCTCTCTTTGAAGACCCTATTAGTCGCCTTTTTGTCAAAAACTTTCTTGACTTGCTCTTGATGAGTCTCAAGTGTATGCATAAACTGACTTCTAACCTCCTCTAGCTCCATCAACTCTGCTAGCCTTACTGTCATGGCATCATTCTCTGTTAATTTCAGCTGATGTGCTAGTTCAAGAGAGGGTAACTCCAGGGAAGTTGGGAGTCTTACTTCCTTACCATATACCAGCATGAAAGGGGAGTTACCAATTGCCCTCTTAGGTGTGATCCTGTCAGCCCTTAAGGCTGTCCTCAACTCAGTGTGCCATGCCCTCTGATTGTCTTCAATTGTCCTTTTAATTATCCTGATGAGGTTCTTGTTGGAAAATTTAGCTAAGCCGTTACCTTGAGGTAATAGTTGGATGATGTCTTCAAGTATACACCATGCTTAACTGCCCAAGAACTGATTTGGGTTCCAACAAATGCCTTGGCATTGTCTGATATGATGGTGGAGGGGACACCAAATCTTGTCACAATTTCCTCAAGGAATTCCAACACTGAGGCCTCAGTGGCATCCCTTAATGCAACTGCCTCTGTCCACCTAGTGAAGTAATTTGTTGCGGCCAAGATCCACTTATGGCCAGCACTAGAAGGTGGGTTGATCATGCTAGTGAAGTCTAAACCCCATTGGGCTAACGGTTAATCTGCTTGGATGGGATGAAGAGGTAGGGCAGCTAGTCTTTGCTTCCCAGAGAAGAGAGCACATTTCTTGCAATTCTTCACCCATCTATGTGAGTCACTGAATAAGGATGGCCAGTAATAACCAGTCCTCATTATTTTGATAGCCGTAGTCCTTGCAGAGAAGTGCCCCCTTGAAGAGCCATCATGAAATTCCTCTAACAATCTGCTGACTTGGTTTTGCTCGATGCATCTTAGTAAGACTCCTTTAGAGTCTTTTCGGAAAAGAGTGCCATTCACTAAGACATAGGGAATGGACTGCAACCTGAAGTGTCTTCTTTTGGTCCGGTCCAGACCTTGGGGGTTATCTACCTTCCATTAAGAAGGTGGTCATGTCACTTACCCAACTGAATTGAGTGTTGTTGCCAGTTGATTGATCCTCTTGTGTTACCTCTGAAGTGGTCTCAGAAGATGAGACAAGTTGTTCATATAAGCCCCTGCCTCTTACAAGCTTGGTGATCTTGATGTTGATGTCATACTCCATGACCTTGGTTATCCACCCAGCCCTCTTCTCACTGATATCCTTGTTTAGAAGGAAATCTATGACACTTGCATGTGGAACTAAGAGTTGGATCCTGTTGTTGGACAACATGTGTCTGAACTTTTTTAATGCCCTTACAACAGCGAGGACCTGTTTCTCTACGTAGCTATATTTAAGCTCATAGTCCTTTAGCCCCTCACTAAAGAAAGCAATAGGTTGCTCCAAATTGTGATCGTTCAACTGTGTTAGGACAGCTGAGATGCTGGATTCTCCTCCGAAGGTATAGAGGATAAAATCCCTTTCATAATTAGGATTGACAAGGGTAGGGGCCTAAGCAATTGCTTGTTTGATCTCTTCGAAACCGGCCCTTCCCTCCTTGGTCCAACTGAAAGCCAAGTTTTTCTTCAACATGGAAGTGAGGGGTTTTACCATGGTGGCAAGGTTGGGAATGAACCTCCTCACAAAGTTGATCCTACCAAGGAAACTTTGAAATCCTTTCTTGTGACTGGGGAGTGGAAGAGAAAGAATAGCCTCCACTCGCTCTGGATCAATGGTCAAACCCTCCTTGGATACAATGTGTCCTAGCAATTTTCCTTGATCAGTAGCAAATACATGCTTGCTAGGGTTCAAGGACACACCATACTCCCGACATTTCATGAACACCTGCTCAAGATGACCAAGATGGTCAGCTGCATGCTTCGAATAAACAGTTGTGTCATCAAGGTATACAAGCACAAACTTTGCTAATACACCCTTGAAAGGCATGTCCATTGCTCTTTGGAACGAAGGACACACCATACTCCCGACATTTCATGAACACCTGCTCAAGATGACCAAGATGGTCAGTTGCATGCTTCGAATAAACAGTTGTGTCATCAAGGTATACAAGCACAAACTTTGCTAATACACCCTTGAAAGGCATGTCCATTGCTCTTTGGAACGTGGCACCTGCATTGGTTAGCCCAAAGGGCATTTTACAATAAGCATAGGTACTCCACTTAGTAGTAAATGCAGTCTTGGATTGGTTTGATTCTTGGACCAAGATCTAATTGTAGCCTGAATACCCATCCAAGAATGGAAATCTTTCCGAGCCACTGACCTTTTGGAGAATCTGCTCCATAGAGGGAAGGGGATAGTGATCCTTGAGGGAGGCTCTATTGAGATCCCTAAAGTGTACACATAGTTTAATTTCCCCATTCTTCTTCCTTATAGGGACAAGGTTGGCCACCCAGGAGGAGTGCTTGATAGGAAAGATGATATTGGCTTCTATGAGCTTGGTCAACTCCTTCCTTATTAGTGGCTCAATCTTGGGGTTTATTGGCCTTTACTTTGTCTCACTGGCTTTGCATTCGGGTTTAGCTCTATGGTATGTTGGGTTAAGCTAGGGTGAAAACCCTTCAAGTCTTCATAGGTCCAAGCAACTATGCCATCATATTGTTGGCAAAGCTCAACAAAGGCCTCTTGTTCGGTTGAGGAACACAACTTGCCCAAGTTTAAGGACCTACCCTCAACAACAAAAACTGGCTTGTAATCACCCCTCTTTGCGGCCAAGTTCATTTTCTTCTTCAACTGATCATTCGAGTTGAAAATGCCTTCCAAGGTAACTAGACCTTTAGGCAACTTGTTGGAGTTGAGCTGCATGATTTGATCTCCATATTGGTCTTGCAGCTTAGACTGATTTTTAGCAGAAAATTGTGCTTCATTTTGCAAGAAGTTGACAATCTGCGGATCGTTTTCGAATACTTGCCAATTTACTTGATTGTCTGGGACAACAGGCGTCACAACAAGCCTGATATGTTGCTCCTTCACACTTGCAACATGCGCTGGTATGTCGAATTGAGCACCAACCGCTGCAAGCCTATCAGCATGCTTGTTCTGACCCCTACGAATGCTCTGGATATTGTAGGCCTCAAATCCTTCAATCAAATGCAAATCCTGTGTTTGTATGATTTGAGTAGGTTGTTCTTTTCTATACTCTGGGCTCGGATGTGGTTAACAGCCAACTCACTATCTCCAAATACTTGCAAAGATCTGATCTTTCTACTTTGTGCAAGTTGGAGACCTTGGATCAAGGCTTCATACTCAACGACATTGTTAGTGCAACCAAATTGAAGCCTAAAAGAGAAGAAATATTTCTCCTGCTCAGGAGAAACAAGCATTACCTCGACACCTACACCATTCTTGTTTCTTGAACCATCAAAAAACATGTTCCATAACCCCTATGAATCTCCTTGTGTCTTGATGAGGTTAGGGATAGGAGTATCCTCTTCATGGATACAATAGGTGCCAAGCCCAGTTTCTTCAGTCTTAGCTAATGGATCAAACTGAAAAGCACTGGCCCATTTGTCCAACAAGCAATTAGGGACCTCCTGCAAAAGAGTAGCAGGCTCACAGACAACACACTCCTCCCCCTCTTCATGCAAAGTGCAATTCATGTTTATAGGGTTGGGGGTGTAGGGCTCTATGTGGTTTTGGGCAATGGGTTCTGCCCTTATCGTGACCTTGGTACCATACCTTGTTCGAAATAGCATATGGGACCAGTCAGAAGACAGGTACCCACCTATCTTGGCGTTGAAATCTCTAGACAGGCAGATGGCAAAGAAGGCAGGGAGGTCGATGATGGATATGTCCTGCAAAACAGTGCAACTAGGGCATGCATGCAAGGTTAACTTCAAATTTTTCACCACCCCTACTGTCTTAATAGAAGTGCCATCTAATTGGACCACCCCTTTGGTCACAGGTTCGTATTCTATGCCAAGAAGATTAGCTACCTTCTTAGGCATGACTGAGCTACTAGCTCTTGAATCTATCATACATTTGTGAACCAAGTTATCTCCTATGATTAAGGAGAGATAGAAAGGGGGAGGCTTGCTGATCTTGCTTGAATCTTCCTCCTCCTTGGGTTGCACCAAACTGGTGGAGACTGCCTTTTTTCTGATTGCTGCCTCATCACCTGACTGATTGACATCCTTCAGTGCCTCTTTAGGCAAATCCCTTTGAGATGGGATTGAAAGGGCCTCCCACATAGTGATGTTGAGGTTGGCTTTCTTCATCTGATCAACTATGTTGAAAGGAACACCAACTGACTTTAGAGGCCCCTTTGAGGCTACAAGGTCTGCCTTTGCTCTTTGGACGACTTGGGTCTCCTCCTGCCTCTTGTTCCCTTGCATGGTACTTTGGCTTGTATCATGGACGACTACATTGGGTGTTGGAGCTTGGGCTGATGTTGAAGTTGAGGCAGCTTCCATGACTCTCTTCTTTGACCTTGCATACTGCAACATGTACTCACCATTTGTTTGGTTCAAACCATAGAATTCTGCCTCCTGCCAATTGACGAAGGTAGAGTCTCCTTGTAAGTGAGCCTGAGTGCCAACACTAGGCTGATTTGGGTCATATTGCTGGCCAGAAGTGGCCGGCTCATCTTGTACTACTAAAGTTTGGACAAACCCTCCATTTTGGCATGCACTTTGGTTGTGTGGCTGATTGCACGGTTGACACCAATCTTGCTCTTGAGCGAGGTTATTTTGCATTGGAACTATCGCCTTTGAGTTGCTTGCGGTTGTGGGGTTCACACTATTCAACGACCTGACATTGCTCCATTGGTTTTGCCCTTGAAAGGGTGGCCTATTTTGCTGATAGTTCAGATTTTGTGCTTGGTAAGGTCTGCTATATTGAGTTTGTTGCCTTTTTAGTGCCACTAATTCATTGCCAAAATTTTGTAGTAGGGCCTTGACCTCATGGAGCTCATTGGAGGAAGTAGAGGGTGTGGATGATTGTCCCGCGGGAGCCATGGGGATAGGAGCCAAGGTGGGTTGTTGAGTAGGAGCTTATGGGAAGAGAGGCATTGGAGGCCTTGGAGCTATGTTCCCAACCTGAATCAAACAATTTTATGCTCTTATGGCTATGTTATATGCACCCGGTAGAGAGGCTCCACCCATTGATTGTACCATGACAGCTATATCACTGTTGAGAGCTCTAAGATAATACAAGAAGGCATGATTTGGAGATGGCTTCACTAGAGCAACAATTCTATTCCATGTCTTATGGAATCTGAAATTGAAATCTCCCATGAACTCGTGGGGTGCCCTCTTGATTGTAGTCAACTGCTCCACAAATGATAGGTGATCACTTTTGTCTTCGAAATGGTTGCACAAACTCTCCTCCAATTCACCCCAATTGTGAATGGAGCTAGACGATAACCCTCTATACCACTGCAAAGCTTTGCCTTTCAAAGATGTGGCTAAGAGTCTGACAGCAACATCATCCTGAGTGATATTATGGACGTAGTAGATGTTTGCAATGTCTTGAATGTGCTCAATGGGGGTAGTAGCTATTTCACCAGTGAAGTCTGGTATACTCTTCAACACAGCCACTGGTATGTCACTCCATTGAGTCAAAATAAGGGGACTCCCTCCATTGAAGGTAACAAAAACCTGATTTCTTGCCATGTGAAACAATGGTCTATTGATATGAGTGGTGGGAGCCCTTGATAGTAATGGTCTTGTAAATGGAGGAGTAGAACGAGACTTGGGAGATGGAGTGTTTATAACCTTGACACCCCTGAGTGGTGACAATGAAGGTCTACCTCTCTGCTTTCTAGAATCTGCAGATGGGAGCTCTACGAATTGGAAACTGCCTCTAGAAGACGCCCTTGTATGAATTCTGGGCATGAAATCTGCAACTGACCTCAGAAGCTTGGACATTCGGAGTATGACTACTAAGGCACCTCAAAACCTCGGGGTTTCGAAGTGAGGAAGTTCGGGAGTTCGGAGGCTAGGGGTTCTGAAGTTGCAAGGTTGAGAGAACTCACGAACCCGGGGTTCTGAGGTTCCGGAATTCAGTGACTAGTAACGGAAAGCTCGGAGTTTCGGGGTTCAAAAAGTAAGCAGAGTCGCCAAGTGCTTGAAGATGACTGCCTGTAAAAGCTAAGATACTAAGAATAGCACTAAATCTTTAGTATGTAATTCGAATGAAGTCCCACCGGGCGTGCCAAAAATTGTTATCACAAAAGCTTGCACCCTTGCTAAGCTATCAACTCAGCAACCTTATGAAACATGGAAACAACCCCGAAGTGTGGGACCTTGCGCAAGGGGTTGAATCTCCGAAGGAGGCCGACTTCCTTCTTCAATTAGGTGCAGGTCTTGAACCAACTCAACACTTCAAAACTAACTACTAGGCCTATCCTAACAAATTGCAGAGGTAAAGGGAAGAGATAAATGCTTGAAGTAGGAGGTGATGCACCAAGAAGAGATTGTTCCTCTCCCCACCGAGATGACACAAAGAATTAATTGAAACACCCAAGAGATGCACAAAATTCAGCTGCATGAGTGTCTCCAATGCATGTATGGAGGTTAGAATTCGCTAAGTGTCAAGCGGGGAGAAGGATTCCCACAAGTCACACTCAAAAAACAAGTTAACACAGCATATAGGGAGAGAAAAGCCGCAAGACAGACACCTATAATGAAGGTAAGAAAACATACACAACATACATAGGTTGAAAGAAGGCAAGAGTGGTGATTTTCAATTAATTATAAGGCCAATGGCCAAACTTACAGTTGCATAAATGCAAGATAAATACAAGAGAAGTGGGAGAGCATGGAATAGCTCAAGCCCAACAGGGAGAGAACCCCTTACAATGAGGCTTAACAACCTTTATATAGAAAAAATAGTTACAAGGGTGATCATGACCCCTGCATGTCAGTCTTGAAGTGCATGCACTTGACGTGTACATGCAAGCAACCTAGCCATACCCACAAAGGGCAATCCTGAGAAGATGGATTAACTAACCTTCCAAAGTCAGACATGACATAAGTCACCAAGCATGGCCCCGTACTTCCCTTGATGGAAATCCTGTCAAAAGCATTTAATGCACCCTTGTGACCCCACAAAAGAAAGTGCATAAGTCACCAAAACTGTCGGAGCATTAAAAGCCTTGAGTGCTGATCACGCCATCTGGAAGTGTCGTCAGTCGGAAGGAAGTTCAGAGACTTCGGAAGCACGGACTTCCGAAGTGAGGAAGACAAGGGAAGGAGCAAGGAACTTCGGAACCTCGGTGTTCCAGAGTTCCGAAGAGGGAAGAAAAAAGGACAAGGAACTTCAGAACCTTGGGGTTTCGGAGGAGGAGGGAGAAAGGCCAAGGAGAGGAGGGGCTAAGCTAGGGAAGGAACTTCAGAACCTTGAGGTTCCGGAGTTCCAGAGATACTGGAGAAAAGCTAAGGGAAGGAAGGGAACTTCGGAACCTTGGGGTTCCGGAGTTCTGGAGCAGGAAAGAAAGTGGCTAAGGCAAAGAACTTCGGAACTTCGGGGTTCCGGAGTTACCGGGGAAGAGAAAAGAGGGCCTAGGAACTTCCAACAAGGCAACACTTCAAACCATGATTTCACTGTTTTTATCCTTGATCAACTGGGGAAGCACTGGTCTATGGAACATATCTCTGATCGGTTCTTTTTGATGGACCAAGGGTGTCATAAAATGACAACAGATAATCATAGTCACTAATATGCAGCAATTAAATAGTGATTAGTTTGCAGCAGTTTATTGCGTTCGATGCGGTGTGATTAAGAAGTGTATCTTGTTTTTATTTAAATAGAAAATACTCTTCAAAAGAGGTGCGATTTGTTAAGATTGTTGAAACAATATTCGAAGGAAACATTTTAAAGAAATGTTTCTTATCTAAAGGGTGCAATTAAAGAAAGAAACAATTTGTTAATGAAAGAGATGTGACCGGTGGTTGGAGTGTGTCTATTTGTGAAAAGACAACTCTCTTGGAAAAGATATACATGAAAGGTTATTTTGAGACAATTGAAGTGTGTGAAGAATTGCTTTTTAATATATACTTCTGCAGTTAGCAGTGCTCAATCAAGCCATTATCAGCCTTGTGCAAGGAGGGCATTAACCATCCATATACAAGGTTAAGTGCGCACAATTGGAAAGCAATAATCAGATACAGTGCAAGATATAGCAAGGATATAAAGGTCAATCAAACACAGCTAATCAAGTGAGGGATAGCCCTGATATCTCGATCACATGATCATATAGAGTAATCTGAAACAGTGAATTGTTTGTATTCTATTCCTTTTAAAGAGAATCATTATATCAGATTTTCAATGACTGTGATTCAGATCAGAATATTACACTGTTATTAATTGCATTGTTTCTGTTGAAATATACATATGTGATCAAGTATCAAACCATTATTAAGATAGAATTGTTTCCTTAAGTAACCCAAAGTGACTTAATGGTATTAGTTGCAAGCTATAGTTATCTTTTTGAAAGGACATTCAAAGCATCTGAAGAAGGGACATTACAGCTATCTTTCTTATGTGTCATTTTCCACAGTATAGTATCAGAGCTTTAGCTAGAGCCATGATTTTTGGAGCATGAAGACCTAGGTATTGCTGTTGATAGAGACAATTTGAGGAATTGTTAGCTAGCAAAGTAAAGAGCCAAAAGGATTTTTTAGCGAGCCTCTTTCATGGGATTTATGGGCTGAAATTTATTGAATTGTGGATTTGTTCTAGCAGGAATCATATAGTTTTTTTTTCTTTTGAAAAAGGGACATGACAGATCAGGATGGATGAGAAAGCTTCATTATAGAGCACTTACTGGAGATCATGGACATCAAACATCAATTGGTGGAAATTGGTTGGAAAATGGAATAAGAGGACATGGTGGTAATCATGTTGAAAAACTTACCACATGCTTATGAACACTTTATTGAGATCCTAAATATCACCTCTACAAATTGACTTGAAGTTTGAAGAGTTATGCAATAATTTTCTGCTCTTATAGCAGAACCAATGGAAGAAACAACTTGATAGTAGCAATGAACAGAGGGTGTAGAATATGCCTTTGCATCCAAAGACAAGGGCAAATCCAATTTAGATGCAATTAAGAATTTGAAGAATGACACATGATCCTATTGTGGTAAGATGGGTGAAATGAAGACTGATAGATCAATTTAGGTCATTTGCATGGTACATATATTTAGGAGCATAATGTCATTTCACCAATAGGTAAGAATGGTTCACATGGTACATTGCTTGCAATGATTCAGTGATATTTGATGGTGAGGAGAAGTACATGGTGCTTGGTAGCGGAAATGTGAATGGAGGGAAATGTTATCTTTTTTTTTTCAATGTGTACAATGTGTTGGGAATAGAGATTAATCTACTCTTGATCAAATTATGGGACATTGTCCCCATCTAGATGTCATCTTTAGCAACCACAAATGCTACATGGTTGACAAAGAGACCAAGAAGACTATTGCTCTTGGTGTAGAAGATCATGGATTGTATGGATGACAGTGGACAAGTTAGGGAGCATGCATTGGTAGCCAAGTGTGCATCAAACATTTGTACACTTTAGGATTAGTGGTATGGGCACTGTAATTTATACTATGTCTCTCAATTGGCTCAAGAGAACAAGGTAGATGCACTTAGTGGCATTCAACAACAAATATAGGGTGTTTGTGGAGCTTGCCAGGTAGGCAAGCGATTGAGAGCTCCAATTGATAATGGACAAGATTGGAGAGAAAAGAGAATCTCACAATTGGTTCATGCAAATGTTTTTGGACCAATGTACATGGTATCTATCACTAGTGTTAGGTAGTTTCTTGTGCTGATAATTTTAGTAGGAAAATGTGAGTGTCTTTATTTAAATTAAAATCAAATGTGTTTAATGAATTTCAAAAGTTCAAAATATTATTAGAAAAAAAGTCAGATATAACCACTCTTAGATTTAAAAGTGGAGGAGAATTTGTTTAAAAGAATTCAACAACTTTTGTATTAAACATGGTATCAAAAAGATGGTTCACTACACCCTACATTCCACAACAAAACATAGTACTTGAGAGGTGAAACCACACCATTATGGAGATGGCCTTCAGTATGATGGAGAATGAGAATTTCCCCTAGAGGTTTGGGCTGATGTAGTATTTATAGAAGTATATTTGCTACATAGATCTTTGACATAAGAGGTGTAGTAGAGGATCCTAGAGGAAGCTTGGTTTTTGAGGAGGCCCAAAGTAAATCATCTAAAGGTTTTTTGGCTCAATTGCCTGTGCTTGGATTCTAGATGAGAAGAGAACCAAGTTAGATCCCAAGAGTAAGAAACTGATAATTGTTGGGTTCATTGACACACAAGGCTTACAAATGGGTTGATGTTGACACTAATCAGTTTACCTTTAGCCAAGATGTTGTGGTTGTTGAAGAAACTAGACCTTTCCAATCTTCTCTAGAGTTCAAAATTATCGAAGAACATCCTATTATGGCAAAGGATTTAGGTGTTCAACTTTCAGTAGCCTCACTTGAAAGGGGGAGGATTTTGAGCATGAGAAGTCTCTTGGGCTGGTAATAGTCCTAGAGTCTATTGATGACAACCTAAACTCAACATTCAGATGACACAAAAAGAGGTAGCCTTAGTCATGGTGACAACCCTGATTTGGATGAAGAGTCATAAGAAGAGACCAAATTGGTGCCAAAGCACCTTTGGAGTTGTCCAGGTAAGTGAAATTATCAAGGAGCGATCACTGAAAGACAGGAGTAAGAGGAATACAATCAACTTTTCTCTAGTGGCCAATATTTAGGAAGTTTATGAGCCATAGGTGTTTGAGAAGGTAAAAGGAAAACTTGCATGGGAAAAAGCTATGACAACATAACATAAATCTTATGAAAACTAAGACTTGGTACCTGAAAGTTTTTCTATTAGGGAAGAAATATATTGGCTGCAAATGGGTGTACAAGGTCAAGTACAAGGCAAATGACACTTTAGAAAAATACAAAGTTCGGTTGGTTGTGAGAGGGTCCTAATAGAAAGAGGGCATTAACTATGAGGAAACCTTTGCCCTTGCAACAAAGAGTGAATACTATCTAGTTCGACCTAACCATGACAACCTAGTTTGGTTCGACAATCTATCAAATAGTTGTAAAAAATGGGAGATTTGGAGGAAGAAATTACATGTATCAACCACATGGTTTTTAGATTATAGGGAAAGAGCATTTGTATGCTAATTGAAGAAAGCATTCTATAGCTTGAAGCAAACACCCAAGGCATGGTGTATTAAAATTGACAGGCATTAGGTTGAACAGGGAGTCCAACAAAGTCTTTTCGATTCCAATTTGTATTTCAAAAGCATTGCAATGATCTCATTCTATTGTTCATATATGTAGATGGCATCAATAAGACAAGTAGTGAGGCACATGCCATTGGATAGATCAACTTTGATAAGTAAATCTTTGGACATGATTGTTCTAGGCTTCTTACATCACTACCTAGGTGTCGAGAGTCGGCAATTAGGTGTAGCCTTTTTGTCTCACAATCCATACATGCCAAGAGTTTGCTTGACAAATTTAAAATGACAAATTACAAAATCTCACTTATGGAGAAAGGACCGAAGCTTTTAGTCAAAATTGACTCTAAGATAGTTAATAATTCAGCCTACAAGCAGCTAGTAGGTAGCCTAATATATCTTATAGCCACTAGACCTAATTTTAGCCACACTAAGTTTGATTTCCAAACTCATAACCGAAGATATAACTTTGGACTACAATTAGGTTTTTTTAATGTCCCTACTAATTAGGGATCACTGTCCTGCAAAACAGACTGTTAGAATGCAAGAAATATATATGTAACTAATCTAATTTGCCATGAAATTTCAATTACTTAATTAACACTAATCTCAATTCTTATTTAATAAAAAGGATACGAGTGCAGCACCGGGACATGTCCTTGGGCGGTTGTAATGCTCGCCTTCTTGGAACCCATCTTGGTTCCTAGCCATACCAGGAAATTGATGGAAAATTCGATTCCTGACTTGGATGTACATCTTACATCCAAGCCTATCAAGGAAGACCATCATATATGATCAATTCCTTGCCTTGGATGATGCATCTCATCATCCAAGTCTACCAGAGAGGACCAGCCAGATCCGTCTCTTCTTGGATGAGCCTTTGTCACCCAAGCCATAACATATATGCATATAGATACTCAGTATATATTGCCTACTAGGGATTATCATAATCCGTGAATTAGACTACGGGGATTTCCTCCCAATTGCCTCCATCATATAATCACATTATTGTCATTCATTGATATCCAACATTTCATAACAATTCATATTATCATTATCATTGAAATTATAATTTATGTCAGCCTCTACCTACTTCCTTATCCCTACTATCGATTCTACATGAACAATAGACTGTAGATATATACACATATATATATGGTGTGGATACACACCTATACACATATTTATATATCTGTATGAGACAACATGGTAGTAACAATATAATCTTGTGACATACAACATTATAATAATAATGATATAATTCTGTAACATACAACATTATAATAATGATGACATAATTCTGTAACATACACATTATAATAATGATGACATAATTCTGTAACATACACATTATAATAATAATGACAGATCTACCAAAAACTACAAGTATATTTATATGTGTGTGTGTGGCACACACATCCACACACATATACATACTTGTGGCGTCGCTGCTATCTTCTTGCTTTTTCTATTGCCTCTGCCGATGTAGCTGCAGTTCCTACCCTTTTACTTATTCTCTGTGCTCCCCCACTGTCTCTGCGGTTGTCTTGTTATATACCCGTGGAGGGGGATGGTTGTGTCCCTCCACGGGGTCCCTTCCGTGGGAAGGGGTGTGACGGTAGTCGCAGCCCAGGCTGCGACTCCCGTCCCACCACTTCCTTTCTGAGGGAAGGGGTGTGACGGTAGTTGGTGTTTAACTCCTGTAAAATGCTGTAACTTATTAAACCTCATTTCATGTAGTAATTAAATATATTTATTTAATAATTCATATTATCATCATTTAATATATTTAAATATATTAACATTTTCTAATAGTTTATTTCTTATATTTAACTTATTTAATATATTAATATTATTTAATAATTCATTTCCTCTTTTAATATATTAACATTATTTAATATATTAACATCATTTTAATAATTGACTTTATCACATTTCAAGAATAAATATTAATATATTATAAATTTCAAATAATCATTCGTTGTTAATCATTATATTAATTAATAGTAATACTTGCCTCATTTAGGATATATATAACGATCAAGGAGGGGACATGATAGTTTTGAGATATGTGAAAGGAACACTTGACTTTGGCATTTTGTATAGTAGAAGCAAAGATCCTAGGCTGTGTGGATTTATAGATTTAGGTTGGGTAGGTTCTATGGATGACAAAAAGGTCCACTTTTTGGATATGTTTTCAGCCTTGAAACAAGTGGTCATATGGAGCAAGAAATAGGATGCAATAGCTCTTTCTTCGACTCAAGTAGAATATCAAGGATTAGTAAAAGTAGCATGTGAGGCAGTGTGGCTTAGAAGGATGCTTTCAAACCTGAAGTCTACATCCTTCTTTTGTGACACTGGAGTGCTCAAACTTGCCAAGAATCTAGTCTTCTACGAGTGTACCAAACATGTGGAAATATGTTGTCACTTCTTTAGACAACTTGTAGAAGATGGTTTTATTACATGGTAACCTAGTGATGTGTCTCCCATCCCTAGAGACGCGATTCTAGTAACAGAGATGTCCCTGGAAACATCTTGATGCATAGGGTTCTTTTGGCTACCATCTCTAAAGTTCCTGACTAGATATTAACATCTCTCGCTAGAAAACTTATGGCCAAACGTGTTAAAAAGGTAAAAAAGTAAAATAAGCTCACATAATGTTTCATGTTGATATTTTGGATGATACAAAAATCCATATAAAGTTATAGTGTTTGGATCTATTGACAATGTAGACTTTTTGAGAGGGACATTAACAGTTGTATGGCTGATTCCTTGTCATTGTAATCGTCTAAGGAGAAATTGCCTTAACTATTTACTGTTCTTGTATGGCTGATTTACTGTTCTTTTATTTTGTTTTTTTGGTCGGTAGTGGGCATTTTTTAAGGTGTCAAACACTCTTGCTGTTCAAATCTGTGAGCATACCAGCCCAACAAAAGTACCAAGCTTGCGAGCCAAGCGGCCTAGCGTGGATTTGAACCTTGGTGACGGTTTCACCAAGCAAGTGTTTTAACCGCTGTACTACATGGGTGACCCCCTTGACTAAAATACTGTTCTTGTTTTCAAAGTTCTATGCTGTGATATTTTTTGGAGATTATCAAGTTATATTTAAAAAATAAATTGTGTCTCCAAGTATCCCATCTCCTATTTTTGAAAATTAGCCATACTGGTACCGGTGCTAGTCTCTAGTGTCTCCAAGCATCCCCGTCTCTTGGTGACTATGTTTTATTATGTTGCAGTATTGTCCAATTGAGGATCAAATTGCAAACATTCTTACCAAGTCTTTGGGACTTGAGAAATTTATAAAATTTTGGGATAAACTTGGTGGAATGAGTAGATTAACTACTTATTTAGTAAAGGTTAATTAGTTTTTAGTCATATTCTTTAATAAAGTTGTTCCAACTTTAGGATATACTTTATATCTTATTTGCTTGTAGTTTGTTCTTTTATTTATCCCACATTAATATTGTCACATGTTGTCCTTCATTGTAATCCAATATAAGAAAGCTTTGGCTTCTTATTTAGTCAATGAATATCTTGGTTCTTTATGTGTTTGATATATATATCACGCTACTGAGATTTTCCTTCATACATTTATAATGATTGCAAGGTAAAGGAAACAGTAAACACAAACCACCTTCAAGCTTATGTTAGTAAGAGTGACAAATGGTGAATGTAAATTATTGTTTTGTGGTTTCTACCGTTTAGCATCTTCTTGCATTGGCAAAGCTTTTGGAGCATGTAATGCTTTATAAAATACCCTTGTGCCACAATTATTGCCAATGCGGGAGTAACCCAGTTACAACCCAATTGGGTATTTGTGCAACGTAATTGAAGGCTTCCACTTGAAATAATATAGTGTACTTTTTTTGGGTGGTATTGGATCCATGTGTGTTTTTATGTCATGTCAAGTTAATCTAAATAAGTGGTCATAACACTAATTATATTTTTGATGCATGTTGGCAACAGTTATAAGGCAAGGGGATCAACTTATCTATGGTTATTGCCTTATTGATTTGAGGCTGTGGCTATCGTCTTGCTTATTTAGCCTTGCAATAACATTAACCATAGATGCAGGAATTGGAGTAAATATTTACAAAATTGTGGAGTCATATAAAACTACTGTGTATGTAAGAAATCAAGGCGACTTTATTCAGTGATCTCCTAAATGCCTAAGATGGATGAATTCAAACAACTGAGAATGACTGAATTGATATCTAAAACCTATTATAGCTCAATTAGGTTTGTGTACTCCATAAAATTTAATGATGGAAAGTCTTCCTACTAGAATGTAGAAACTTCTACTTGATTATAAAAACTTAAAAAGGTTTATACATGCTACTTGTAGGCTACTAAATGATTAATCCAAACATAAAGCCTGTACAATGGGAGCTTATAATGCCACTTCCCTTCATTTTCTATTCATGAAATATTTGTCCTTCAATATTGAATCCTCGACTCGAAAATTATCCCACTTGATAAGAAATCCAATGATAACTCTGGTGCAGTTGCTTGACTCACCTACCAATCAGCTCTTTTGTTTCCAATATGATTTGTCCCTCATCATCCAATTTTGGTAACAACTATGTCTGTACAAGGATTTCCAATTTTGTGATCATTCTCTTCAAACAAGACATGGAGAACTGGATGGATCCTTGAGGACAGACATAGATCCAACTTGCAAGGGAGGTTGTCAAAATTGGAAACTATCTTGTAGGGGTCAAAAAATTCAGGACCCAATTTCGTTTCCCTTCTCTTCTCAGGAGATCTTTGTTGTATGGCAGTAGACAAAGAGAACCCAATACACTTCATAAAATTGTTGCTTGCTTGTATGTTGATTTACTTGCTATTTCATTCTATTCTTTGGTGCCCAAGTTATCCCTTAGGATCTGTAGGACATTTTGATGTTTAATATGACTCATCACCTTGACCTTGGAGTGTTTAAACTTTGTGCAGATATGTAGTAGTGGATGGTGAAGGATAGTTGTATAATGCCTCAAAGGATGCCATTTTGGTTTGTGTAAAACAAATTATTTTATCACCATTTAGTCATAAGTAATTATATGGCCAGTGCTGTTTTATTAGAAGCAAAGCAATGGAGCTACCCCTCTAAGGCTTTTATTTACCATCTCTATTTGGCTATCTATTGCAGTCAATAAAAAAATTGTGTGCTTATTCTTCCACATCTTCAACATTATATACATGATTGCCTTTGACATTGATTGCATTCTTGTTACTTTTTGCTGGTTCCTCGGATGTTCTAGGCATCTCTTCCTGGAGATACCTATTAGCTAGTTTATATAAGATTGGATGATAAAATGCATCAATTGTCAATGACGCCATTCTCTTTATCTTGCTCTCTTCTCATGTAGTCTTCACAACATTATCATATACGATGCTGCTCTTTTCTGTAATTCTTTAAGTAAACTTAGTGATATGTCAGAAAATCAGGCAGATTGATCTCTCAATGTGTTAATTCTGTATCAGGTTATAAGTCACTTGATTAGCTAGAACCTGTCTTCTGCGTTTGCGACAAACTATCATCCAGGATCAGATGCCAGGGCAAACCGAATTCTGCCACCAAATTTTCCTGTCATCTATAATTGGGTTCATGGGGTGAACTACTATATACAACCAACAATATAGGTTGTGTACTCCTATGATAATGCCCATAAACTACATTACTAAATGGCAAGAATGAATGACAATGGCACTGGTAATTCACTTGAGCTACAGATTGGAAACATTGTGCCAAAAATGTAGGTGTGCAATACAAACAAAAATTGAACACTGATGATATAGAGAACTAAGAACTATCTTTAAGGACATCAACAGTCATCATTACATTATTAAACATCATAACAAAGAATGGAATGGAGTGTTGTCATCAATGTATGTGAACATGATGTACTTGAAACCCAAGTGCAGGCTGACATAACATGGAAATAGACACATGCTGGAGCTCAAATGACTCATGATAATGTGCATGTATTGAAGAACTGTTAGGTGCAATGGCTGGCCTCAACAATTATTATATCTGACAACCCTCAAAAATATGATTTAACTCAAACTTTAGGTGCGTTCAAGCAAATAATGGCGCACTATTTTATTCACTAATTTGTCTTATCCTGTATATGTAGTGATTACCAATTTATGCTCTACAAGGCTAGAAATGAGAAAGGGACAAACAAATGGCTAACTCGGGGGGAAATACAATTGATTAAGTCAATGTAGTTGCATGTCTATAATGTAGATTATTCCATGCTTTTCTTGAACCTTATTGAATGATCGGCTATCTTCATCTGCAAGAGCTACTTGCTAGATAGAGTTCATTCTTCAAGTTGGCGAAAAGCCAAGGACCTAAATCAAGTATGCAAAATTTCTTTAGAGGAGTATCCTTGATATTAGTTTTTTTATATTTGCTTGATAAAATGAAATATTAATGTATGGCACTATACTTTTGGGCACAAGTTCTAAATCTCAAAAGATAATCTGCTTGTAATTATTAATTTAGAAACAAACAAATTTTCTCTTATTGAGCTATGCCTAATCTTTGGTAATCTAAAGTCGTTGACAATCTTATGTTACTTCCTATATTTTAATGCAGCTAAATTTGTTTGTTAGAATGTAGAACCATTATTGTTGGGCCCCTTTGAGTTACTGATGCGGCTATGCTTGTGGTACACCATCGGGTTATCTGCATCTTATCTTGTGTATAGATCCTGTTTCTATTAATGGGATTACATGTAAGTTATCTTTTATTGTTATATTGGGATTACTGACTCTTCGGGTAAGCCCATTCTTCTGTTGTAAGTGGTGTATAAAGACAATTCCTCTCACCATTTAATCTAATTAATTCCAATTCCATTTCGAAAAATATGAAACAATTTCTTCTTTCTGGGTTCTTTTAACTCTTCTACATATTGGTGTTAATTTTCTTTGCTTGTGGGGTTTATCTATCTTTTTGATATGGACTTGCTTTTGCTTGTATAATATATGTTATTAGAGTCTAGGGTTTAAATCAGAGTTCCAAGAGTCCTGGCGAGTCCCGAGCCGAGTGACCCTAGCTGAGTCTCAGGGACTCGTGACTCTCCAAGACTCGCTCTAGGCAAAAATCACTAGAAATTGGTTTTTTTGCTGAGTCCCGAGTCGGGTCTGCCTTGCCGAGTCCGAGTCTTCTATGGTTTAAATGCCCTAGATTATGGTCCTTTAGTGCTGTGAAGTGGGTTTGGAGAAGTGGCAGTTTCTTATTTTATGTATGGTTGCAATTTTCGTTCCCTGAAGGGTCAATATTCTGAAAGAGTGAGATCTAATAATTTTGTATTAAAAGGATGCTCTAATTTTAGATTTGCATTTCTTGTGGAGAGAGGTTCAAGGTGGAGTTATATTGAAAAGAATTGGTTCTATGTATCTCATCAAGTGAAAGATTTTACCTACATAGGAGATAAAAAACAATTTGTATTCAGGTGTGCCATGGATTAGATTTGATTACATTTTTGAATGCTTTGCAAAAAATTGTTAAACCCATATTTGGTTCATTCTTATGTACCCTCAGATTTTTCTGAGAATACTTTCAAGGATTAGCATTCCCAGGGCTAGTAGATTCTTGCATGATGGGTAATGTTTGATTAGTGGAAGTGAGAAGTAGAGTATATAGTTGAGTGAATAGTTAGTGTTGGTGAGTGGATTTGTCTGAGGGGATGATGCTGACAGTTGTGGCAGTGGATTTTTCCTAGCTGTTATGCTTTTGGCACGAAGGTGTTGCTTTCTTAGATATTGGGTTTCAAATGCCACCAACACCATTTTGCTTGGTTTTGTTCGAAGTTGATAATGGTGTCAACAAAGAGGATGATATTAAGAAGACGTTAATATGTCATGGGAATAAATGTTTGATTGTGGGTGCTGCATGACATGTTCTGATTGAAGCAGACATACTAATGGCAAAATTCAATAAATATTTAAAAAATGGGTTGAGTTGGCCAACATGTGCATGGTGTTGTTGGCCAAAAGTTTGGCGTATTTATACCTATTTTGAATTTTTCCAATCAGTTGTCCAGTCATCAAACTGATCAACAAGAGAAGTGTACTTACACGATCACTGGAAGTAGTCAAATTTAGCATTCAGTGGGCAGATTTGTGAACATCACATGTTGCACTAGGTGCTTCCTAATTTTTTCTGAAACTTGGATGATTTTCAAATTTAAACTTCTAGGCATGGTTATGGTTGATGGTCGTATGATTGCATCTAGTGCTATTTGAGCACTTGGATTGTGTAAGTTGTAACTTTTGCATACGAATGTTGTTTGAGCCAGTTTTCAAAGCATTGAAAACCTGTTTTTATGCTCTATGTAGTACTATACTCTTTGCTAGCTGTTGGAAATTTTTTCTATGGTCTTGATTCCTTTGAAGATTGAAGAGGCTGTTTTAGGGATCCTTGTATTGTTAAGGTATAATTATTAGTCTTGGGTTTCTTCTATTGAGGTCTCTTGGAGGTACAAAGGTTTGTTGCCAATTTAATGACCTTTCTAAGGAGCCTGAGGGGCTGCCCCTTTGCAGATCTATTGAGCATGAATTCAATTGTCACGTAGTTTCCCACTTCCAAATATAGTTCTCTATTGATTCAAACATGCTAGAGGCAAGTGAGATGAAAGAACAGCTGAAAGATGTTAGATTTAGATCAGACTGATAGCAATTAACAAAATTAACACAATGAACATAGAGAACACAATACCCTAGGAAAACCTCCCTCTTGGAGGTGAAAAACCCAGCAATGAATCTTAGTTTATCTTAGACAGTAATCAGTGTGTGCCTTACAAATTTGCTTCACAACTTGAAGTAATATGAAGAGCAGAATATAAAACTGAATTAGGGCATACACAGTAGTATGAACCATAGTAGCATTAATCGGCAAAAGCTCGGATTAATTGGCAAAAATCGTGAAACTTTTGAAATGCCGATTTTTTCCCCCAAAAAATCACGGCACTATATAAAATCGTTGACCAACGACTTTGACCATCTTCCTGACGAGTTTTGAGGGTCTACAGATTTGAACACACAGTTATACGTCAATTCGAGGATCTGATTCGTGTCTTTGGCCTGTGAAAAATGGGGCCGTCATTTGAGCATCAACATTCACTAGACCAGCAAGAGATAGAGCCAAAAAAATTCTCATCCAAAGAAACCCTAACATCGTCACCCAACTTCCGTGACCTAGTCTTTCTCGTATGAGGCTCAAAGCCCTTCTTTGCCAAAGTCCTCTCTTTCTTCTTCTTCCTTGATAGTTGTTGCCAGTCTCCCATGCTTGACCCCAGTCCTCGTTCACCATCTTTGCATTGACCTTGATCTCCAGATGCTTCCTTGCCCATGCCACACTGTGCACCTTCACACATCACGCAGCTTTGGCAAAATTAAATTTTTATATAATCGTTATAATGTTATAATGGTATAAGTTAGAATATTATAGTATAATAGTTATGATATAATAATGTATTAATATAATAATAGTATATTTATCTAATTATAGATTAATACTATAATAATTTTTTTAGTATTAATCTATAATTAGATAAAATACTATTATAATATTAATACATTATCATATTATAGTTATAATATAATAATGTCAAGTATATTAAAATGATGATTGATCATTATATATATATATATATATATATATATATATATATATTTTTTTTTTTGATCGGTAAAAGGCCGTAGCTGAAATTTTATAATTAAAAATGAGTTTTACACCTCCATTCTGTGTGGGCACCGATAGGAAATAATGGAGGGAAGAAAACCTCCGGTCTAGCCCAGATCCAATAATGGATCAGAAAATCCTATTCATAATTTACCTATACTAATGCTTACATTCCAGGAGACATGCATTCCTGGTTACATATGTTTCCAAGATCAAATGGAATTGTCTTAGGATCACCCTTTATCCATTGGAGATCAGACCTCTTTAGAATTCTTTGTTCAGGTAAAAGCCCTGTTACTTCTTTTAGCTCAGGTTAGAAGCAACCGAGTATCCGAGTTCTGCAAAAAGAGCACCTTACCACACCTCACAGCCAAGACCATTGTCAGTAGCTCTAGGAAACCTTGTTAATCAGTAAAATGTAACTAATTAATTTAATTTACACTTCCTTACTAAGTATCAGAAATCTCCTGCCTTTAAAGGATGTTGTACCCTGATTAATCTCTCATTTTGGGACTGTACTCCAATGTAAGAGATTATCATGGCTACAACAACCTAAAGGAGGGGTGAAATAACCAAATATTCAGAGTAAAAAGATATCATGATTGTAATGTCAGAACCAATGAACCAATATTAGAGACATTTTTTTCTGTTATATGCCATCGAACCTTTACAATCCCTGCATAGATCAAGATGTTAAATCTGGTGTATAAACAGAAAAAGGCTGCCCCTGTCCTCCTCCATATCCTAGAAGGACAAAGCATATAAGAATAATGACAGATTCATAGCAGAAAAACAATCAATTGCCATGCTATTTTAAGCCTAACATTGGAGATCGAATCTACTGAGCTTTTTAGTCAATGTAAAGAGTAGCACCAAAGGTCTATCATTAATCTAACCAAAGATCTAAGCAAAGAAACGAATACATCACACATATCCTAGCCCTTCTGCTGATTTGGGCTCCTTGCCTAATAAATGCCTGCTATTGTCTCTGAATATTGGAACCAACTAAATATATTAAACACACACACACACATATATATATATATATATATATATATATATATAAACAGAAGAGGCAATACACAAAATTCCTACCCTTTGAATTACATCAGACTATACATCACCGAAGCAAGAACAATATATTACTATGAATCTTAATAATATGTCAATTCCATCTAACCAAGAAGGAATCTAATCCTCCAATTTGTTTACTTAAAAACCAAGAGATAGCTAAAGTCCTGTAGATACATACCCCGTTAGTACTATCATATATTTATAGAACACAGTAATATATGTCCTTGACAATTTTTAAGAGTAAAAGAAGTTCAGCCCCATTATACAAGGGTCTATTTAAAGTTTACTAAGAGTGTCTATTATTAAAAACAGAGATTAAGTTGTTCAAAAAACAGTCTTATGTAAACTGGTTAATTCCTAACCCTTATCCCTTATCAGAGAACCTCCGTTAATCCTCTTCCATGTCTGATAGGTCCACAATATCCTCTGCAGCGGAGTGCGGGGTACTTTTCCCAGTTCGATTTGGTTCTGCACGGCTACTAGAGGCCCCCATATCATTTCTGTGCATACCTTTTACCCCTGCGGCCTTGATAATTATCGGTGGGAGCACTTGAATTCTATCCATAGGAATATCATAATTATATAATATTATAATAAAAAAATATTAATATAATATAATAAGAAATATTATATTATCCAATTTTTTCCAGATTTTTTCAAAAAATCTTATACTTTTGGTTTGCGGATTTATTCCCCAAATGATTAATGCTACTTCGGTATGAACAGCAGCATGTAAATCTGATCTAGGGCATTTATCTGGAATATCCTTGACTGAAGATGATGTGCAAATCAAAGAAGACAATTTGCTGACATGAAGATCAATTGCAGATCACAGGGATCATTCGCTGATCATGGATTCAGTTCGCTGATCGTGAATTTGATTCACTGGTCATGGAGCAGATTCGCTGTCTCAGAATTAGTTTGCTGCCCTTAGGAATTAGTTCGCTGCCCCTTAGACAATGATTCACTGCTCTTAGAAGATTCGCTGATGTTTTGTAGTAGAATTTGCTGAGTACTTGATTGCGTGAATGTGAGTGAATTGAATGACCTAAATGCATGAATGAGCTTTGTATATATATGAGCTTTAGCCACCTTATTCTCCTTAGGTCGGCTTCACAAGATAAACAAATAATAATAATAATAATATGCTCTTAGAGTGGCACCCATTATAGGGTCAGCCCTATATGCATTTACAAGTTACATTGCACATTATAGGGTCAGCCCTATTTACAAGTTACATTTTAATTTTGCATATCACCCATATGCTAGGTCGGCCCTAGAAGGAATCCGACCTAGGTACAAAACATCAACAAAAGATTAGCTGGAGCATTGAGTTATAAGGCCTAGTACATCATCTCGTGGTTCTCCAGTTTTAGGGGTGCTGAAGAACGATGGATCTTGGCACATATGCATTGATTATAGAGATTTGTTTACAGTAAAAAATTTATACCCTTTACAAGGCATGTATGATTTTATTAACCAATTGTAGCATGCTAGATATGTAACAAAATTAGATTCGAGGTCTGATTATCATCAATTAATAATAAGAGAAGAGAATGTTTGAAAAATTGTGTGAAGATTAGATGAAGTTTGTTTGAATGGTTGGTGCTTCCATTGGGTTGTGTAATGCGTTGACAAGCTTCATGAGGTTGATGATGAAGAACATTTTGCACATTTGGAAAATGTGTTGCAAATTTTGAAGGAGAAAAAGCTTCAGTTGAACAGTAAGATGTGAATTTGTGAAACAAATTTTGTTTACTTTGGACATGTGGTGGGAGATAATGTAGTTCAAATTTATTTGGAAAAAGGTGAGACCATTGTGAATTGGACCGAGCCCACAAGTGTAACCAAAACAAGGAGATTTGTTGGGGTAATCCAAGACTCGCATAAATTTGTGAAATCATTTTCTTCTATTACAGCTCTGTTGCATGCAATATTAGGTCATGGTAAGAGATTCAAGTGGTGCAACGTGCTGTAAAAGTTTTGATGAATTGAAGAAGTGAAGCAGTAATGCACTTGTATTGGATTTACCTAGTTTGCAACTTCCCTTTGATGTAGGAAATGATGCAAGTAGTTAAGATACATGGTGAAAGATCTATTTGCTATCATTCCATATTGTTTCATGGGTCTGTCCTTGGGTATTGCACCTATGATAAGAAGCTATATGCATTGGTGCAAGTAGTTGAAAGGTGGAAGCATTACTTGTTGGGCAATTGTGCTTATGGATCATCAATCACTCCAGTACCTTTAAGCTCAAACAAAACATTAACAAGAGAGAATCTGATAGATTACAGGTGGATGGGCTTTCTACAACAATTCCAATTGGTTATTAAGCACGAGAAAGATGCAACAAAAAACTGCTGATTTTATTGTCAAAGCCACTATTGATTTCCACTCCTTTCACTTTATCTCTTTTCAAGCCTTTTGGAAAGGAGGTTTGTGCAGATGGCTATGAGCATGACAAACTTCGGAGAGCTGTACTGGTAGCCAAAGTAAGGTAAGCACGATTATTTTATTCCTAAAACTGATTTAGTTTTTGAGAGATGGGCTACTCTTCAAGTGTATTTTTTTTTGTGTTCTGAAAGAGGAGACGTGTTTTTGAGGAAAACAGATACTTCACAAGTAGCTGGTCATTTTGGTTTTACAAAAATAGTTTCATATTTGCAACAATATGTTCATTGGCCCTGTATGTAGAAAGATGTGAACTTTTTTTGAAGTTGTAAGTAATGTAGTGTAAGGAAGCTTGATAACTAGAGATTAGGATTGTATTAGCCATAGTTGAAAAAATCGCCATAAAATTGCTAGACTTGCGAGCTAGACTTGGCTGCGAGTCACTTGCACAAAACTCGTAGCTATTTTTTATCAAAAAATTGTGAAAAGTTGCAAAAATAATCGTGAAAAATCGGTCCCTATAGAAAGCGTAAAGCGAACTTTAGAAAACCTAATTTCTTTTTTCTTGTTCACATGACGAGAGCCTTCTTTTCAATGCGTGATTGGTAGGGCACGACGAGCAAAAACACGACTTTTGGCTACTCTTCTTTGTTGGCAACAATGCAACAAACTAAGAAGGGGGGGGGGGGGGGGGTGAATTAGTTTCTCAAACTTAAATTCAGATCTGATAATAAGCAGTAAAAGCATAAATCAACACCACATCAATAACACATATAACACCAAGATTTTGGACGTGGAAAACCCGGTTAAGGTAAAAACCATAGTGGGAACCTACCCAGAATGAGATAATACTCTGTTAGGAGTAAGTGTAAATATTACAATGGGGAATGCACATGCATTTAGGCACACTGCCTAGAACTCACTGCTCATATCACAAAACAAGAAGGGCTACAACCCTTGGGAAGGCTGATTGCCTTACAAAGACATTCGGATTACATCCGGAGGATCGTGAACTGATAAAATAGCATCTTCTCATGCCTGGTTACAGTTTTGCTTAAGCACAAACTCAAACTCTGCTCCTCAACACTTCTACACACTTCTTTGCACTTCTCCTCTGCTACTGAAAGATCAAATCAATATTCGCACACGCGGATACCAAGCAGATGCATCTGCAACATGACTATTACATATATTTATACAAATCATCAACCTATATTTCAGGGTCGGCTAAACCCTCAACACAAATTACAAAGCAATAACTTCACATGCTACAACAATACATGCGGACCAAAACAATGTTAGCTAAGACATAGTTTGGACCTAAACCAACACCACATGCAAGAAACACCTCTAAAGATTGCGCCTCGAATATTCGCAACATGCTACAATCATCATGAATGTTGCATAACACGAGGAACACCACCAGATCAAGAAAATGATCAACAACACACACAACTATCAATGCGGACCATCAACACAGATAGAACACGATCTAGAATCATCCACAAACAACATGAATCACCAAAACAACAACCGCAACATCACCACTAACTAGAATCTTCATCATCATTATACCGAACCTCAAGAACACCAACCATACTGACTGTCAAACTGAAAGATTCACTTGCGGACCTCCAAATCACAAACCATTTGAATTGAGGACACATATGGACGTCCCAAACATTCTGCCAAATCTGCAAACCAAGATATTGCAATTCCGGAGCAATGCGGAGCACAATCCAGAATACCGAATAACAAGAACAATTGAATATCAACCATAATACTGAATCACACAACTCGATCAAATCGTCATGCTGACCACTGAAACTTCTGCTGAATCAATTAGAGATAAGTATCTCTAAACCCATTAAACCGCAACAACTCAACTACAACACACTGACCAAACCAACTCATCCAATCACATGAATACACAGAAGAATATGTTGACATCAATGACAACACATCATTCCAACAAACTTCTCAGCAATATCCAACATTCTCATTATCACAGAACCATTTTGGGCATTTTGTGGTTGCTGGTTAGTATGACTACATGAGCACACGAATGGTCTCTCTCTAACTACAAAAATATTTATTGTAGGATTTGAGAAATACAAATCCACAGAACCCAAAAGAAACCTGCATGCAAGAAACCTGTCACAGAGAAAGAGAGAGAACGAATACAAGGGTTTTGGCTCTGACAAAGAGAAAAGATGTATTATCAGAGAAAAATGAATCAAGAATATGAATAATACAAGAGATCAATCCTTATAAAGGAGATCAACACCAAAAGGAAAACCTAACCCTAAGGTGTGAGCATTTAATAATTAAATATTAATTATTAAATGACTAATGTATGCATAAAGAGAAATCTTAAGAGGAGAGCAAAGTTAATTAATTACTTTACTCTAACACCCCCCCTTAAGATGAGCTACAATGCAGCTACAAACAATGCAGAAGAAAGCAAAGGAACTACAATGCAAAAGAGGGTCCCGGCAACAAGGCCTGATGAGGTACCCAAATACAAGAAAATCTCTATAAAGTGGAGTAAAGGAGAAAACCCAGTGGGAAAAAACTCCTCTCCAAAAAGAGATAAAGAATCATGCTGAAAAGAAAACATGAATGAAGGAAGGAAGGCCTCATTGAGACCCCCCAAGGACAACTTCCTTCACCCCAAGCATTGAGCGCAACTGAAGATAGCGCGGAGATGCCAAAGGTTTAGTGAAGATGTCTGCAACCTGCTCCTCTGTAGGAATATACTCCAAGATGAGAGAACCATCCTGAATCAACTGTCTGATGAAGTGCATGTGGATTTCAATATGCTTTGTCCGCTGATGCTCCACTGGGTTGCGAGAAATGTGAATGGCACTCTGGTTGTCACACCAAAGAATAGTGGGACAATCTGGAGGAAACCCAAACTCTGTCATCGATTGCCGAAGCCATAAAACCTCCTGACTAGCTAACACTGCTGCACGGTACTCAGCCTCTGTAGATGATAATGCAATAGCAGATTGCTTCTTGCAAGACCATGTGATAGGACCAGAACCAAGGCAAAAAACGAAGCCAGAAGTAGACTTCCGATTATTGACATCACCAGCCCAATCGGAGTCAGTGAAGCCAATGATGTGAGGGGATCCTGAAGAGTAGTGAATGCCATAATGTGTGGTGCCCCGAATATATCTCAAAATACGTTTGGCTGCTTGCCAATGGCTCTCATGAGGATCATGGGAGAATCGAGAGACAAGGCCAACCGCAAAGGAAAGATCAGGACGAGAATGTGTCAGGTACAACAGACTACCAACCAACTGCCTGTATAAAGTGGGGTCTACTGAAGGAGTAGAGCAAGTGGAAGACAAAACAACACCTGACTGAAATGGAGTGGGGGCAGACTTGCAATCAAGCATGCCAAATCGCTGAAGCATATCAAGAGCATACTTCTCCTGAAAAATGGAAATCCCATCCGAAGACTGAATAACCTGTAGACCCAAAAAGAAGTGCAAGAGACCAAGATCGGTCATCTCAAACTGCTCCATCAAAGCTCTCTGAACACTCTGAATCATGGAGGATGAGCTACCTGTAATGATGAGATCATCTACATATAGCACTAGAATCAAAAGATCACCCTCCTGACGCTGAATATAGACTGTGTGATCGGAATGACAGCGTGTGAAGTGCGAGGAAAGCAAGAAGGAGTCCATCTTCTCATACCAAGCCCTGGGGGCTTGTTTGAGACCATATAATGAACGTCGAAGTCTGCAAACCAAAGAAGTGTCCTGCACAAAACCCTGAGGCTGGTCCATATAGATCTCCTCATGTAGGTCTCCATGCAAGAAGGCACTCTTCACATCCATCTGAAACACTGTCCATCCCTGTGAAGCTGCAAGTGAAAGTACCAGGCGTATAGAATTCATCTTGGCGACAGGAGCAAAGGTCTCAGAGTAGTCAATACCCTCTACCTGAGAAAACCCCTTCGCAACAAGACGGGCCTTATACTTATCAATAGAACCATCTGCAGCATACTTGGTACGATACACCCACTTGCACCGAACCAACTTTCTTCCCTTAGGAAGAGGACAAAGATCCCAAGTATGATTCTTCATCAAAGAAGAATACTCCTCATCCATGGCCCTATCCCACTCTGGGTGTCCTGTCGCCTCTGAAAACTTTTGAGGATCATCTGAAAGGGTATGACTCAAAAGACTAGAACCAGATGTCTGAGCACGAGTGCGACGAGTATCTGAAGGATCACCTGCCAAAGAACCAGCTGCATCAACAGTATCACGGGCCCACTTCGGCAAAGACGGAGCAACTGGTGGTGGTGGAGATGGTGGATCATGATCTACATCATCCTCAAGAGATAAGTAATCCTCAAGAGATGAAGAGGAAGGAGTAGGCAATGAGGGAGAAGCTGGTGATGGAGAATCCATCTGAGGATAGCACTCATCAAACTGGACATCCCGCCGAAACAAGACCTCTCTGGAATCAGGATCAAACAACCTGTATGCCTTAACATCCTCACAGTAGCCAACAAATATGAGTGGTCGGCTCTTCCTCTCCATGGCTATCCGCTGAGCATCAGGAATAAATGCCCAAGCCTCACTACCAAAAACTCGGAATGTAGAAACATCAGGCTTGACATGGGTCCAAGCCTCCTCAGGAGTTATATGTCGTAATGCCTTATGGGGCATCCGGTTCTGAATATAATTGGCACAATTGACTGCCTCAGCCCAAAATGAAGAACTCATAGCTCGAGACTGTATCATACAATTTGCCATCTCCCGTAAGGTTCTGTTCTTTCTCTCAGCAACACCATTCTGTTGAGGGGTATAAGGAACTGTAAACTGATGCTGTAAACCATGCTCAGTGCAAAAATCTCTGAAAGCCTGATTTACATACTCCCCCCCATTATCTGTGCGTATCCTCCTGATAGAAAGTCCAGATTGCTTCTCCACAAATGTCTTAAACTTCCTGAAAGAGTCAAAGACATCAGACTTGTACTTAAGAAAGTACACCCATGTACGTCTGGAGAAGTCATCAATAAAAGTGAGTACATAACGGGCCCCTGAAAAAGGAGTCGGAAAGGACATAAGATCACTGTGTACCAACTCTAGGGCTGCCCTAGCACGAGAGGCTCGACCCTTAGGAAAAGGATCTCGATGATGTTTACCAAGGACACAACCATGACATACACCATCTGTACAAGAAATTTGTGGAAGCCCAATCACAAGTGCCTGTGTACTCATCTGCTGTAGATATCTGTAATTGACATGACCAAAACGCTCATGCCAAAGCCTGCTCACTGAATCTGCATGTGCTATAAGAGAGGAACCAACAGTGTCTGAACTCTCAAAGCCATCAAAACTATATAAGTGAGATGCAGAATCCACACTCCCAGTAGCCACAACCAAGTCAGGATCATGAAGATCTCGAATAACCACATCATGTGGAGAGAACTCAACTGTCTTACCAGAGCCAGAGTGGCAAATCTGATAAACAGATAGAAGGTTTGTCGAAATGTCAGGAACCAAAAGCACATCCTGAAGACAACCACCATCCAATGAAACAGTACCAGAACCCTGAACGGAAAGTTGTGCTGAGTCACCAACTGCAATATGTCGAGTGCCTGTAGGAGCAAGAGCAGTGACCAAATCCTGTGTGTGTGTCATATGGTGAGAGGCACCAGAATCTAGAATCCAAGTGGACGCTGAGGACAATGCTCGTGCAGAAAGAGCATGACCTTTCCCTGTGGGCTGTGAAGGAGGCTGTGTTGCACTGATATTATGCTGCTGCATGGCTTCCTCCAAAGCCTCTAAACGTTTCCAACACCTGGAAACGGGATGTCCTTCCTTGCCACAAAAACTGCAAGGATCACCTGATTTCTTCTTAGTCTTGGAGGAAGACTCACCAGACTTTGAAGATTTGCCCTGTTTAGAATTGAATTGTGGTTTTGAATCAGACTTAGGTGGTGGCTTGGAGGGATTCTCACTAGCCTCTGAATCTTTCTTAGGCTTCGGTTTTTGCTTCTGTTTTCCTTTGGAGGACTGGGCTACCAATGCTTGGTTCTGTGAACCTGAAAGTGAATCCAACTGCTTAAGCTTAGCTTGCTCACGAGTTAGACGATCACAAAAGACCTCAAAAGAAGGCATGACATGTCGAGCACCCAAGGCATCCATGGTGGAATAGAAGGTCGAAGAGAAGATCTGAAATGGACCCCGAAGCTTAGAGAGAATCAGGAAAATGCACTCTGTATCAGTCTTAGTCTTACCACAACCTTGCAAGATAGATCTTTGCTGTTTGAACTTCATCAGAAAGTCCTCAATAGAAGGAAATGAATCAGGTACCAAGGAAGTTAACTCTGCCTCAAGCTGCAAAGCTCTGAACTCGTTGACAGTACCAAAAAGTCCCTCAAACTTGGTCCAAATGGCTCGAGGAGTGAGACAACCCTCAAGATGAAACTGAAGACTGTCAGAAATGTGTAAAGCCATCAATCCCATAGCCTGATCCATATTGTTCCTGTGCTGCATAATCTCAAAAGGACGTGTCAACTGAGGCTGAACCTCATCCAAACAGGACCATAACCCTTTTGACTGGAGAAGAGTCATCATGCGACCCTTCCAAGTGTGGTAGTTATGCGGTGTGAGAGATTCAATAGGTCTGTCTGCCATCCTGTGAACTGTGCCTCAACTGCTCTGAATTTTTAATTATTATTAAGTGGTCTTTCAGAACTAGACAGAAGATGCAGAAGGGGGTTTGATTTTTTTGTATTGGTGTTTGTAAATTCTGGTTTTCTGATGTAAATAACAGAAAGCAAGAGAAAAGACCCCCCCACAATGCAAAAAACTAATCCCCAGTACAAACTGAAAGCCAGAAAATGATAGAAAGTAATAACGGGTTGAGACAAAATTTGGAGCACCTGAAGATTTTTCTGATGAAATAGACTGTAGATCTGAAAAGAGCACAGAACCACCTTTCCGACGCCTATTCGCTTTCGAAAAACGGAGTTCGTATGCAAAAGATATGGCTCCTGGAGTGCAAAAAACTTGTTCTGACTTCGACTGGCAAAAAACACTACAAAACGAAAAAATCAGAAAAAAAGATCTCCATTAATTAGATCCGGCTCGGAACCAGCTTTCCAACGCCTATTCGTTTTCGAAAAACGGAGATCGGACGCCCAAGTTATGCCCGATTTTGTAAAACTGCTCCTAAAGGGACCCAGATGGGCCTTTAAGCCCTCAAGGGCTTAAAAAAAATCAGCCCCTGGTCCTCTGGGTGACCAGGGGTGGGCGCAGGAGGTAGCGGCGCGGGGGCGGCGCAGCTGGCGGCGGGCGGCTCGCTGGCTGGGCGCGGGCGGCGCGCGGGCTGCGCGCGGGCGGCTGGCGGCGGTGCGCGGGCTGCGCGGCGGAGGTTACCGCCGGCGGCGGCGGTGGCCGGGCGGGGGGCCGCCTGGAAGCGCACCGGCGGCGCGCTGGGCTGCGCGTTTTTGTAATAAAAACTGCGTTGTTTTTTTTATATATATTTTTTTGATTTTTGTGATTTTTCCGCCTCGGTTTTCGTGCCCTTTGGCCGTACGGCCTTGGGGCCAAAATTTTTTTTGCCTCCTGGAGCAACTGTGTCCAAATCGGACGAATTTTATATGGAAATAGGGGTTTTTGGGCGCTACGAGCTCAACGGTGAGGTCCGTTTGGGCTCAAAGTGCACCGAAAAAAAATACCCCCTATTCCAAAATAAAAAACAGAAGACAAACACAGATCTGATGCAACCAAAACCTGGATCTCAAAATCTTTCAAAAGTCTGAACAAGCTGCAGCAGATCCAGCTCTGATACCATGTAGGATTTGAGAAATACAAATCCACAGAACCCAAAAGAAACCTGCATGCAAGAAACCTGTCACAGAGAAAGAGAGAGAACGAATACAAGGGTTTTGGCTCTGACAAAGAGAAAAGATGTATTATCAGAGAAAAATGAATCAAGAATATGAATAATACAAGAGATCAATCCTTATAAAGGAGATCAACACCAAAAGGAAAACCTAACCCTAAGGTGTGAGCATTTAATAATTAAATATTAATTATTAAATGACTAATGTATGCATAAAGAGAAATCTTAAGAGGAGAGCAAAGTTAATTAATTACTTTACTCTAACATTTATCTCTCCACCAAGACAGAAAACAATAAATGAACTATGCATGATTTTTATTCTTCTTAGTCAGGTGCAAACTGCATCCTTTTGATGGGGTTAATTTTCTTTATTTTTATATCTTGAAAGCATGCATACGAATATTTATAAATATTGTTATACATTTAAAATATTAAAAATATGTATATTACATTTTTGGCGAAGTCACTGACAAGTGGATGGAAACCATACTTGCGGTGGGTCATCCTTTGGTCTCATGCTGTCAAGGTTGTGTTGGGATGGGAATTTCTCATGGTGTATCACCGGTACAAGGTCAACACAAATATAACAACAATGTTTTCGGCTATCAAGTTGTACATGGGAGTGTCAAAGGCCAAAGCTGAAAAGCTTTGCCAAATATATTCAAGCGCTCCTTCCTAGGGGAGATTGATATGACTTTGGACAATGTAGACAAAAATCTACTTGTTCCTTTGTCACAAAAATACTACATGTCGAGTAGCTGAGAAAGGGGAAGTTGGGAAATTTCCTATCGTGTGAACCTTGGAACCGGAAATGCTTGAGGGAAGGTGTAATGGCATTGAGCGGAGTATTGTATTTCTACGATGCTTGATTGGGATAATGGAGCCCAAGGGTGAAGGGTGGGTAAAGGAGTATATGCAAGAGGAAAGATTGTTGGAAGAAGAGGGAGAAGAGGATGAAGATGAGTTTGGCGACTTGGGTTTGGGACCCCTTGTGCAAGGAGAAGAGTGGTTTGAGGATGATGGATGAGACTTTGAAGAAATTGCAAAGAGCTTTGCCCATGATGCCTGGGGCCTGGAGTGTCCAATGGTGGCAAAGGCCCTAGAAAGTAAAATGCTACGAAGGATGGAGAAGGATGGGGTAGAGGTTGGAGAAGATGAAGGTGTCACAGGCTTTAAAGAGGGACCATCTGTGGAGGATGCTGTGGTGGCTGACGATGGTGTTGTAAATCTGAACTATGGTCCTGGCTGCCCGGTGGGCAAAAAGGCAAAACTTTTTTATTTTTTCTGTTATGTTAATATTTTGTCGATAGAAGTCATGGCTTTACACTGAGCTAGTAGTAATGTAAATGGTCAGATTTAGGATGATACGATAGAAGTTTGAATAGAATGCTTTGGTGTATGTTTTATTTGCTGCTATGGGGCTGCCAATATTGTGGTTTTGGTGGCACATTTTGATGTATATGATAGGTATGGGTATGCATCCTCTTCTCTTTTGAACTCGGTTATGGTGCAGACTGGTTAAAGTTGACAATTTATGCAAACTTTTTGAGATCAATACAAGGGGTGTTGGCCCTACCAGCTATTAAATTACTGTAAAAAAAAGTATATTACATCTAGTATTTTTAATTTTTGGTTATATATATTTTATAATATTATATTTTAATATTAACTTTTCTGATATTTTATATTATATAATATTATAATATTAATATTATATTGTAACATAATATACTAATTTAGTGTATATGTGTATTTTTAAGAATATTTTGAGAAATTATATATTTTCAAATGTTCGAGAAATTTGCGGAGTTATTGCTGATTTTTTCAACTATGTTGTAGGCCACTTCTAGTTCCATCATGTTCATGGGAGAACATCATAATGGAACTTTTAGGTTGGTTGCCCATGACACGTAAAGGGCATGACTATTTGTTTGATTGACAAATTTAGTAAAATGTGTATCTTAATCCCATGCAAGAAGACTTTGATGGGTAAGGATGCAATTGAAAATTTCTTTTCTAAAGTTTATTTTCACTTTGGCTTGCTTCAAAGAAACATTTCAGGCTAAGATTCAAGGTTTCTTGGTAAGTTATAGCATGCATTATGAGATAAATTGGATATTTGTTTGAAGAGAAGTACAACTATCCACTCAAATGGATGGATGAATTGATGTGGTTAATAGGACATTGGTGTAGCTGCTCCATGCAATGAAATTACTTGTACAAGACAAGAATATAACAGAAAATATGCTGCAATACTTGATAATAATAAGACACTCCAAGGGGAAAACTTCCATAGTCTTCAATAAGAATAAAAATGAAAATTCACAATATGTTTATACTTATAATAAATTAATCATTGCCTCCTATATTGGATGCCACCGGCGCTGATCTAACTACTTGTATATCAAGACTATGTAAATGACCATACAACCTAATTAAGTTTTAATGTAGCTGCAAGTTCTCTATGCATATACCCATGCATGCTATAGGTTAAGGCAATAACATGGTCTCTTAGGTTCCTTCACACAATCATTGCCCTTATTGCCATCAACTGTAGATGCTTCTGCATAAAATATTACCCTTTTTTCATTTGACATCAGCAATAGGCAAATTCCTCTACTAAATGAGGTACTTTATGATTGACCTACTCGTCAACTTCTTTGTGTTTGCTTGGAGAATTAACCTAAGATCCAAGGTGGTTATTCCCTCTTTGTCTAGCTTAGGTAACACTACTTGTGCAAGATCCATTGACCAATATTCTTGTTTAAACACGAGACACTAAAAGTTGGATGTATTTTTGTTGTTGGAGGGAGTTCCAGCTTGTATGCTACTCGACCAATCCTGTACAAAATTATAGACCATAATATTTAGGCGAGAGCTTGTTACGCTTTGTTGTTTCAAGGACATTTGCTTATATCGTTGCAACCTCAAAAAGACCTGATTCTTCAAAATCCCTTTGGCTAGGGTCTGTATTAGTATGCTATTTCATTTACTTTTGTGGCATGGCCAAACTCTTCTTATAACATTAATGTACCCGTTGTTGATGATTCATGCGACCTTCCATAACCTAATTAAATGGGGACATCTTTCAAGCACCATGGAAGGAAGTGTTATACCACCATTTTTTTTGTGGTTGCCAAGCCACACATTGAGAATGCTTATCTGAAGTATAAAAAAGTAAATACCCCTTTACACACATATTGACTTCCTCAGTTGCCCATCTAATTGGGAATGGTATGAAGAGCTGCAAGCTAGTTAAGTACCCAAACAAAAGAATGAATTTCTCAAAAAATTACTAATAAATATAGGATCATGGTCACGTACAATAATCTTTAGGGTAGCACATAACTTTTGTATATTTTCCATAAGAGGTTTTGCCACTATACTTCATATGAAAGGATGGGATAATGCAGAAAAATGCGCATATTTGGTAATTCCATCCACAAGTACCATGATGCCACTCTTGCCTTCAGACTTTGGAAGGCCTATGCTAAAGTCTATGGAGGCTTGTTCCTACCTCTAGCTAGGAATAGCCAAAAGTTGCAAAAGGCCATGCATCTTAATTGTCTGACCTTTATTTCTGACACACCAAAGATTTTTGCTACAATTTTTTAAACATCACCATTAAACCCTTGAGTGATTAGGGAACCATGGAACTTTTGTAGAAATTAATGCATCTTATGAGTTCCCAAGCTTTGGGGACCAAAAGCTTTCTAATTGGAGAAAAGTGATGAAAAATTGGTGAGGGCACAGTGAGAGCATATGGTGGATGAATAATGATTATTGTATATTTTATTTCCAATAACAATAATGCCTAGAAAGATGTAACAATGGATTGCACAAATAATAGAATATGCTAAAGCTTCAACAAATTAATATACACATATGAACAATGCTTTCTCCACAAAATTGTGCTGCTTCAATGATTACAAAATACATGTTTCCACAATATGTGTCAGCTTCAGTAATACAAAACTTACTGCAAATACCAAAATATATTCTAAAATATAAACAAAGTTTGAAGAACAAGCAGAACCTTTGTGTGTAATGTCCCTACGGAGATATTTTAACACAATTGTTTTAAATATTTGCACACTGACATTTTGTCAAACAGTTGGTGGAACAAAGGAATTTCCTAGTTTTCTGATTAAGAATAGCTGCAATGAGATTACTATAAGAAATAAAGGGATTTTCATCCCCTAATCTGGAGGAAACCAAAGGGGTTTTATCCTTTGATCTCTAGTATCCAAGGGCTTTCATTCTTGAATCCTAGTTGGAACATAAGGCTCAAATTATGACAGAAAAGAGTAATTTTTTTGGTAGATGTCTCAAAGGAAACCAAGCACCTCAGTATATAGCACAAATGGGGCACACATTTTAATATCCCACTTTCCCTCTCGAAGATAGCAAATAAAATATTAACAAGATACTTTTTCCAAACTATCCTCCACTTTGTTATGGATTTCAACTTGCAAGGCCTCATAAATAAGCTGGTATAGAAACCTGTCATGAGGAAGCTGCCAAGTGTCCTAATGGTTACAACAATCCACTTCTATAATCCCACGCTCTACCAAGTTATTATTTTATCATTAGTTATTTCCACTACAAAATTTAAATGTCCAAAGGCCCCATTGTTAAAATATTTTCCTATCCTTATGGGGGAAATGAGGATTGTGTTGGACATTACATTTGCTACAGTCATAAGGTTGATCTTCCCGCTTTGTTCCAAATGTCATAGGATATGTTCATAGTGCCATAGGACAATGTTAAGCCTGCAGCAATGCTGCAAGATGGCAAATATCGATGATTTTGTTATTGATGGTTTTCAATAGCAACAATCATTTAAGTGGCAAATAAAACATCAGGCATGCAAAATATAACAGCAGCAGTGCACATGGCAAAAATGCCACAGTTTGATTGGAACACCAGCAAAGAGAGTATTGGTGGGTTAGCATAAGTTGAAGAGTTTTCAGCAGGTACTGTCTAGTAGCCAGAAGTCAGTGTTTTAAGCAACTTGGATACCTAGGATTGTTGCTCTTCCAATCTGGGCATGAATGAGGAGAAGAGGTATATATGTAGTGTGAAAGAAAAGAAGGGATATTTTTTGCCACTCTTGTTTTACCTTCAGCATAAGTGGTTTGATGCTTTCTAAGCTATGTCAGAGAACAGCATAGAGATGGATAATTTTCTCTTGTAAATTGTTAAGGAGCTGTATTAGTTGTGTACAGATCTATATTCATCTTCATTGATGGTATATGACTGTTGATAATAGAGTTGGAGAGTGATTTTCTCATTTAAACTAGAGTTTTCTCCTTCGGGGGGTTTCTCCAGACAAATATCCCATGTTTCAGTCATTACCCAGCATTTGTTGCTGATGTTTCATGCTTTTTATTGCTTGGTGATATTGTTTAGAACTTAGGATGCATATTTATGACCATCCCTTGTTTCTAAGGACTGCTACCATTTTTTTATGCAATCGAAGGTTGTTTTGAGTAGTCATGAAGTCATAATCTGTTACTTTAGGACTGCCCGAGAGTATCTGAAGCAGATTATAGATAAGTGCCCACCTTCACTATGTTGAATGTATACCATTGTTCACTAGCCAACATAGTTTTATTTATAGGAAAGGTCAACTTCTCTATTCTAAGAATGCAACTATAACTTAGGTGAAATTAATGTTGAATTCAAAATAAAAAACATAAAGTCACAGATGAGATGTGACAAACTTAGATGAGAAAAGGTCTAAATTGTAACTATGAATTTCCATAACAATGCAAATAAAATAAGAGACAGTTTAAGTTGTTTGAAAGTAAGTGGTGTCACTAAAGAAATTCAGTTATTAAAAGTAAAAATGCTAGCGCATGGAAAAGGTCTTCTATGCCTACGCTATGTTTCTACCACCTTTGCAATGAAACATTTTAAATTGATAGCTTTGTAGGTATGTTTACTGTTGTGCCAAAAGCTCGAGCTATCAACACTCGCCACAAACATCAGACTTACCCAGATCCATGGGAGGTGGTTAAGCCATGTCGCGAACCTTGAAGGAGGTGCTGATCACCAAGTCAACAATCTCCCCCACAGCACTGACTGAGGGTTCCACACCAACGAAATGAAGGAGACCTCTCGGGATTTGAACCCGTGACCCAAGGCTCTGACACCAATTGTAGGTATGTTTGCCGTTGCGCCAAAATCTCGAGCTATCAATCCCCGCTACAAACGCCAGACTTACCCAGATCCATGGGAGGTGGTTAAGCCATGTCGCAAACCCCGAAGGGGGTGCTGACCACCAAGTCAACAAGCTTAAGAGATAAGTTAATGTTCATAAGAGTAATATAAATATTATTAAGGTTATAATGAAGCAAAATAATCAATTAAAATAAGAATTAATGGAGATTTGTTTTGAAAAGCAAATGCAATATAAAAGTTAAGATTTAATGGGACATTGCCAAATATCACACAAAAAATATTTTTATATCTGATTTATTGTTCAAATCCTAAAGTAACAATCTGCTATTAATTATCAAATTGTTGAAATTTATGGAAAATATAAAACATGGTATTGTTCCATCTTTTTTTGGGACAAGAAATCCAGAATAATGGTAGAAGATATTGTTTCAATAGCATAATTCCAATGTTTGCTCGAATTACATCATACATGAAGATTGATATTGGACAGATTGATCTTGATTCTTATCATAAGTACAGTTGCAATATAATTGGCATTAACTTGGTTATTTAATTCTACCAGAGCTTTGAGGTTGAAGCTTTCCATCCAGGGAAGCATGTTATAGACCTAATAAATTATTAAGCTGTTGTCACCAAGCGATATGATTTCTTACCTTATAAGACATTTCTCATTGAATGTGTGCCTTGATCCATATATTAATTCCTATCACCTTTTTCATTTATTCTCTCTTTTTCTATTATTATACTTTTATTCTATATTCAATATGATTATACACATTTATTGTGCAATTATTCTGTACCTAAGAGATGTTATGTGCTCCTTAATATTAAAGTTTGTTCATAAACATGATTTTTCATGGGAAACTGTAAATTTGGAAACTAATTTTCAATACTGGAATAAGATTGGATGTTACTGTACCTAAAGTGAATTTCAGCTATGATAATGAAATGTCTTGTGAGGAGTGGTAGATTTCTTAAACTAAAAAGATGCTAATTGCAAATGCTTATTTATGGAAGTCTTGCAACAGTTGTTATTCTAAGTAAACCTTAGACTGATTGATATACATGCACATGCAATTTTGCATAAGCTGTAGTACTTATTATGTTGTACATTAAGAATGCCCCAGCATTAAGGTAATGAAAATAAGTTCTTTTTTGGTTATATTTGATAGGTAAGAAAGATGATATTTTTCATATTTGGTCTTCTGCATCTTGTGTCTGGAACAGTTAATTGATTCTCATTTTTTCAGGTTTTGAAGCCTGTTACACGTGAGAAGCTACATATTCTTGGAGACAACTACCCAAGGATACTTTCTGAATATCTTGAGTTAGTCCCCTCCTTTTTAGGTGGTGATTGTAAATGTACCAGCTGTACCAGGGTCCGCTTTAATGATGACATGGATATTGTTATGAACAGTAAATCATCGCTTCACGGAAATGATGAAATGGACATTGAAGGGACTTCCTATGACAATGAAACCTCACAAGATGTTGGCAGTCACGTTTTAAGGGCAATCATAGTGGCTCTCCTAATGTTTTGGGTATTGGTTGCCACACTTGCAGGATTTTATGAATCCGACCAACAGAATCCTTCAACTTGATAACATCCATCCAACCATTGCAAGTTTAAATTAGTTTCAGTATGCTTTTCAGGATGTTAAATCTCAAGGCCAACTGTTAAAGAGAGGTCCAGATCTCACAAATATCAGCCATAAAGTCCTACTCTTTCCAAGCTTATTCTGTTGTCATCTTTAATTAGCAATTTGAGGTTTGGAAGCATTATTTGTTCCTACCAATGCTGCCATGTTAAGGCACGCTGTCAAGTTTGGTGGCATTTATGGTAACAAATTACACCATGTGAGAAGTTTATTCTTTTTTATTTTTGATATATTGCCAATAATGAATCTCGTACTATCACTTAGACAAGAACATAAAACTTGCTTTGAACAGAAAAATTCTGTATGGAGTGAGGTTGTTGTTCACTTAGACTGAAATTTTGCAAATTAGTTGATCAGGGTAATGAGTAGGCTGTTATATGCAAATTTGGCCACAATAAGCAAGCAGCCTTGTGGGTAAGAGGAGAGGAATATCAGAAAAGAATAGTAAACTTTGGTACTCCTGCTTGGAAGGATTTTAATTTTGAGTTTGCAAGGCTGATTCCATTCATGATGAAAAGAATAGGCTACGAACTTGTTAAAAAACATGCGCCAGGTATGCTTAAGCTCCTTTTGTCCTTAAGCCTGTTGTGGAAACTTGTGTTTGAGCTTGAAGTTCAATTTTGTTATATAACTATGTGCGAAATAAATTTTTACTACATTTTTATTTGATCGTGAAAATATTGAGCTTATAGTTTTAACTTTTGGCACTTCCCTAATATAACATGTTTTAGACAGAATGGCTTAGGAGGGGTTAACAAGATAGTATTGTGAGATTAGTAATAAGCTTTATTTAACACAAGCCATACCTTTTTTTTTGCAACATGCTTTTATAAAGCTCAACAATTTTTATTTATTTAAGAGATCTGGGGTAAAAGGGATAGGACGGGTTAACAAGATAATATTGTGAGATTAATAATAAGCTCTATTTAACACAAGTCATACCAGTTTCTTTTGCAACATACTTTTTTAAAACTCACTGATTCTTAAGTTACACAGGGAATTAACAGCGAACAGGTAAATACTAAATAGTTCTATAACAAGTTAAGCTGTACATTAGCCGTTTGATCTTCTAGTTTTTGTGCCCATCTTATCAAATAGTAGGTATATTTTTAAGAATGTGGTGGTGGATATATATCTCATTTTTCTAGGTGACTTAAGCAATCTATGGAAGTCAAATGGCATTTACAAATCATGTTTCACAGAACAGTTCATAAAACCTTGTATAATACATGGAGGCATGCTAAGATTGATTAATGGCATCAGTGTCTTAATTATGATGAATGCGTGTCACGATTCCTTATATTAGAAGAAATACAATAAGGTACGTACATGCATAAATGGGGGCTTTAATAATAGACAGCTTATAACCCGAACTCTTAGTGTTTGTTCAGTCCTGTTGCTCTCAAAATGGTTACCATCATCTAGATCGAAGTCAAGCATTCATTCCTATTACAAAACATGGCTTGGTCTCATCTACTAAATAAGACTGAAGATATCGTTGTAATAGTATAGGAATTCCACTGTATGGGCTTGCCATATAAACGTGTTCTATGATCTGATGTAGTCGTTGCAATGTAACTTGTTACTAAACAAATCCATCGTCTTCATGATCATATTGTCCTACCACATAGTTACTATCTCATAGCAGTAACAGTACTAACTACTAACTACAGTGTGTATTTACCCATGAAACCTTGAAGGACAATGCGTATTGTATAGATTAGAATTAGCTTACAAGGTTTCCCTCGATAACCCCTTCAGTAATAATAGTTCCTTTTACGTCTTTTAGAAGACACGCATTGCTGTCAAAATACAGCACTATGTCAGCATCGACAATTTTCCTGATTGCTCTTAGTTTCTAAGCCAAAGTAGGGACACATGCCATACATCTTGAAGTTCCTTGCATACACCATTGGATATCTGAAAATTGATATTAAGCACTCATATCACACCATGCATGTTATCTCTGAGAATGGATTTGTTCCTTTTGTATACAACACTTTGATGTATCAAAATTTGGGAATGTAATGATTGTCGATGACCTTTTCTTGGTCATGACTTGAAACTGCAAGCTTCATTTGTGTTCTTTTTCTTCACCTCTCTAACCATGCTAACTGTTTTTAGTTTTATTTCTTGAAATTTCGTACAGCTTTGTGTAGACATTGAAAATATTCCCTTACTTTTTTCATTCTAATTATCCATTTATCATTTAATTATCACTTTCATTTTCTAATTTCCATTTAGTTAAATAATATTTCAATTATTTAATTATATGTGAGCTAATTTCCATTTGCAAATGATTTCTATTTTCATCTCTCGAGTCACTTTCATTTTCTAATTTCCATTTAGTTAAATAATATTTCAATTATTTAATTAAATGTGAGCTAATTTCCATTTGCAAATAAAATTATTTTCATCTCGAGTCCTCAATAAGACACTTAAAGTTGTTATATCCACCTAATCAGCTAACTCAATCGCCGTTTAGAAATTCAGTATTACTTCCTAAATTTAACTCCTTATCATTTAATTTTTTATTTATTTTTCCTTCAATTCAACCTCTATATGCAAACTTTGTGTACATAGTTCTTCAATAAATAAATAAATACGATCATTCTGTTCATCATTCTAAACAATCTCATATCTTTATGCAAATTCATTTTGTGTAAATGGATAATCAATTTTCACCCACTCATAGTGTTATGTTGTAGAGATTTGGCATTCACATCCAAAAGAAAAACAATGGCATTTATTTTTTTAAGGTTTGTAGTGAGATTGGTAAAATGGGATTTAGATTTCATTTTTTTTAATATTTTCGAGTCTATATTTTCTTATTTTAAAAATTTTAGTGCTTACTTTCCTCAAGGAAATCACCTTTGTTTTTTTCTCTCTTGATTTGTGTCATTGTTATTCATGGAGGCATTATGTTGAGATGCTAGAGATTTTTTTTTAAATTATAAGACTTATATCTAGTTGTAAATAAAATTGTAATAACACCAACTTCCTCTTGAGGTGTGTTGCTACTAGGTGCAAGTCTAGATCAAATTGAGTGTTTAGCATTACTTTCAATCTTGAATATGAGTAGAAAAATACCTAGGAGTGTTATAACAACATTATAATCACTCACCCGCATATTGTCAATTGATTTTTAAGATTAAAATTGTTTTCTATGGAGTGATATTTTGTGATTTTTTCATTTCCAATTTTTTAAATTTTTATTTTCTAGATTTAATCTTGTATTCACATCTTTTGATTCATAGTATGTAATCAATTGATTACAAAATTATTTTGTTGCCTCTAACTCACTTTATCACTTAAATTCAAAAAGTATCTAGGAACGAGCCTTACCTTCATGTACTTACCACATAATAATCAAGCCTCAATTTTGGTTAGCTTTAGTCTCAACCCCTTCAACTATCCTCATTAGGGAAAACTTTACATATTAGTAAGACATGCATTTGATGTTCTTCTCTTGGTGAAATTTTATTGAAAAAAACGAGTCGTCCTCTTGTCATATATCCCATAAAGATTGGATACTTTACCTATACAGGCAAGGCTATGATATTGTTGTAGACGTAAATCTACGTAAATCTCTCTATTGGTTTCTTATGGAAAATGGGATAAATCTTTTCAACATTAGAGGAAAGATGAATCAAGTTATATCTCAAATGGCGGGGGGGGCGGGGGGGGGGGGGGGTGGGTATGTGTGCCTTTGATTGGTTATGTCATGCTGGTAATAAGCCGAAATCGGGTTCAGCCCTTTTCCTTTGGAGTGATGGTTGCCCCAACGGATGATGGGGAGTCCATCTGGTGTTAATATGATGATGCCTCATATTCTATACGACTGCCCCTTAGAATAGTAGGGCCCACCCAACCCAAGGAAGGAGAAGGATTTAAACTTGTTGGATATTCTCTTTGGCAAAATTGTAGATGAACATTTTTTGAGATTGGTGACATGAATTATGTGAGGATGAATGAATGAAAGATTTTAATGACGCCCATGAGACTGACCAATCTATGGGACCGAGGATAGCATTCTTAATTAATCTTTAGATTCTTTTCCTTGTCCAATCTTCTACTATTGATTTTGATTAGGAGGCTAGCAATTTGCTTAATTCTATCTTCTTCAAATAACTGATGCATGTTGTCAACCTTTAATCCCTTTTCATACTGAGTGCGGATGTCCTCATAAGCCGCACACTCCATGATGTAGTGCCATTTTGTTTCTACAACCCCTTTATTGCAGAATATGCAAGTTCTTTCCTCCCATTCTTCTTTAGGTATCTTCCACCTACCGGTCTCACATCTAAGGTGGTGTGACCCGGTTCTCAGTTGTGCAATTAGCATATGCGCTTTACCTTTAATAGCCCCTAAATATGTTTTCTCATCCTGATCCTTTGTTGGATTAAACTCTTTGATGTAGTATGCTTTTTTTCCGCCCAACCTGCTTTGTCCACATGGTAATACAAAATTTTTCAATAACATAACTTTTTATTTCACAATTGGTGTTATGGCACTCATGCAAATCAATGTTCCACTTGTTCATCCAATTGTTGTTTTGCTTCATCCAGGTTTTCTTCCTCTGATTTAGCATCTCTTCCACAACCATTTTAGGCTAGTGATGCTTATCCATGTTCACAACTTTCTTTAAATAACATATCAATCAGACTATAGCCGAGGCTTCTAGAGGAAAAGTACCTGCTTCAGCTAACAAAATTTCATACGGGATCGTGCTTTTAACTTTGAGATTGCTTGTTATTAAATACTTCTGGATTTTTTCTAGTTGCCTCCAATTGCAATTTGACATGCTGCTACCCCATACTTCACAACCATAGTGAATAACCGGTGTGGCTAGAAGACCAAAAAGGGTTTTCTTGGTTTTCCAATCCCAAAGTTCCACCTTTTTTGCACCTATTTTGAAGTAAGTATGAGGCTCTCCAACCTCCTTGTATCCTTTTTGTCCTACAAGTCTCCCAATTGAACTTGTAGTGAAAGTCGATCCCAAGGTACTTGTATTCTTTCACTATTTCCAATGGACTGCCTTCAAAAAGAAAGGTAACTTGTTTGTCTTTTCTTTTTAATGAGAAAATCATGATTTTGGTCTTGGATATGTTCACTTGCATGCTAAACTCCTGACAAAAGACTTCTAAAGCTTTCAAATGTTCTCTTAACCCATGAGTTGTTTTTGAAATTAGGTTAAGATCATCAACATACAAAAGGAGTTTCACCACATAACCTGCCAACTAAACACCTTCACCCTCTGTTTTGCTTAACCAAGCTTCTAACTTGTCAATGTATAACCCCAAAAGCGTGGGAGATAGAGGGCAGCTTTGTTTAACTCCAATATCATTGTCAAAACACTCTGACGTGCCTTTACTTGTTCTGATTTTGGCTCTAACCATCTCATATAACCTATGAACTGCAGCTCTATACTCATACAGTATGTCTAGCTCTTCCATTCTGTGCCATAGTTTATCTCTAGGTACCCTGTCAAAAGCTTTCTTTAAGTCCACAAAACAACAATATGCTTCCTCACCTTGAGTGTTCTAGATTTTTTCTATCAAGTGTCGAAGAGTGATGCAATTATCAATGGTAGAATGTCTTGCCCTAAAACCTGCTTGCCCTTTAGCCCTTTTACCTTCCTTCTCTGCCCAATTGCTAATCCTACGTTCTAACATTCTCCCAAAGAGCTTGCCAAAGAGAGGATTGACCATAATCATGCAATAGTTAGAAGGGTTATTGATATCCGCATTTTTAAAGAGAGGGATGACCACACTAGTTGTCCATTACCCCGGGAAACCTTTCTGAATGATGTTATTGAAAATTCTCCTTTCGCTTCCCCATTTAAAGAATTCAGCTTGCAACCCATCTATGTCCTCTGCTTTACCTCTTGCTAAATTCTTTATGCCTCGGTGAATATCCTTTGTTGTGAAAAGTTTCATTGAAGTGTTAAGAACAAGTCGATAGTTTTTTTCATGAGAACGTTCATAAAGGATCTTGGCATATTCCAACCATTGTGCATCCGTAATGCTATTTTCAGTCTTCTTTTTCTTTTGCTGCAACTCCTTCCAAAAACCCTTGGGATTATGCAGTTCCTTCCTTCTTTCGTGAACATATTTTTCCTTTTTTGATTGCGCTCTTTGTCCATTCCACCATCTTTTAATTATCTCTTGGCTGCCTTACAATCTTCATCATACCACGGATTTGTCAGAAAAGTGTTTGTAGCCCTCGTCTTAGGAGAGGTGTCTCACCTTTGCATTGTTAAGAACTAAAAGTGGCAATATTTAGGCTATAAAATATTAAAATATAATTTTGAGGGCTCTCTAGGTTGATTTTGGCCCCAAAAAAAGGTCAAATTTTTTTTTAACTAGAGCATGTGGGTTATAGTGACATATTTTGGAAATTTTGAATATAAAAGAAATAGGCTCAGTTGTCTTCTTAGATCAAAAGTTATGGCCTCTGTAAATGGGGTATTTCATATTGGAAATGTTAGAACATTTTGTAATGCACAAGGGAATCGTAAGAGGGAGCTACAATATTTTACAAATTTATGACACGTGATGACACTCATTAAGGCATATTTGAATAGAGAGTGGAGTCAAATGAGGCCCCCAAGTTGGTGAGTGGAATATGGGGAGCTTATGACTAGGGTTGTTGGAAATACTCTCATTGACATCAAAGGGAACTTAATGTCACAATGATTTACAAGTATTACTCTATTAATCATTTATCATGATCATTTCAATTTGGTTTAGTAACCAAATTAGGAACACTGAAACTCTCATTTATACTAGGCTTTAAGTGATTCTTCCACAATTGAGATGATACTTTTTGCCACATCAAATGATGAGGTCTAACTAGATTGGCATACATTAGCATAGTCATAAATTGACAATACAAAAATGAATTGTGTGCTAGACATGGGGCCTTGGATAAATCATAGGAAGACAAGCATTGGAATAAATGATTGCACACAAAGATTGGTAAGTATCTTATGGATGAACTTTAACTCTCATGCTCATTATGATTGGAGCAACTAATTGATCAAATAGTATTTTAACACTTAGATGTTTTGGAAGATTTGATTAAGAAGAATTGAAAGGATTGCGAAGGATTACTAAAAAGAGAGTATCTATTATGTTTTTTTGATACATTTTTTCAAAACTGTCAGGTAAACTTTTTAATGCAACTGATGATGTTGGCATGACACGCCCTTTGATACCACATGCAACACTCTTGAACCATAGCTATGAATTGATGAGGTCACAAATGGGGGACCTCATCCCCATTTATCAAAGCTGAAGTTTCAAATGAGGAGGTTTTAGCACTCTCCTACCTTATATGGGTCATTGTTAAGAATGTGCCTCCTCAACTGTGTCATTCTTAGCACAATCGATTTCACCAATAGGAAGAACTTTGAAAGTGGAAGAAGCTAGATTTACACTCTTGCACATAGATGCAGGATTATTGGTTTCATGATCTCTTGGGGTGAATATCTTTGATGAGATTGGAGTTGATATTGCGGGAAGGATTTTATCTTGTAGTATTGAGATTTTAGGGGGTTTGAATGCATGTTTTCTATGTAAAAAATAAGGCCATTTGAGAAAAAATTACCCCAAGTTTGTTAATACGAAAATGGATGACTTCTAGATTTCATCTAAAAGTTTAAGACCCTAATTTAGAGAACAAGCAAAGGAAAAGTAGAATGATGAAAACCCTAATGCTAGTAATAAATATTGCATTATAATGATAGATAGTAATGAGAAAACAATGTCTAGGAATAACCCTAATATTAATAATGAAAATATGATTATTGAAACAACATAGTCAAAGGGTGATTACCCTAATGTCAAAAATACATATTCCAACAATAATAATGATATCATTATAAATGATATCAATGAGACCAAGATCAATGAGGCAAAAATTATTGATCAGATTGGCATAAATGTTTTCCATAATAATAGCTCCTAAATGAAATATGATACTAGGAGTAGCTCCAACATGATTTTTATGCCTAATTCTAACCTTGGACACAAGAAAAATGCTCAGGAATTAGTTATAGACAAGATTAAGTAGAGTATTGCTCTACTTATAATGAGAAAAATAAATTAAAAAAATAAAAATAAGGAACCAATAGGGGATGTAGAGTCCTTGTCTAATGTGGAGTTTAGAGAAGGGAGTGTTTACACTTCTCTTGAAGCTTCTCCCTTCGCTAATGATGATGAGTTACCAAGAGATGATGAAACTCTCCCTCTAGTAAATGGATGGATAAAAGTTGATAAGAAAAAGAAATAAAGGAGCAAAGGAGAAATCTAACCCTTCTTAAAGAGGAAAGTAAAAAAAGATAAAATCCACAATGCTTAGATAAATTTAGGAATTTGAAGGAAGATTCTTCAAACACAATTACTAATGATCCTAAATTCACAAGTTGGAATGTTAGGGGACTAGTGGCCCCTGATAGGACATGCATAGCTAGAAGCTACATGAACCTTAATAAGAATACAAATTTTGTCTTTCTGCAAGAAGTAAAAGTTGTGAACTTTCATGTTGGAACAACACTTAACTTGATATGGAAAGATTGCACTCATTTTTATGCTGATCATGACAAGGGTAGAGGATGTTAGGAAAATGTCATCTCAACCTTGCACTTACATAAGGTTACTATTTATAGTAAGTTTTCATTTGAGCACAAATTAGTCTAAACTTTCCCATAAGCTTCAGATTGGCTAGATAAAAGCATGTCGACAAGCTTTTGTTGTGAGATCATGTCTAGATTTGAAGATATTAAAGTATATGTTTTTGGAATCCGTGGATGGAAGTTTTGGAGTCAATTTTGAGATACTTAAGAGGCTCTGAAATGGCTCAAAAGTGTTGTAACTGGTGTAGCGAGTTATAGCTTGATAGAACACGTCGCAAGATATGACACTTCAAATGGTTTGTCAATCAGACACCCGATTCAAAAGTTACGGTCTCTGAAAGTTGGGTAACCTGAAATAGGAAATATAAAAAACATGTTGGACACATAAATGAGTTGTAAAAGGGAGCTTCTTGTGTTTTGGTGTGTGTGTTGACATGTAATAGGGTATCTTGGATTAGAGATAAGGTGGCCATTTTTTTTTGAGTGGTTGTAGCTCATGGTTTTGTAGTACCATTTGACGGTTTCATGCATTTTAACTCCTATACATTAGGTGCATGAGATGGAGGTTTTGTGTAAGAGTCTTATAACTATTGAGTTACCTTTAGATCTCAGGTTGATGATACTCCTATGAGAATCTTGCTCTGCAAGTACGTTGTATTATGTTGTTGAATTTTGAATAATATATTGGGCGGCTTTTGGAGTGGGGGTTTTTCCTCATGAAATGGTTTTCCCCATGATGTATCTTGTGTTTATTGTTAATCTATTTGCATGTTTTATATGTCCTTTTGTATGCGTTCCTTATTCTATAATAGTTTAAGATTTGTAAGAAAATATGTGTTACCTCCTAATTATCAAGAAAATTTGTGTTCTCTCTCCCACTAGATTAGTGTTAGGAAGCATTTTTCGCATCTTATCTTCCTTTTAGTTGGTATTGGAGCCTAGCCAGTTTTGGTCTCGGTGTTGGGTAGTGGGTTTTTAATACTAATCTTTGTTTGAGTGTGAGATTTTGCAGAGTATTTTCAAAATCTTGTTGTAGAAAGATGGCAAGAACATCCACAAAAGTTTGAGGAGAAGTTTAACGACAGTAAGTTCAAATTGTATAAGTTAAATATGGAGGATATGCTTGTAGATCAATATGTGGGCTACAATATTTGGAACAAAACCTCAAACTATAGCATATGATGTTTGAAATACGATGGATCGAAAAGCTAAGGGCCTCATAAGGTTTAATTGACTATTTTGTTAAATGTCCACAGATTGCAAAAGATCTTTGGAAGAAGCTTGGAGATGTTTATCAAGCTAAATCCTTGGTAAACAAGATTTTCTTGGGAAAGAAGATGTATTCTTTGAAGATGGAAGGCGGAGGGTCTATTGCTGATCATCTCAATGCATTCAACATGATTTTTGTTCAGTTGGGTTTTTTCTATGACTAGGTCAAGGAGGATCATTGCATGATTATGTTGTGTTCTTTACTTGACTCATGGGACCATTTTGTTATGGCTATTGGGAGTACAACCACCAAGTTCAAGATGGATGAGGTGGTAGCATTGTTAGTTTATGAAGAGATGCAAACGAATTCTTATGAGTCATGTAAAGAGGCTCTTGTGGCTCGTAGTAGATGGAAAGAGAAAGGAAAGAAGAAAGACAAGAAATATGAAAGAGGTAGATCCAAATCTTGTGGGAGATCTAAGTCTCTTGGAAAGTCTAAGGCATGATGGTGGGAAGGTGTGTCTCAATGATCCTTCATCTAAAAATTGTTGGTTGTGGAAGAGTCCAATTAGATTCCATTATAGAAGACTGAAGGGGATCAATGGTGTAATGCACATCTTGGGTTGGGCATGAAGGGGATCAATGGTGTAATGCACATCTTGGGTTGGGCATGAAATCTACTCTCTGTAAGTAAATGAGGTGATGTGGGTGTGTAGGTTGTTTTTTCCCAAGGAAGATGTAAAATGACTAGAGGTTTCGTGGTGGTTACCAAGGGTGTTTGAATAGGAACCTTGTATAAGTTGGATGCATGCACAGTTTAGTGCAATAGTGTTTATGTGGAGTTCAAGAAGATGGCTCTAGATTCTCTATCCTCACCATCAGATCAAGTTGCAAAGAGGCTTGTTGCCTCTACATCTAATGGTCATGCTTTCTAGGTACCTAAGGGTGCCAATTCTTCGAAGATGAAACTTGAAGCAAATAAGACAATGTTATGGAACCAAAGACTTGGTCACATTGGTGAGAAGGGTCTCAAAACCATAAAAAATTAATGCCTTGTTGAGAGGCTTGATGCATTTATGGTAAACACCCATGTTCAATTTTACTCTAGTTCTCACAATTCTTTTGGATTGTTGGACTTGATACATTATGATGTTTTCGGTCCTGTTAATGTTCCTTCAATTTCAAAATCTATTTATTTTGTTTCATTCATTGATGAATATAGTATAAGGATATTTGTTTATTTTCTCATAATTAAATATGAATTCTTTAGTTGGTTTAAAGAGTTTAATGATCTCATTGAGAATCAGACTAGTAGAAAGATTAAGTGTTTTAGGGTTGGCAATAGTGGTGAGTTTTGCTTAGTATATTTTGACATGTTCTATAAGGATCATGAGATTGAGAGGCATAAGGCAACTCCATACACCACTCAATAGAATGGAGTTGTAGAGAGGATGAACAAGAGTTTGATGGAGAGAGAAAAGAGTATCCTTAGTGGTGCAAGCCTTAAACAAAAGTTTCCAGACGAAGCTATAGCCATTGCATACTATTTGATAAACAAATCTCCTACATTAACACCTGTTGATAAGACACCTATGGAGGTGTGATCTAAAAAGAAGCCTTTTTTTGAGACATCTCAAAGTATTTGGTCGCAACGCTTATGCTCATGTTACAAGTGAAAAAATATTTTAAGTTGGAGAACAAGGTTGCTAATTGTATCTTTATTGGCTATGGCGTTTGTGTAAAAGGGTACAAGCTATGAGAACCAATAACAAAGATAGTTCTCTGTTGGAGTAATATTTTATTAGCTAATAATTATTTATTTAAATATTAGTCCATTATACTCTATGCTTAAGCTAAACTTAGGAATCTTATAATTCTTTAGGGTTTTCATCTTTAGGGTTTCGAGTATCCTCTTATAAGGATTCTCTTTTTGAATTTTCATAACAACTGTAATTATTGAATTGCATTCTTGTTGCACAATCAATATGACTCCTCTTTTCTGGATATCTGAATTCTAGCCTCCATAGCTATTTTGCTTCTCTCTTTCTGTGACAAGTTTGCATGCAGGTGATCTTTGGGAGCTGTAGAGTTGATTTTTCCTCAACTCCAATATGGTATTAGAGCTCTAGATTTTCATGCCCCTATTCTCTTCATGAGAGATTTTGGGCCTTGTTCTTCAAATCTGTGTATTCGAGGGTTTGTGAAGTTGCTTTTTTCCATTTCTGGGGGTAGCTGATTTTTTGGTACATTTTGGTGCCAAAAGGACCTCACAGTCGGATTCAGGGGGCCGATTCTATGAATTTTGATATATAATTCGACCTATTTCAGTGACAAGGGCATTTGGGGCATGATTTTTGATTGGCACGTTTTTTGAGGCACAAAAATCCGTACGGATGTACTTACAAATGTGTTAGAAAATTTTCGTCAATTTTTTTATGCCCTAAAGAGGGTTTTTTTTTTTTCTTTTGGGCGTAACTTGGTCATATAGAGGCATTTTTCAACAAATCTTATATCGTCAGAAAGCTCTTTCCAAACTCTATCCAGATTTGGAGGTTTGAACTTTTGATTTTGCTATTTTGATAGCGTTTTTTGTTGTCAAAGACCAAAGTTATTTTTTGCACTCCGAGAGACGTAACTTGAGCATCCGAACTGCATTTTCCAAAAACTTTATATCGTTGGAAAACTTGTTCTGTGCACTTTCTAGTCATATGAGTTTTATTTCCAGATTCTGCTCCAAGTACATTTTATTTAGTTTTTTGTTTTTCAGCACTTTGGTGAATATCTTGGATATTCATGTCCTGGGATCTCTATCTTTGAGTAGGATGTCTCGTCTTTGGTTGTTCTTTCTATTTCCAGTCTTTTGTCTCTTCTGGTCATTGTAGCATTTTATTTATGCAAACACATTGAGATAAAGTGCCACTATGCATTATATATTTGGGATCTTGCACATTTTGTGCCTTATTGTACATGCACTACTTATAAAGTGGGATGGCGGGTTGATATTTGCCTTTGTTTGCCATCTACCTTTGTCACATGAGTGTTCCTTACATGACATTGGCCTCGTGATGTGTGTCAAGTGAGTGTTCCTTCCACGACACTATGTACTTTCTCTGCACCTTCAATGTTCCTGGTTCTTCGTCATGCAGTTTTTGTTGGCCGTTCTTTTCAGTATACCTGTCCCTCTCCCTTTTCAACATTATGGGGAGGTTTGTCTTGTTGTTGCTAATGTTTCCTTGGTTTGATTGATCAACTCTCTAGGCTTTGGTGTTTTATGCCATCTGTATCTTCGAGTTCAGTTGTTTGCCTTTGTTTGTCATCTGATTCGAGTAGTGTCATTTGAAGGCATTCATGCAAAGTACAGTCTTCTCTACCTGGTCATGTTCTATTTCAGTGGATCTTCTTCAAATCAACAGTTACTCTTCGACAATGTTTGCAGCTATTTCATGATTCAATAGTGTTCTTCATGCTTTTTTTTTTTGTTCCCATCTTAGTCCTTCACTTGAGTTTTCATCTCTTCTTGGAGAGGAGTTTTGTTCCCACAGGGTTTTCTCATTTTTCTCCACTTTACAGAGGTTTTATTGTACTTGGGTACCTCATCAGGCTTAGTTGTCGGGACCCATTGTTGGTTTCCTGCATTTTTTACATGTTTTTTTAGTCCTTAGTTGTTTTTTAGCTACTCCCTAAGTTCATCTTAAGGGGGGGTGTTAGAGTAAATAATTATTTATTTAATTATTAGTCCATTATACTCTATGCTTAAGCTAAACTTAGGAATCTTATAATTCTTTAGGGTTTCGAGTATCCTCTTATAAGGATTCTCTCTTTGTATTTTAATAACAACTGTAATTATTGAATTGCATTCTTGTTGCACAATCAATATGACTCCTCTTTTCAAGATCTCTTAATTCTGGTCTTCATAGTTATTTTGCTTCTCTCTTTCTGTGACATGTTTGCATGCAAGTGATCTTTGGGACCCGTAGAGTTGATTTTTTCCCAACTCCAATATTTTCAATAGTAGAAGTGTCATTTTCAAAGAGTTGAAATCTCCCATTCTTGATCTACAACTAGAGAAAGAGGAGAAACAAAATGAGGTAGTTCAAATTCCTTCTACCCCTGAGAAAGAAGAACTACAAGCTCCTGATGGACTTGATGATGAGGAGAGTTCAGAATAAGCTAGAAAACCTCAACATCATCCTTTTTACGAGGTCTACAAGAATGAAGCGGCAACTAAATAAGTTTGGTTTTTTATTGTTGGGTTCCCATTGTATTTTTGCCTTGATTACTAACACTAATGATCCTAGGATTGTTAGTAGGCTATGAGTATGAGCGATGCATATTCCTGGATGTACGCTATGAGTGATGGGATGACATCTTTGAAGAAGAATAATACTTGGGATCGAGTACCTTTGTCGGAAGGATATTAGCTCGTGGGATGCAAATGGGCGTTCAACAAAAAGTTGGTTGTTGATGGCAGGTTGAGAAGCGTAAAGCATAGTTGGTCATGAAGGGGTATTCCTAGTTTGAAGGAGTAGATTATGTTGAGATTTTCTCTCTCGTTTCAAAGTTGACATCTATTCACTTCTTGTTATCACTTTCTATAGTTTGTGATTGGGAAATTGAGCAAATGTGTGTGGAGACAACATTCCTTCATGGTGATTTGGAGGAAGAGATTTATATGTCATAGCCAAAGCATTTCGTGATGAAAGGTAAAGAAAATCTGTCTTGCAAGTTAAAAAAGTCTTTGTATAGTCTTAAACAGTTTTCTAGGATGTGGTACAAAAAATGTGATGCCTCTATGTTCGGTATGAGATTTCAAAGATCTAAATTTGATCATTATTGCATTATATTTGGATGATATGTTACCGTTTGGGAATGAATATTTGATTTTTGATTTGAAGTCTTAGTTGTTAGCACAGTTTGAGATGAAAGATCTAACTACAACTAGGTACATTTTGGGAATGGAGATTAAAAGAGATAGATCTAACCTAAAGCTTTGGTTAAGCCAAAGTATGTAAATTCAATGTTGGAGAGATTCAACATGATAACTTGTAGATCTATGATAGTTCTTGTTGCATTGGGAACGAAGTTGTCTATGAAAGATTGTCCAAAATGTCCTCTTGTGCTGGAGGACATGGCCAATGTACGATACACGAGTGCTATTGTAAATATTATGTATGTTATGTTTTGTACAAGACCAAACATTTCCCAAGCAATGGGAGTGTTGAGTCGATATATGGCTAATCCTAGATGGGTGCATTGGGATGTAATTGAGTGTTTAGATATTTGAGGGGTACTTCCAAGTATTCATTGTGTTATCATGGTTATCCTCAAAAGTACTCATAATTTAAACAAGCATTAATATAGTAATGTTATATCATATTAATTATATTAATCAAGTCTTTGTTTATGTAGATTATGTAACAAGTTTGAAAAATAGCTCCTTTTAATTGTAATGTGAAATATGTCCACTTAAATGTGGGCATGACAAGAACTAAATCGCTGTCAAACTTGTAGATGAGGTGATACATCTAAAATTACAACTAGAGTGATTGTAGATGCTATAAGATAGATGGTGAAAGAGCATGCAAAAGAAATCAAATGAGTTAGAAAGAGGAGGAATTGATAATATAGGTGGGAAGAGGCAATTCAAGAATGTAATATGATCGAAATTTTGAGGTCCAACCATAAGAGAAGAGGGTAGTTAGAGAACTACACAAAAAATTAGCTACATGAGAATCACACTTGTAAGGAATGATGGGGGTTGGTTAAAATTATCAAAGGAAGAGGTCCTTGCAGAGGGTGTAAAAAATGAATAATTTATGGATAAATTTATAATATAGGTATCAAAAATGGTGAAAGATGGAGTGTGCATGGGGATAGACCACTCTAGTGTTAAGAATAAGAGCCTTGGATTCTTAAGGAGGAGCATGCAAGTGAGGATGATGTGATGGTAGAAGATGAATGATATAAGGGAAGCGTACAAAAATACACTAGAAGAAGATCCTACAAAGAGAGGATGGAAGGAAGAATAAAGTGTAAGAGGAGTGCGTATCTTGGAGGGGTAAAATCAAGTGAAGGTAGGTTAAAACCCATGCAAGGAAGAGAAAGGATGGTTCAAATTCCATGGAAGGATAAATGAGTGGAAACCTATCTATATGTGAGTTCAGGTTGAGTAGGAGAGAGAAAATTTAATGAAAGAGGATTGTGTATGACCTAGGAAAAATTAAAGAAAGAAAATATAATAAAGGTAGACATGTTAGAAGGGGGACATCAAATAAGGGAGATAACTAATTTGTCTATTTCATTGTCTCAAGGAATGTACTACCACTCATTTCTATTTGCGAGCAGGAGCTTAGATTCTATGTTGCATTGTTCATTTAATGAAAGAGCGTCCTAGGCCAACTAAAGATTCTACATGTAAATTAGAGAACTTGTTTCTACATATTTAGGGTTGAGACACTAAGAATAGGTTCACAAATAAAATATGGTACAAATGAATGAGAGTGTACATAGGATATAGAGTTGGTCACATCTCATAAGAATGAAGGAGAAAAAGGAAAGTAAAGTGTGCAATTTGTTGGTTGTAACTAGGTTAGGGAAAATGGGATTCAGATTGCCTAAGGCAACATCCGAATCCCAAAAAGGGGTTGGGCCCTTTCTCAAGGATAACGTGTAAATAATAAAGGAGATAGCGTGTAAGGCCAACCCTATAATGAGCACACCACACTTGCACTATAATGCCACGCTACAAATTGGTGCCAAAATAATTTAATATAGCCGACCTAAATGAGCCTACACACCATATAAATAAAGGACGTTTGGCATGGTTAAATTCATCCAGTTTTGCTTATGCTCTCAGTTTATGCGAAATAACTCCAGCAAGGTGTGAATTCAGTCTATGTGAAATACTTCTGTCAAGGTGCAAATTTAGTCTAATCTAAGTGCGACCTTGAAACCTAGAAGTGCAAATATTATTGTGCAAAGTTGAAGACTCTGCTGATAACACTAGATTCAACCTTGTGTGAAGATCTCTATGCCCTAATTGCAAACAAAAAGTGTAGATTCAGTTGCCAAGAAAGTGCAGACCTGGTGCATGTGAATGTCCAGATTTAGCTGTTAAAAGGAGCAGACCTGGTGCATGTCAAGGTGTAGATCTGGTTGATGTTAAAGTGCAGACCTGGTGTCTAAAAGGGGCAGATCTGATTCATGCAAGTGTGCAGTTTGAAGATCTCACTTTTGAGCTAAGTATTGTATTATTACAATTCAGAATTGAATACATAATCTGACCTGTGGGTCTTTAGTGTTGGGTTTTTCCTCCTTGGAGGTTTTCCCAGGGTAATTGATTTGGTCTCTTGTGCACTCATTTCTTTCTTTCATTTACTAGTTTTATTCACTTAATCCTAATCTGAAATTACATATTGAAAGTGTAATTGTTGGTCTAAGACTCAAAATCTAACATGGTATCAGAGCTAAGGTTTTACTAACTACAGATTTCAGTAAAATCATTTGGTTGCATCTAGTTGTTGTTTGTTTTCAGTTTGAAATGTTAGGTTTGAGGGCTGAAGATAGACTTGATGGAGCCCTGGACTTTGCTGCTTGGAAAGTCCATATTCTATTGTGTCTTGAAGAAAATGAGCTACTTAAATTTGTAGAAGAAGAAAAGTTGTCCCCTCCTGAAGATGCTGAAGAACTAAAGCAGTTCAAGAAAGACTCTGTCAAGGTCGGGAATATCATTATTGAATCAGTCAAGAATCACCTTGTCACCATCATATCAAAATTTACTTCTGCCAGGGAAATGATTAAACACTTGGAAGGAGTGTATGAAGTTAACAACCTCAGCAGGGCTCTTGGTCTAAGGCAGCAACTACTTCACATCAAAATGAAAGAAGAAGACTCAATCATGGCCTACTTCATGAAGATCAATGAACTGAAGGATAAGCTAAGTACTCTTGATTGCCAAATTTCATATAAAGATCTTGTTATGATTGCACTAAATGGTCTACCCGATGAATGGGAACCATTCATTCGTAGCATTGGTGGAAGAGCTAAACGACCCAACTTTGAGCATCTTCAATCTAATTGTATTGAAGAGGAATCCCGCATTGAGGTAAGAGTAAAACACAAGAACTCTCACAAGGATGATAATCATGTTCTCATAGCTATGTCTAGGAAAGGTGGACATTGGAAGAAAGAAAAGAGAAGCAAAGATTTTAGACCTTCTTCATACGATCCTAGAAAGAAGTCAAGAGATTCCTCCCACATAAGTATGGTCACTATGCTAGAGATTGTCAGAATGATTCCAAGGAAAGTGAAGCCAACCTAAACAATGTTGTTGAACAAAATGAGGACTATCTTCTTATCTCTTCTCTATCAGGCAATGTCCCTACGGATTGTGATACATGGATAATTGACAGTGGTGCCTCCAGACACATTTTAGGGTTCCGTGAGCATCTTTCAGATTTGACAAAAAATGACACCAACCTTCATGTGGTAATCGGTGATGATGCGCGATATTCGGTAAAAGGTTTTGGTACTACTTCCTTAAAACTAGATTCTAGTATCTCCATACAACTCTGTGATATTCTTTTTGTTCCTGGAATTAAAAGAAACCTCATTTCTATTTCTGCTCTAGAAAATAAGGGTTTGCAAGTAGCATTTTCTGAAGGTAAAGTTCTTGCTTGGTCTAAGAAATCTACTTTCAAATCTGCTCGTGTTATTGGAAATAGATGTGATAGTTTGTATAAGCTTGCAGCTAACCCAGTTCAAGCTCTCATTCATGAGTCTCCTGAATCATGCGAGCTATGGCATAGAAGACTTGGACATTTGCACTTCCAGGCTCTTCCCACTCTTGGTAAAATGGTTAAAGGTCTGCCTAAACTTAGTTTAACTCATGATGATTCATGTAAAGGTTGTGCAATGGGTAAAAATGTTAAGAGTACTTTTCATAAGAGTGATAGCAGGACTAGAGAGAAGTTAGAACTTATTCACTCAGACCTATGTGGTCCTCTGTCTGTTGCCTCTCCTAGTGGATTTCTTTATTATGTTATCTTTATAGATGATTTCCCTAGAAAAACATGGATATACTTTCTTAAGTCTAAAGAATATGACAAAGTCTTAAATAGATTTAAAGAATTCAAAGCCTTGGTTGAAAATCTTTCAGGAAAGAAAATTAAATGTTTAAGATCTGATGATGGAGGTGAATACACCTCAAGTAGTTTCCATGATTATTGTGTTGAAGCAGGAATTAAGAGGGAGTTTTGTATTCCCTACAATCCTCAGCAAAATGAAGTTGTTGAAAGAAAGAACAGATCTATCATTGAAGCTGCAAGAGCCATGATTCATGATCGGGACTTGCAACCTTTCTTATGGGCTGAGGCATCCAAAATAACAGTTTACATCCAGAATAGATGTCCTCATTGTGCTCTGAAGAATGTAACTCCTGAAGAAGCTTTTTCAGGAATCAGACCAGACATCAGCCACTTAAGAATTTTCGGGAGCCCTGTATATGTTCATGTGCCTAAGGAAAAACGAACCAAACTGGAGCCCTCCGAAAAGAAAGGTATCTTAGTAGGTTACAGTGAATCTTCTAAAGCCTTCAGGATTTACATTGCAGGTCAAAAGTATGTTGAGGTAAGTAGAGATGTTACCTTTCAAGAAGATACTGCATTTAAGAGATCTAAAGGTTCATTGTCTGATAATGATAACATTTTAACTAAAAATCAAGAAGTGTTGACACTAACCTTGAGATTCAGATGGAGTTTATTGATCCCCCCGAACAGGAATCGCAGGATGATCCATCTGAACCTATGAACCCAACAGATATTCCCAGAGATATTGTGGTCGGCAAGAAAAGGCCATTTTGGGTAAGAAATACCATTCAAGATGCTGAAAGATTTGCAACCCCCAGTGGAACCTTTCGAGAAAGAAAGAGGCCTTCAAACCATGCCAACTACATTGCACTCATGTGTAACATCATTGAGTCTGAGCCTCACAATATCGAAGAAGCTATGGATCATCATGCATGGAAGTTAGCCATGGATGAAGAGTGTGAGTCTATCATCAAGAATGATGTTTGGGATATTGTATTTAAACCCAAAGGTAAGTCTATTGTTTCTTCTAAATGGTTATTTAAAATTAAGCATAATACTGATGGTAGTATTGAGAAATATAAAGCTAGGTTTGTAGCTCATGGTTTTTCTCAAAAGGAAGGAATAGACTATGAGGGAACATTTGCCCCTGTTGCTAGATATACTTCTATTAGATCTATAATAGCTATTGCTGTAGCTAAAGGTTGGAAGCTACATCAAATGGATGTTAAGACAACCTTTCTCAATGGTGTCATTGAGGAGGAAGTCTATATTGAACAACCAGAAGGTTATGTGATCTGTAAAAGAGATTCTCATGTATGCAGATTGAAGAAAGCCTTATATGGGCTCAAACAGGCTCCTCGTGCCTGGTATGAAAGAATTGATAAGTATTTACTAAGTTAAGGTTTCTGTAAAAATGATGCTGATGCTAACTTTACTTGAAAATATGCAATGATGATATGTTAATTCTGGTTCTATATGTGGATGACTTATTTCTCACTGGTGAAGATAGACTAATTATGAGATGTAAGAAAGAATTAGCCTCAAAATTTGAAATGAAGGATTTAGGCCTAATGCATTAATTTCTAGGTTTAGAATTATGGCAAAGATCCAATGAAATTTTTCTAAGTCAAAGTAAATACACTATTGATATTCTGAAAAGATTTAGAATGATGGATTGTAAACCTATAGCTACTCTTATGGAATCTAACTTAAAGAAGTTGAGTGCTTCTGCAGCTAACTCTGATTTTACAGATCCATCTGAGTACAGGCAGTTGATCGGATCCTTGATGTATCTAGTCAATACTAGACCAAATATTTGTTATGCTGTGAATGCTCTCAGTCAGTTCATGAGCATGCCTAAACATGTTCATCTTGTTGCAGCCAAGCACATTCTGAGATATCTATGAGGTACTATTGGTTATGGACTGAAGTATTCACTTAACACCTCAATCGCCTTGGAAGGCTATTCAGATTCAGATTGGGCAGGCAGTGCCAAGGACAGGAAAAGCACTTCGGGTATTTACTTTAGCCTGGGTTCTACAGTAATCTCTTGGGCTTGTAGAAAGCAATCTTCAGTTGCATTGAGCACTGCAGAAGCTGAGTACATTGCAACATCTGTTGCTTCTAGAGAAGCAGTGTGGCTCCACAAACTTCTCGTTGGATTGTTTGGTCAACCTAGTGGCCCTACCACTATTCATTGTGATAATCAAAGTTGCATAAAGATGTCGGAAAATCATGTATTTCATGACAGGTCCAAGCATGTGGAAACTCATTATCATTTCATTCGGGATATGGTGCAAAGAGACACCATTCAGCTGAAGTATATCAGCACAAATGATCAAGTTGCAGATATTCTTACCAAGCCTTTATCCAGAGTAAAGTTTGAATACTTTAGGGACAAACTTGGTATTGTGGAAAATGAAGCCCTAGTTGAGAGGGAGCTTCAAACCCAGTGATTCATTATTCTGCAGAGTTTTGTTCATTCTTCGCTTGTGTGCAAGAATGGAATGTTCCACTCTATGCTTGTGTGCTAGATGGATAATTGTAATTATAAAGACCCACTTGTGTATTACACTTTCTATGCTTCTGTGCTAGAACCATCCTATGCTTGTGTGCTAGGTGGAAGATGTAATTCTATGCTTATGTGCTAGATCCATTCTATGCTTGTGTGCTAGATGGAACTCTAAAGGTTCAGATTATGTATTCATTTTCTTCCCTAGTTAAGAGGGAGTGTTGGTTGTAACTAGGTTAGGGAAAATGGGATTCGGATTGCCTAAGGCAACATTCGAATCCCAAAAAGGGGTTGGGCCCTTTCTCAAGGATAACGTGTAAATAATAAAGGAGATAGCGTGTAAGGCCAACCCTATAATGAGCACGCCACACTTGCACTATAACGCCACGCTACAAATTGGTGCCAAAATAATTTAATATAGCCGACCTAAATGAGCCTACACACCATATAAATAAAGGACGTTTGGCATGGTTAAATTCATCTAGTTTTGCTTATGCTCTTAGTTTATGTGAAATAACTCCAGCAAGGTGCGAATTCAGTCTATGTGAAATACTTCTGTCAAGGTGCAAATTCAGTCTAATCTAAGTGCGACCTTGAAACCTAGAAGTGCAAATATTATTGTGCAAAGTTGAAGACTCTGCTGATAACACCAGATTCAACCTTGTGTGAAGATCTCTATGCCCTAATTGCAAACATAAAGTGTAGATTCAGTTGCCAAGAAAGTGCAGACCTGGTGCATGTCAAGGTGTAGATCTGGTTGATGTTAAAGTGCAGACCTGGTGTCTAAAAGGGGCAGATCTGATTCATGCAAGTGTGCAGTTTGAAGATCTTATTTTGGAGCTAAGTATTGTATTATTACAATTCAGAATTGAATACATAATCTGACCTGTGGGTCTTTAGTGCTGGGCTTTTCCTCCTTGGAGGTTTTCCCATGGTAATTGATTTGGTCTCTTGTGCACTCATTTCTTTCTTTCATTTACTAGTTTTATTCACTGAATCCTAATCTGAAATTACATATTGAAAGTCTGATTGTTGGTCTAAGACTCAAAATCTAACATAATTGGGGTACATGTATGTACAAAAATTATAAAATGGAATGAGAACACATGGAATGTGCTAAGGAATATCACAAACATAAAGACGTTTACCATGAAAAAGAAGGGTGAGCAAGCCTAAGAACAAACTTACCCCACTTAATAATAGAGGTAATTAAAGCGTTATAAAGAGCCAAAACCATGTTAATAAAGGATTGGTTGTTAATATTTAAGTTCATTATATCTCAATGAAATATATGTGATTAGAACCTTATAACAAATTCCATAGAACTTGATAAAAATTTCATTAAACCCTTCATGCAAAAGTCATTCAATCCTAATTAATAAGAGTCATGTCACTCAACTATGATACACAATACAACAAATAGAACCCATACAACTTGATAACATGTTAAGAATTATACCTTTCATGCAAGAGATGAATAATATCATTCATATGAATCAACTTCACTCAACCATGGTGCATTAACAAGCACACTAGGGACACCATAAGAGTTTGAATCAACCTTCAATTGAAACCTATTCAATAAAATGACATATATTCCATTAAAACTTTAAAAAAATCATATAATATAATGTCATATATTTCATTAGGACGTTCATATAGAATTATGATCATACACAACATTGAAAGTTATTAACCATAATGTAGGAATAAGAAGACTACGCAAATGGTCATAGGATTTTGATGCACAATAGCCATGATGCATGCTTCATACAAAATCCATGACACTTGTATGATAGTATGCCATATACAACATTGAATCCTTACGAAAACCATATACATATCAGAGAGATAGTGATAGAGAGAGGGAGAGAGAAGGAAAGATGATAATACCAGTATTATTAGTGAGTCCTATCAATCCACCATTAAAAAAGGGTAACGTCATGTTAATGCCATATACTGTATACACAATTTTATGAATATAATAAATGTATAAATAAATCCATTTAGACATAGAATGTTATAATCAACCAAACAAAAAAGTATGTACAACAAAGCTATATAGGCATACAATGTTACACATCTATAAACAAAAAATATATGTACAACATAACCATCTAGGTATACAACAAATTTATAACATGAAAAGTCCTATAGATTTTCATGGAAGAGTTGTAACTATTTTTCTATGATGAAGATGGAGAAGCAATTAATGGTTGTTACTTTACCTTTTGACTTGATATCCTCTTTAAACTTTTTAGATGCTCAACTATTAATATAATTGAATAATATACATATTAAGATTAAAAAAAATGAAATAAGTGAATAATTATGTATTGCATGTTGATAATCTGCCTCAATTATTCATTGTTGCTCTTCATCTATTTGAGGGGTACATGTATGAATTGGAGTTGTCGTATCGTATGAAAAACATGAATAAAATTAGACTAAAGAAGATTATCATTTAAATTGACACTAAATGATGTGAGATTAAGAAAGAAATATAAAAATAAAATTTATAAGCTCATACCTTTATCAAAGGCATTGAAGATAAAACTATTGTAGAAATGCCCACCTCCATTGTTTCATGAGTATTAGGAGTTTGGCTTGATGTCATCAACTAAAAATAGAAAAATATGTAGACACCTAAATTTGATCATCATTATTTGATTAAATTTATTCTTATTTCTTCTAATGTCTATACATTAATTAAATAATTAAATTAAAGCCCATTTCTTCCATAATCCTAGCTAAATTAATTAATTTGCCTATCCATCTCTCCCTTGGTTCCAATTGATTAAATAAATTTCATAATTTATTTAATTAAGAATCCTTTTCCTCATTTTTCCTCCAAAATAGGTTTAAATCATAATACATATGTTAAATAAATAAATTCATTTAATTTAAGTCCCCTTTCTTCCTCTACTAGGAATTAAAATCAATTTTTAATTCCCTCCACTCATTGTTTAAACCTCCATCACATCTTCATACATTTCCCACTTTCCTTTTTAATCCTTGATTTAATCATCCTCACTAAACATGTGCACATTCCTAATCTTAAAGATTATTCTTGAAAGTCAACCCATGTCCACCTCAACCTTAAATGCCAGGTACTTTTTGAGAAGGACCCCACATGGGTCTCTTCCCACTTTGTCGCTGCCAAGGAATAAAGATTCTTTTATTCCTTTTACTCAAGTACCTTGGAGTATGAGGACAAGAAATTCTTTTATGGAAAATCTTTCTTACACTCTTCCCCATCCATTCCCTTAACCACCTTATCCTCTCACCTTATCACATGTTGACACTTGTCAACCACACAATGATTATGAGAACCATAAGCCTTCCCATTGCTTGGATCTTCACTTTTGATCCTAGCCCTTTATTTGGTCAATTCCAAAACACCTAACAAAAAACAATCCTCATTCTTCCATTATGCAACCTAGAATTTGCAACACTTGAGCAATTTTCATCTCGTCTTCATGCAAGTTTGAGCAATCTTGTAGCTACCACACTATTATGCTGTCGAATTTGTAAGCACACATCCAATCCTCAAGAAAATGACATATCATTGCATCAAAAGGGGTATTCAATAATATTGGCTTTGCTTAGTTTTTACTCTTGTTAGTGTTGTTAAATCTCCTTTTTTGTACAATCATGATGTTATGTTAATTTGTGTGTTTTGGATATTTTCATTGTTGTTAATGTCCTTTGCATACACATTTTGGCATGCCCAGTGAAACCCACATCACAGTTCTCTTTTGATCATTTTTTTTGTCTTTAGTATACTAGCTTGCAGGTTGTAGATTGGCGAATCTTCAGTCGCTTCGACAGATTCACTCCTAGATTGGCGGATTCGCTAATCGAAGACTCAAAACACTTTCCCAGTCAACTAGTGGATTCCATTTTGTCTATGAGAAGATACACTCTACGTATTAGCGGATTCACTTAAAGACTCCAACAAATTCACTTTATTTCTCAACCAGCATAAAAACCATTAATTGGCGGATACATTGAAAGTGGAAAATGATCCAAAACCCATAATATTCCATGGATACACTATTATTTCAATGGATTTGCTGAAGGTTTAGTGGATTTGCACTTAGTTTAGCAGATGGTCCAAGTGTGTCACTGGATATGACTTATATTTTAATAGATTTGTGCGTAGGTTAATTAATTTGTCCCGTCATTAGCGGATACGATCATTACTTTAGCAGATTCACCTACTAATTGGTGGATACACTGTTGTTTAGTGGACCCGTTCTGTGAATCAACGAACTTGCAATATTTTAGCATATCTGATCTTCTGATTAGCAGAGCTTCTTTTCATACAATTTCCAACATTATAATTTGAACTAATCTACTAATGTTTGCTTGTTGTGATTGACTAAATTAGCATGTGCAGCCTGCTTTGTTTGTCAAAGACCCCTCCCAAACTACTAATACCTTGTTCTTGCAGGACCAAAATGTCGAAAAGATGGTATAGAAGAACACAAACTACTATCTTATCTTTTGCAGGATACGGTCAAAGACAATCTTTTTATCACTAATTTAGGAACACCTCAATTTTCTAAAGGAAATACTGATTGCCTACTGTCTCTGGTGCACTTTTACATTTTTGTCTTCCCAAGACAGTGTGTGTATATCCTCTCCCCTCGCCTTTTAGGATCTTAGGTGTAAGAGAAACACACAAGTGCTTTTTATTTTTGATATGGGGCATGTTTGGTGATTTCATCAGCCCAAAGGACGACCTCAACCATTCATACCGATAGGGTATATAAAGGGGTGAGAACTAAACTTGTAGTCCAATCCATCTCACATCGTATTTAGCAAAATCTCGAGGTTTGGGTGATACCAAGATAGGGGTGTAGGGCAGGTCCAAAGGGCTTAACTGACCTTCCTAGCCCACGCTTGTGACAGAGTGGTGTTCATGGTTGAGCCTCACATACCTTGTGTATATTGAGGACGCTCTTAGTTGCTTGTATCAATTGAGAGAGAAGACTTTTCCCATCCCTATACTGGTGCAATGGATGTAGATCATGCCTTGAAGTTACTCACGATGTACTTATTTGGGTGGAGATAGGAATCTCTTGGATGGGCTTATCTAGCCTCCTTGAGAGAGAGTGAAGAGAAACCTTTTTATAGGCCTGGAGCTCTAACTATCTGCCCTCTGTGGTATTAGCCCTTGCACTGTGAGCCTAGTGTAGTAGGTATTCGGTATTCCTACTTGTCTAGCTAGGTTTTTGGCGTGTATTCTTGTGGATATCCAACAAATTATCTCCTTCGATCCACTCCGCGTCAACTTTTACATTACTATTTTTAGTGTTTTCAATCCTTTTGCTATAAATAGTCAAGTCATTCAGTCCAGCGAATACACGCTGTGTTTGGGCAGATTCAGATTTTTCCATGTCCAGTCCAGTAGATTCGATTCGTGTTTGGGCGGATCAATGCTTTATCTAGTCCACAATCCTTCGAACACACTCGGTGTTTCGACATATTCACGTTTTTCCTTGGTTTTCCAGTCCAACGGTTTCACTCAGTGTTTGAGCAGACTTACGTTTTTGTCAATCCTTAGTCTAGCAAATTCTCTTTGTGTTCTAGTGGATTTGTGCTTTCAGTTGGCGAATTTGAACAAACTTAGTGCAACCATTGTTACCTTCGCTTGGCTTTAGGGTGATGTCGCTCGGTGGATCCACTTTGTTCTTTAGCAGATCTGCTCCTTCGTTCAGTGGACTCGTACTTGGTTAGTTTTCCCGAAATTCCCACAAATACGCTCCATGTTTGGGTGGACACACTTTGTGTTTCGTAGTTTCGGTAGTCCTTTTGGCAGATTCGCTGCACCTGACTTCATTGGACAATTTCTTTATGATCCAGAATTTAACTCTTTTGCGAACATATCCCAACTCTTTTAGAGTCATCTTTGTCTTCCATTCATTAGCTATCTTGTAGGACTTCCGTTGCATCATATCCAATCCCAGCCACATCGCAAGCAAATCAAATCTAATTTTATCTAGTGTTGAGTTCTTGAGTTGTGTACACCGACATCTTAATCCTTCATCATGTTTACATTTTCTTCCTTGGCTAATTATTTCCTAGAAGTCAACGTTATTCTTTTATGTTCACTACATCACCTCGATCCAGAGGTTAGGCTAACATTGACTTCTTATCGCCTGAGTCCATTAGTCCGTCTGAAGCGATATCTCCCATCCATCACGATCTTCATTAGGTGTTTCTCAGTTGACACTTGGTTAACCTATAATTCCTAGCATCACATCATCCTTCCATCATCACTAGTTGGTAGGTTTTCCCTTATCGTCTACATCTATTGCCCATCATCTCCACGTCATCAAATATTTTCATGTCCTGTCCCCAAACATGTTTGCAAAAGAGAAAAATGGATCAACAATCATACGTCTACACCTCATTAGATGCTATTCTCACATTGTTACTATCTGAACCCGCCCAGGTTGAGCAAATCTAGGTAGATCATCTCAAGGTTCTCGGGTCTTAGTCTCTCAGATACTTTCAAGCTAACAATGCTGCCATGATTAGTCAAATCATTGGAAACAATTGTGAGGCCATCATGGTCAATTTGCTACAACAAGGTACACCTTTGTCGCAAGGATATGTACCCTCTCGGGTCACACCTATTGTTTTGTCCCAGAAAGCGAAGACCCTGTCATTCAGTAGATAGTGGATCATGGTACTTCTTTGACTCAACTCTGGTGGTCTTTACCTCAAATCACTCAACCCATAGACACACAACTTGTTGTCCACACCACTTCGCACCAATATCGGCTGCCATTGGTTATCGCATGCACCTCATCGCACCCCGTCTCACAACAATCCATTCAGACTGTGTATCATAGTCTCCCATTATCCTCAGGGGTTCCATTTCAATTTGGCATGCCCTTGATGTGGCTTACTTACACTACACCTATCATCCCTTATCAATCACTTACGATTCCTCCTTCATTTGCTACTATCGCACCATATGTTGCCTCCATCATCCAGAGTTAATTTGCACTACACGATTCTGCATCTCACCCTATTTCTTAGCTTGTCACCACTCTCCCTAAATCCTCACACATCCCCCATTCAACTCAAACTTCCCAATCCACTACCTTTAGACTCTCCCAAGATGCACTTCAAGCACAAAGAGTTCCCACTTACCATCCAGCGAGCCAGTCTACCATGCACCCATTATAATACACTTCGCAAAATGCCACCCAAGCTACCACTGTCCCTCCTCCAGTTAGTCAACCTCACCTACAAGATACTCTTGCACCTGCCTACGTCAATTATTTAGCCATGCTTACCACCACAACTACCACTTAGAATACATGCATGTTGTTGCTATTTACTAAGTTGTCATTAGTTTTATGCCCAAAGTCATCCTATATACAATAGTCGGTTAATACTACCGAAAAGTCTAGTCGGTAAATACTAAGGCTACCAGTGTCGGTTACAGAAGAGAGATAAGTCACCGAGATGATATACACCGAGCTATGAACCGAGTTAATATATCTACCGAGCAGCAAAGAAGGTATACCGAGTTAATCTGAACCAAGTGGAAACGTGTTAGCAGATTCAATGAACCTGGACACACATGTGAAACGTGTTACAAGATTCGAGAAGATGAAACCGTTATTACATAGGAAATTGCATTTAAAGATTTTGTATGATTTTGAGGAAGAATATCCAATGAAATAATTTCTATGCTTATTCATTCAAAAAAAAAAATGTTTGTATGATTGAAGCATGAACAAATCACCGTCTCAGAGATCTATATAAACAAAATGATTTGAGTATTTGAGATATGACATGGAAAATCAAGAGAGAAGATACAAAGTGATGATGTAGTGAAGAAAGAAGATTGATAGAGATATTCAGAGGTTATCGAGAAGGTTTCAAAGAACAGTTTAAGAGACAGAGTATACAAAAGTGGTTACCGAGTTTATTTATCAATTACCGAGAAATGCTATGAGCAAGGTAAATTTATATTGAGCACATAGAGTCTGCTATAAAATTCCAAATGTGAAGTTGTAGATATTTTGTAAAGATTTTGATTGAATTATTAAGTTGTGTTAGAAACTTTTAACAGGGTAAAAGACTCTAATAAAGTCTATAAATTGTAAAGCCTTTAACCAGGTACAACATTTTGTAGAAGTGTTTGTAAAATCCTTTAGCAAGGTAGATCTAAAGATCTTTATACTCCTAACAGGGTGAGCTATCAGAAGTAGCTAAACATGTAGCTCTAACCGAGCAATCTTGATTACCGCAGTAGTGAAGTTGTGGGTGCCATCCCCACCGCAGTTTTTCTCTCTAACCAAGAGTTTTTACATGACCAAAAATATTTGTGTTATGGAGTGAAATTTTGATGGATGTCATTTCTATGATTATGTTTCAGTATTATATATTTATGAGATCAGCAATACTTAGTTTATGTTTATCAGTAAAATTGTTTTTCAAGAAAAGTTTTGTAGTACTGATTCACCCCTCCCCTCTCAGTACATTAGCTTTCCAAGTCAGACCTAAAAATTGGTATCAGAGCTTAATTCTTGGTAAAGGGACTAACAGCCTAAAGAGAAAGATCTTATCAATGGAAGGCTATAAACAATTACGCAGGATTGTGAATCTTCAAGAAGAATTGGATCATGCTAATCAAGTGATTGCAGATATGCAGAGGCAAATGCAAAGATCACTAAAAGTCAAAAGAAGGTTGTCTGATGATTTATAGGACTCACAAGAGTTGGTGGAACAAATTGAGACATTATCTGAGAACAGCATATCAAAAGAATCTGAAGAAATGATTGCAGAATTGAAAGAAAAGAACAAAGCACTTAATAAATAGTTAAAAGCAATGAGAAGGGAACATGAGTATTTCAGCACACAAATGACTGAAAATGTTGAAGCATTGAGAACAACTTAAGATAATAAGCAAAATATAGAAGGAGAAATACAATAGCTAGAAGCAATGGTGTCTGCAAAGAATGACGAAATATCAAGGATGACCAAAGTTCAACATAATCTGTCTGATCAATTGGATTATGCACATCATGAAGCTACTCTAAAGGAAAATGAGATCCAAGCATTGAAACTTGAATTATCAAGATTGACCGATGAACTAGAAGCAGAAAAGAAGTCAAAAGAAACAGTGAGGAAAAGCCATGAATCACCAAGAATGTTGGATGAGCAACTAAATATGAGAACACCCAACAAAGCTGCAGGACTCGGAAACAACTCTACCGAGAAAGGGATCAACACCACTGAGAAAGGAGAATCATCAAAGAAAGCTGGAAACAAAGATAACATGAAGGACAAGAAGCCTATTTGCAACTACTGTGGAAAACAAGGACATACTGCCAACGTTTGCCGGATCAGAAGAGGTAAGCAACCGAATGTTACTAGGTTTGATGGTTATTGTTATAATTGCAACAAGTATGGTCACACATCTAAGCAATGTAAGACAGAGTCTGTTAACAATTATCAGAAGGCAAAATTCAGGGGGTTTTGCAAAAATTGCAATAGATATGGACACAATACCGAGAAATGTTGGTTTAAGCAGAAAAACTATATGTGGACTCCACACCGAGCAAACAATAGAAGCTACCAAACTCACACAGATCTCAATCGACAATATACTTCAGTACCATGGGATTACAATACAAGAATATGGTGTGAATGATGTTGAAGATACAAACATATAAGTGCAAATTGTATGATAAGGTTTGGAATGAACAACAGGAGATCATGGAGAAATTCCGGAATGGCATGTTTTCGTTGCCACAAAGTTGGACACTTGGCTAAAGACTGCAGAGACCAACCTAGAGGAGATACTGAGGAGATAAGAAGCAAATTACAGAAATTTTGGAAAAAGAAGGAAAATGTGTCAACTAATGAAGGAAGCACCTTACCTACCGAGTTAGGTGCATCAACTTCGAATTAATCAATAAAGTTATGGAGGGACTGCATTCTCACAAGGTAATATCTTAACAGTTCCTATATAATCATGTACATAATTCCAAAATCTGCATAGCTAAGATGCAATAGCATGTTTGAAATATTATCTAGTCTTTTGAATTACTAGAGAAGTCGACAAAAGTTTTAAACCTGTCTAGTCGGTAAAAGCTAATAAGAGAGATAGTCGGTATAGTGGAACCGAGTGCATTTAATGCCTATTTTACTTAACCACACGAAACTCGATAAGGTCAAAAAGAGGTACTTAAAGTATTTTGCACGGTCATTTTTCACTTACCAATTTTCCCAGTGCAAAGCAAGCGAATCAAAAGGCGATCAAACATTTCCAAGAGCGAATTCAAGGTGTTTAGCATAATCTAAACCACATTTTTAGCAGTTAACCGATCAAAGTCAAGTTGTGAATATTTGCTAAGTATTTTGGAAGTGTTTTCTGGTTATTTGAAACCCTAAGCCATTTCGTAAGTAGAATTTCAAGTTTGAAATGGCTCCCAAGGTACAAAAACCCGTTGTAGTAGAGATCATTGAGAAGCCTACACTGAAATACACCTTACCTCCCAAAGTGGCATCCAAACCCGATGAGAAAATTGCATTCTCTCTTATTTCGGATAGGGTTATGTTGATCAAAGATGTTAGATTTTATACCAAGTGTCGAGTTGAAGAGCTAGGTCATACTGAGATTAAGCATATGTATGACAAAATGTGCACCGATGGAAACCTAGATAGCAAGTTTGAGCATATCAAAGTTAAGGGATTGACCGAAGCCCTAACTTATCCTCGACTCTTCAAACCCCAATGGGTCAAATTTGTCTTGAGCCGTGTGCATGACGATTTTATGTGGTTAGAGGATGAACCTTTCAAGATCACCAAGGAGATTATTCACATGATAACCGGATACCCTATATTTGACCATGCCCGAGCACAGAAGATGATTTCACAGGAGTTGATAACATTAACAGGTGTTGAGTCTAATAGCAGAGGTCTTAAGTTCAACAATGTGACTGATGCAGAACTCAATTTTGCTATTAGAGTTATTGGTTATTGTTTCTTCCAGTTTGCAAGAGAAAATAGTGTATTGTGTGCAGTTGTAGATTTGGCTTATAAAATTGTTAAAAAGGGTATGCAAATTGGTTTATGTGAAGTGTTATTGAATAATCTTTTCGAAAATCTCAATACAATAAGGAAATCGAAGAAGAATAATACTGCAAACACACTAAAGTTTGGGTCACTTTTAGTGTGTATGTTCTTCTATTTTCAGAAATTCTTTCCATCAGTCGGTAACATTGTTTGAGAATTACATCGACCTATCACCCATCAAATAAATGATTTTATCAATCAGCTAGGTGATAATTTCAATATGATAATGGATGATTACTTCAAGAGATTCCAGGAAAAGATGCATAGTAGGTACAGGATTCCACCTCAGCTAGTGGAAAAGTACAAGGATACTATATGTTTTGAAGTGGATACCGACTATTGTTATGTCAATGCAGTAGAACCTAGGACTCAATCATTACTGCCTATGGGTTATGAGATAGATTTTGACATTTCTCAATAGCAGATAGATGCCTTTTTAGCACTTCCAAGGCATGCTACCGAGATCAGATATGGCACCTATGAAGAGGTGAAAGAAAAAGTAAAAATGAGCATTGTAGTACCAAAGGCTGCTAGAAAAGCCACTAGAATGATCAAGGATTCAACTGAGAAGTTTGGAGAAGGTTCTACCTCCACACCTACTAAGACAACAAGAAGGAAGAGTGATCAACTTTCGATCGAGGAAGAATCTGAAGCTCAAGAAGCAACAATTACACTGAGCACCGAGTTGCCAAAGGGCAAAGTTTTGAAAAGAAAGAAATAGGATACAACCAAGGTGTCATCGACCATGCTAGCAAAGCGACCGAACACTAGATCATCTGCTGCATCACCTGGTAAGAAGCAGAAGAATGTAGAAATGCCTAAGGTTACAAAAACCTATAGAAAGAAGACTAGAAGACTAATTTTGGATAAAGAGGAAAGTGACACAGAGTTAGAAGATGTAAATAAATTTCAGGTTGTGAAAAGCACAAAGGAAGATGTACATAGTGTTGACAACTTTTGTGCAAAATTAAAGGAATATGGTGGATTTGGGTCGTTTAGATACGTAAAATATGATACTAGAACAGATGAAAAGAAGAGGCAAATAGAAGAGATAGTAATTTGTGTACTTCTGAAGTTCCGAGTAGTTCCATTGGAAGTGGCTGGTTTTCTTCCAAAAGCATTATACTCTCACATTGATAATAGATGGAAATATGCTATGGACTTGGAGAAGCAAATAAGAGAAAGAGTTTTGGTTCATCTCTTTCTAGATATGTCGGTAGATGAGATAAGAGATCATTTGAAAAACTACCAGACAAATTTTCAAGTAAAACAAAGGGCCTTGAAAATGATGAATGGCCTACTTCTTGAAGTTGAAAAATAAACTGAAGAAAAATGGAAGAAAATATTCAAGATTCATGTTGAAGAACCAAAAGGTGAAGTAGAGATAGTTGACATAACCGAGCAAGATCTTGCTTCCACTATTCAGTCAGATGAGGATGTAATAGACACTGAAGCACAAGAAGGAGAAATGATAGAAGGAAGCTCCTATGCCAAACTAATATCAAGTGAATCAGTTGTGGAACAAATTAAGTCCTATCCTTCGATCACCCAACAAGTGACAGCCGAGAAATTTCAGGACACAGATCAATGCACAAAGGATCAAAAGGTTAAACCAGATGAATCTACCTCTCAGGCCACCGATGAGAAAACTTCCCAAGTACCATCAAGCACTGAGACAATTGCCACTGAAACTCCAAGCAAGGAAACACCGAAGGATACAACAGAGGCTACAGGAACCGACAAAAGTGTTGCCTCTACCGAGCAGCATACCGAGGAAGGACAAGCCTCAAAAGCCATTGTACCCATTCAACCGGAGAAGGCATCATCATCAAAGGAGAAGAAAGCAAAAAGACACAGTTTTAAGATAGTTCTGTCAAAGCCCATTGTGTTACCGAATGTTGACATTACAAAATTGAAAGGGCAAACATTGATAGAAGTCGGTGAGCTTTGTAAAGCCAAAGCAGAGCAGGAAAGACAGATAGCTATTCAGAAGAAGAACCGAGTACTTCAGAAGGTCAAAACATTATTGATAGACATGATACCTGAAGCTACCATCAATAAAGATGTTGCCATCCATGTGCAACTGGATGAACTACTCACTCAATTGGAGGAATCAGGAGTAGAAGCATCAGAATACCTTAGCAAATTGAAAGATAAAGAGCTAATTGCCAAGATGATTGAAGAAGTGCAGAAAGCAATTGATATAGGTAAAATAAAGCTTATTGAATTTATTGATGAGTTGTCCCCTCAACTCAAGCATATTATTTATTTATTCTAGAAGTTATGTACATTCTCATTCTTCATCAAAGATATCAAGAATAAGACTGAAGTCATTGAAAAAGAGATTACTGATCTCTCAAACAAACTGACTACCGAGCCAAATTCTCTTCAGAATTTTTATAGAAGGCTACAAACCCTTATGGCTCAACAGTTAGAACTTCGGAATGAAGAGCATAAAATAATGATGGATATCATGACTCTTCAAACATTATTTATTCCCCATTTGTCATCAGTTCAAGAGCAAATCAACTGAGCTACCCAATTGTCAACTCAATTAGAGGGAAGCACTTTAGATGGTTTGATCACACTGTTAGTTGATATTACAACTTAGAATACAATACTGGAAAGTGTCAAGGATGCACTTACCAATGCTCTTACAAAAGCTCGTACAAAGTATAAATCTATTTTTTATCAGTTGCCCCCACCAAATGGTAACTAGTTTTGATGTTTGTCAAAAAGGGGGAGTGTACTGAGTATATAGAATATCTGAGTGTACAAAGTTTATCATATATACCGAGTGTACAGTTGAAATTGTCAAGGGGAGCATGAAACATCAAGAGCATGGGATACAGAGTATGGAACATCAAGTTATGTACATAATATTGATAAGGGGAGTATGTATTTGAACAATGTATATACTGACATTTCAGTTTATTTTGCAAGTATATAGATTTTGTGTTATGACTTTGAAAGGAGTTTTGTCAAACATACCAAACTAATGTCAAAAGGGGAGATTGTTGCTATTTACTAAGTTGTCATTAGTTTTATGCCCAAAGTCATCCTATATACACTAGTCGGTTAATACTACTGAAAAGTCTAGTAGGTAAATACCAAGGCTACCGGTGTCGGTTACAGTAGAGAGACAAATCACCGAGATGATATACACCGAGCTATGAATCGAGTTAATGTCTACCGAGAAGCAAAGAAGGTATACCAAGTTAATCTGAACCGAGTGGAAACGTGTTACTAGATTCAATGAACCTGGACACACATGTGAAATGTGTTACAAGATTCGAGAAGATGAAACCGTTATTACATAGGAAATTGCATTTAAAGATTTTGTATGATTTTGAGGAAGAATATCCAATGAAATAATATCTATGTTTATTCATTCAAGAAAACATGTTTGTATGATCGAAGCATGAACAAATCACCATCTCAGAGATCTATATAAAGAGAATGATTTGAGTATTTGAGATATGACATGGAAAATCAAGAGAGAAGATACAAAGTGATGATATAGTGAAGAAAGAAGATTGATAGAGATATTCAGAAGTTACCGAGAAGGTTTCAAAGAACAGTTTAAGGGACAGAGTATACAGAAGTGGTTATCGAGTTTATTTATCAATTATTGAGGAATGCTATGAGAAAGGTAATTTTATATTGAGCACATAGAGTCTGCTATAACATTTCAGATGTGAAGTTGCAGATATTTTGTAAAGATTTTGATTGAATTATTAAGTGTTAGAAACCTTTAACAGGGTAAAAGACTCTAATAAAGTCTATAAATTGTAAAGCCTTTAACCAGGTACAACATTTTGTAGAAGTGTTTGTAAAATCCTTTAGCAAGGTAGATCTAAAGATCTCTAGACTCCTAATAGGGTAAGCTATCAGAAGTAGCTAAACATGTTGCTCGAACCGAGCAATCTTGATTACTGTAGTAGTGAAGTTGTGGGTGCCATCCCCACCACAGTTTTTCTCTCTAACCAAGAGTTTCTGCGTGACCAAAAATCTTTGTGTTATGGAGTGAAATTTTGATGGATGTCATTTCTATGATTATGTTTCAGTATTATATATTTATGAGATCAGCAATACTTAGTTTGTGTTTATCAATAAAATTGTTTTTCAAGAAAAGTTTTGTAGTACTGATTCACCCCTCCCCTCTCAGTACATTAGCTTTCCAAGTCAGACCTAACACATGTACCCCAAGGAAACACAGTCATGCATCAACAATGCACTAGTTAGTCCTTCTTTCAGCTTCCCAATCCATCAATCCACCATCCTTAGGATGGAGCTTCGAGCTTCACAACCCACGTATCCACAGTATCACCCACAACCAACGATTGTCTACCAACCAATGCCATCACACTCTCAGTAGCAACCACAATCCACATACCAACTGCAACCACCCCCATTTATTAGCAGAAAACTCAACCACAACAACAACATGCTTTAACCTCTGCACACCCTCAACATCAACTATCTACCTATCTATCACTCCCATTAGATCCTTTTACGATACTAGGATCCAATTCTATAAGTGTACCTACTCCACATCCTGTCAATCCTGAGTGGGAAGAAACGAAAATGGCTCTTAATGAGCTACATATGGGAACCTTTGGGAAAACATTCAAGTTTGAGGAACTTTGTCTATACCCGTTTGACAAGTCCATCACTATGGTCCTCTTTCCCAAACATTTCGATGTTCCTAAATTTGATAAATACAAAGGGAAAGGTGACCCTATCAATCATGTTAAAGAGTTCTATATGTCTTGCCAAGAAGTCACCTACAATGAAATTATCTCCTACGTCTGTTACCCAAAAGTATGGGAGGTCTAACTTTAGAATGGTTCCTTAAACTCCCTTTTGGGACAATCAATACATTCATAGATTTGTCAGAAAAGTTCCTAGTACAATATTCATATAATATCGAAAGTGAATTTACGCTACTTTATATGTGTAACATGAAACAAAAAGGTGGTGAGAGTCTCACAAATTACTTGCAATGATGAAAGGCTCTTTTAGTGCATCTTTCTTACAAACCCCCTGAGAGGCGTGTGACCATCTTCATTGACAACTTGCATCCTAAGATGGCCTACAATATGCACATGAATTGTATCAACCCTTAAAGGATATTAGTGAGAAAGGGGTTGACATAGAAAAGTCATTGATATCTAAAGGGATCATTAAATATTACAAAGAATGCAATGATAAACCTAATAATGATTGATCCCGTTATTGGAACAAAAATAAGAATGTCATTGGTGATGAGGTTACTAATACCAAACATGTTCAAACAGTGGCCACCAAAAATTCATCCCCGATTGTTATCCAACAAGTAGCTTGTCAAACTGCTACAATTTTTGTCCCACAAGGTCAACAAAAACAAAGGAACCAAGGCAAGCAAAATAACAATTTCACACCTTTTGGGTGAGCCTTTAGATATGATCTTCCAAAAAATGGCTATTGCAAACTTGGTTATTTATCTTGAAACACAACCTTTAGATCCATTTGCTCAAAATATTGCATGGTATAAGGAGAATGAATATTGTGATTACCATAGTGTCAAGGGACATGCAATGGTCAAGTGCATTAACTTGAGGCATTATCCCCTAGATCTTAATGATAAAAAGGATATCATAATTGACCCTCCCAATCATGCCTCATTTAATGCTAATTTAAAAATCTACCAGAATGCATTCCCCAAGCATAATCAAGGTGCCAGTACTTCAAACACCAACACCAATAACAAGAATCAAGCCAATTACAATAATACCAATAATACAACTACAACACTTGACTTTGGCAATATAGTTAGCTACATCACCTAGGTCGAGGACCAAATTGACATGATCCACATAAAGGGGCAAGATTCCCATTGTGCAACCACTACCCATAGAGGATGGATATTTGTTGCGAGGGCATCTTTCACTCCCTCTTCCAAGGCACCATACAACATCTTGGAACACTTGGGTAATGCACCTACGCAAATATCCATCTTGGATCTCCTTGTCCCATCACCTATCCATCACGAGATCCTTACAAAAGTCTTTACAAGATGCTTGTGTTCCTAACAATATAGATCCCACACAAATCCAAGCTATCACGGGACACCTAACATCCTCCCATAGCCTCTCATTTTCACCCATTGATATGACTTCCATTCAACCCAATCATACTCTCCCACTTCGGGTCACTATCATAGTCAATAAATTTATCGTGAAACAAATCATGTTGGATAATGGCTTGGCCCTTAATTTATGCACTTTGAAATTTGTTAAGCAAGTGGGGTACATTGCAACAAATATTTAGAAGCAAATCATCACCATAAAAGCATATGACAACTTGGAATGCACTTCTGAGAGCACCATTTCCTTACCTATTCTACTAGGATCCACCTTGCACCACACAGTTTGTCATGTTGTTGATCTTGACCTACCCTGTAATATCGTCTTTGGTTGCCCATGGATTCACGCCATACAAGTTGTTCCATCTAGATACCACAAATGTCTTAACTTCATGGCACTGAAGTCAACATACATGCAAATCGCCAACCTTTTGAAACTGTTGCGCTATTGAGGATTTATTCCACCATTCCAATTATTGCCTAAGGACAAATATTGGTAGTTCACAGGCTAGTTCTTCCTCCTCCTATATGGACCCATAGACCCTCAAGTCATCCACTAAAAATGAAGCCACACTTGCCGCCACCTTAACCCAGGTCAAGATCAACAACAAGGGATGTTGTGGATTTTTTTTTATCATAGATGCCTTTGCAATGGGGGCAATGCCTCTTAATCTGCACACACATGGTAAATCTACCCATTAGCAGAAACATAAGCCATCCCTTGTCAAGAAAATGGGTCACAGTACTTTTTAGTCAACAAGTAGTTTGGATGATAACGAGCTCAAAGAAGATGACGACAAATGGTTGTATCAAGATCCTCTTGAAACCAATGACAAACTTCTCAATTATTTCAAGGAAAAGTATCCAAAATATCACAAGCTAGTCACTCAGAAATGGAACTATCAAGGTGGTGGCTTAAGTCATGAAGAAAATGGAGTAAGAGATCCCCTGCAACCTACATTACATCCTAAAAATCAAGCTTTAGGTTTTTTTTGTTTTTTTTTTAAGGTAAGTGCTATCGTTTATGGGGATGGCGCCCTATATTAATATATAAAGATTATAAAAGTTTGCCATCAAAGTCTGATAGTAAAAAACAAAGAAAACACCACAACCCATCCACCACCCTGAATACATAAACTCAAGCCTAAACATGCACACCAGAAGGTAGAACCAAACTTAGACCAAATACAAATCATGCGCCGCCATTAAAGGTCTGCATGATGTCCCCAACAAATTCTCCGAAATTAATCACAGTTTCAATAGCCCCATCCGAAAACCACCATTCCTCTGAGTTTGTTATCCTGCGAAATGTAGCCATATTCCCATTCTGCACTACACACCGAAAAACTTCCCAAGCGTTCTCGCTGAATGTTCTCATCTTCTCTCTTTCCTCTACCTTATCTAAACGCTTGCTTTTGACTCTGATCCTTTCACTGTTGTTCGAATCTTCACTCCCTTCATTTTCAGACTCCTCCCAGTCGTCCTCTGAATCAGCGGCCAAAAATACTTTCGGTTGGAAGTAGCTCTTCAGTATGCTTATTCATTCATTCTCTGGCAAGCTTAAGATGGAGTTGGCAATGCTATCCTCGTTGACAGGTTTGACAAATCTGCACAACAACTCCACGGCTCTCTCCCTAGACTCGATGACGTCCACAAGAGGCATAAGAACAACTTCATACACTGTGGAATCACACCAATGGCGGTTGAAATTGAGCGTGATCCCAACAAGTCCCTTAATAGCGTCGTAGGCATACTCCTCTAAGATAAACAAGTTGCATAGTTGAGCATCCAACATCTCCTCGCAGTTCATGCATCCAATGTTGACGAAGTGTGCCCTGAGTGAAACCAAAATCAAACACGAACACAACCAGAAGCTTTGTGCCACAACTAACTACCTTTCCACACAATGAGGCCGAGACTTGAAGAAATCCAATTAATAGGCACTCAAAGATCTAGGTGTTTTCATTTGGAGCAACGCATGCCAAATCTTCCAAGATCACTCATACTTGAAAAATTTGTCCTTCTATCACTCTTTCCTATCACATGTCGCTCAAAACGCTCAAGGTTTAGGTTTTGACATTATCACTAATAATGAATCAACAACTTTTGAATGTATTTTCTATGATGACGAGCACGACTATGTGACTATGAAAGACATTACCAAAGAGGAAGTCAAGAGAGCCTGTGATGATATCGATATCTCCCCCTCCTTTTTTGAAAATTCCATCATGACCATTGAACTTTCCTTTCATCACCCTGAACTTATTGACTGGGACCAACAAACAATTGCACACCTTGACATTTTTCAGAGTGATTAAGTGATCCTAGAATTCATGGGTGATACAGAACCTTCATTTGACCAAGGGCATGATTCTACGTGTGTCTACAAGCTTGATCCTTAGGCCTATTTTGGGGTAGAAGAACTCCTTAGTTGCAAAAGTGAAAATAAAAAGAAAAATCAAAGGTCTCCTAGTGAAAACCTCTTTGAGGCACTTTTAGATTAGAAAATAGTAAAAATAATAGACGTATCTTTTAGTGAAAACATCTCTGAGGTGCTAGAGGATGAGGAGCCCCTTCTAACCCTTATGGACATAATAAGGTCAGAAAGGTCACCCATCCTCATAGAAGAAACCAAAGAAATTAATCTAGATACTCCTAAGTATCCTTTCATCACCTATGTAGCAACTTCTTTATGAAATGCAGAAAAGGGAGACTTATGCGCTCTCCTCCATGAAGCATCGATTAATTTTGCTTGGTCATACACACACATGCCAAGATTGGATCCTACCTTAGCAGAGCATCATTTGGCTATCAATACAGATGCGAAACCTATGAAACAAAAGATAAGAAAAATGCATCCAAAGGTGGCTTTACTAGTTAAGGTAGAGGTAGAAAAGCTACTAGAAGTGGGCTTTATATACCTCATAGACTACTTAGTGTTGGTAGAAGGGCAGCAATAATGTAGGAAAACTGAGAGGGCGGGGGGTGAATCAATTTTCACCAAAATTAAACAAATTAACCTTAACTTCAGATCTGATCATGAACAACAATAACATAGATAATCACCACATCAACAACACACATAACACACAAATTTTTGATATGAAAAACCGATTTAAGGCAAAAACCACGGTGGGAACCTACCCACAATAAGATGATACTCTGCAGTAGTATGTGCAATATTACAATAGGGAATTCACATGCATTCAAGCACACTGCCTAGAGCCCACTGCTAAAAAACAAGAACAACTACAACCTTGAGGAAGGCTCACTGTCTTACAAAGATCAGATTGTTGGCATTATGTGAACCGATATGAGGACATAATGACATTGTATGTTGTCATTGATGTCAATATGCTGAAGAGGTTAATACTAGCATATGAGAGAATCAGTATAACTCTGTGAACCGACATATGTGCCAAAGTGAAGCGGTGTGCTTGTTCAAAGGTGAACCGACATATGGTTATGGGAACCGGCACATGGAAGCGTTGTATGAGTACCGGTTGGTAGTCTCAACTTTAGGGTTTTTGATTGAAGTGCTTCAAGCTTGTGTGGCTCAACCGATGACTTTGTGTGATGAGTTAGCATGATAACAAAGAATAGACCGTGTTGCCAAGTAAGCCTTGTGCGCGTGAAGGATCTTGCATGAAGGAGATTGTTCCTATCTACCTCAGGAATGTGAGAAGTCTGTAAAACAGTGATAACGTGTGATGGGTTATCTGCCGCCATAAAATCGGTGGAAGTGGACGATGGAGAATGTCTTGAGATTGGATCAAGAACTGATGCATTTAATGTAGTGTGCTCAACGGTCAGGATTGAACCGTTTGAATTTCTTAACCTAACAGGTTTAGGGTTTAGGGTTTATGCTACCGACCTATCTGTTTTCCTATAAGGTCGATGTTGTGTCCTTTTTTGAGGTTGTTGGCAAAAGTTGTGTGTGAGTATCCAAGAGAAGCGATACGTGATTCTTGCTAGACCAAAAGGAGAGAAGTGATACCTACAGAGTGTAAGTGCAGAAGGTGAAGAGGAGCTTAAGAGGATCTGCACTGGCATTGAGTGTTGTTACCAAATCATTGTAATACCTGTTGATCTCTAACCACCTCAACAGTTGGAAAATCCCTTAACAGGGTAGCCTTAACCGACTTGCTGTAAATCCTTTAACAGGGTAATTCAAAGCTATTGAGTTCGAAATCCTTTAGCTATTGAGTTCTTGAAATCCTCTAACAAGGTAACCTTTAACAGGGTTTAACCCTTAACCGAGTGATCTCTAACAGGATTGGTTCCTAGCAGAACCTATTGTAATGTCTCTAACCGGACAAGGCTCCTAACAAAGCGGACTTCTAAAGAGTTCAAAAATAGTTTGTGGGTATTCATCCCCACTATGGTTTTTCCCAGTTGGGTTTCCACGTGAAAAATATGTGTGTCATATGTGATGCTTTTATCTTGTGATGCTTTGCTATTGTCTGTCAAACATATGATGGTTTTGTGTTTTATGCCTGTCAATAAAACATGTTGAACTAGCAGTTATTATGATCTGATGATAGATTACCTGTTTATGCATAAGGGAGAAATGTTAGGGTAGTCTTGAGTTGAGTGAAAAGCTAAGTGAGTAACCGGTTAATGCTTGTCTCGGTCAGTCTTAGCTTTACCGGTTGCACTCTGTTTCAAACCGGTGTCACTGTTTGCCAGTCAGTTGAAGTGTCTGTTGTCAGACCGGTTTAGGACTGTATTTTTGTCTATACTGATTCACCCCCCCCCTCAGTACCGGGTTATTAGTTCATCATTGAGTTATCATAGACAACAATTCAAATTACATGAACTAAAAGAATGACATCTCCAAATGCTCGATTACAGTTCCGATTAAGTACACTGCCTGCACAACAACACATCTCTGCTCTTCCACACTTTTGAATGATAGATTTTCTTGTTCACACATACAATACTTTCTCAAATCATAAACAAAACCGCAAACACACAACTTACATGATTACAACACCTATTTGTACAGATCACCAACCTTAACCTCAAGGTCGGCTCAACACATAAGACCTAATTATAAAATTACACCACACGATACATAAATCAATAACCAGACCAATACAATGTCGACAAGGACATATCATGGACCCAAATCAAATCCTTGAACATGCAACACCGCCAATTAATTCACCAAAATCATCTGCAACATGCTAAACCACTGAATATGTCACATAACACGAAGAATACCACCAAACCAATAAAATCTTCAATAATGTGCACCACGATCAACGTGGACCACCAAAACACATAGGACACAATCATAGAGCATCAAAAAACAATGTGAATTCCACCACAATCACCACAACAACTCGGATAATATGATTCATCATTACTTCATCACTGAAGCTCAAGAACACCAACTGACAAACTGAAAGATATGATTGCGAAGTTCCAAATCGTGAACCATCCGATCAGAGGACACACATGAACGTCCCAAACACTCTCCAAAATCTGCAACTCAAGATATAATCATTCCAGAGAAATATGGATCAAATACCACAACTTTGCGATACCGAACACTGAAAAAATTAATCCACATATCAGACCTCATAACTTGACCAAATCACAACATAGCATCATGAAAATCATACTCAAAACCCAATAAACCACATCAGCACATCTGCAACAGATCACCCAAACCAACTCTTTGCAACAAACCAATTCTTTGCAACACAAGAATATGTTGACATCAATGACAACAACACATTCCAACATCTCTAATATCCAACAATCTCCCCCTTTGGCATTGATGCCAACATATGATTGTGAAAAACAATAAAATGCAAAGAAAGAAATCAATAACCAATAATCTCCCCCAAAAATCACAAGGATCAACTCCCCCTTTGACAAACAACTCAAAAATACTTCAAGGTTTTTCACATGCTCTTCTCCCTCTTTGACAACAATGCCAAAGACACATACAAATCTTTAATCTCTCAGTCTGATAATCTCTCCTCCTTACATAAACACAAATATAAACAATTGAATCACACACTGACTACTCCCTCGAAGCAACAACACCAACTCATCAATCTGGATAACATGACAAGACAATGAAGTCCACCAGATTGATGCAACTCAATGCATCTAGTTCATAGCAGGAGGGGCAATCATCCCTAACTTCTCTCCCGTATATACAAATATATCTGCAGGCAAAGTCTTAGTGAAGATATCTGCAATCTATTACTTTTTAGGTACATATTGTAATATGACTTCCTTCTCATTCACCTTTTCTCTCAAGAAATGAAACTTGATTGATATATGCTTTGTCTTAGATTTCAACACAAGATTCTTAGAAATATTGATAGCATTGGAATTGTCACAATATATAACAATAGACTCATTATAAACAACTCTAATATCCTTCAACATCTGTTTCATCCAAAGTACTCGAGTACAATTGCCAACAACAACAATGTATTCAACTTTTGCAATAGATAAAGAAATAGAATCTTGCATCTTATTTGTCCAGGCAACCAATTTCTTTCCCAAAAATAATGCTCCACCAGTAGTGCTCTTTCGGTCATCATCATCACCTACCCAATTAGCTTCAATATAAGCATTTAGAGTGAAATCATCATCCTTTAGATACCACAAACCATAATCAATTGTTCCCTTCAAGTATCTAAATATCCTCTTTACAACAGTAACAAGACTTTCCTTAGGATCAACCTGAAATCTTGCGACAAGACATACAACATTCATAATGTTAGACCTATTCTGAGTCAACTATAGCAGTCCACCAATCATAGATCTATACAGGGTCTGGTTAGCCTTCGAAGATTCATCATCTTTTGTCATCTTACATCCAGTCACCATAGGAGTTCCAACAGGTTTGGAATCATCTAACCCAAACTTCTTCAACAATTCCTTCACATACTTAGATTGAGATATAAAAATGCATTTGTCAATTTGTGAAATTTGCAATCCCAAAAAGAATTTCATCTCACCTATCATAGACATCTCAATTTTTTTTGCATATCATCAACAAATTTCTTACTCAAATCATCATCTCTTCCAAAAATAATGTTATCAATAAAAACTTCAACAATCAAAATATTATCATTATCAATTTTGTAATACAAATTACTATTAGCGGTACCTTTACAGAATCCCCACTTCATCAAATACTTGTCCAATCTAGCATACCAAACTCTAGGAGCTTGTTTAGGTGCACACAATGCTTTCTTTAATCTGCATACCATGTCTTCTTCATCTGTCAATGAAAATCCATCTGGTTGCTCAATGTAAACTTCCTCTTCCAATTCACCATTCAAAAACGTTGACTTCACAACCATCTGATATACCTTGAATTTCTTATGAGCAACATATGCAAGAAATAGTAGATAACAACTTCAATTCTAGTTACCGAAGCAAAGGTCTCCTCAAAATCAATACCTTCCATTTGTGAATATCCTTTCCATACCAGTCTTGCTTTGTTTCTAACGACTTCTCCGTCTTCATTCAACTTATTCCGGAACACCCATTTAGTACCTATTACATTCTTGTCCTTAGGTGTCGAAACAAGTTCCCATGTTTTTTCTTCTCAATCTGATGTAACTCTTCTTCCATAGATTTTACCTAATTTTCATCTTTACAAGCTTCAACAATATCTTTAGGTTCAATTTTAGAAATCAAACATGTCTCTTCAGCAACAATTCTTCTCCTAGTCATCACACTTTTATTTTTTTCACCAATAATTTGATTCTCTGAATGATTTAATCTTACATACCTCAGGGTCTTCTCATTATTCTGATTTTCAAGCCCTTGAACTTCTTCACCGACAACATCTTGAATTACTATCTCTTCTGGATCATCTATAGTACCCCTACTCTAATCAATTTCTAATCTTAGTTTGACCTTGGTTAGTTTATCATAATATAATGATTATAGTCCGATGTTTTGATTTAGTGCATAGTTGTTAATGTGGTTTTTGCACCAATTTGTATGCAAGTTATTAATTCTCCTATTTCGTGTTATTATTTCGGGCTAACGCTTTCATTAAGTTTATATATGTATGCATGTCTAACTCTTGGTTGCAAGAGATTTTAGGTACTGTACCGCATGGGTGCGAGGTTCGTCTCCACCTGGATTCGCAGGTTTAAGTGTACCTCTTTAATCCCTAGAGTTGGATTAGGTGGTTGTGAGACCCTCATTTGACCATAGTCGTGCTCAAGTGAGCGTCGTCTGTTGTCGTCGGTATTCCCTTTGGTTGGGTTTGCGGGTCGTCTGTCTGTGTGGCTTGCTTGGGTTGTGTGTTTGGTGTGTGTGGTTAAATCGAATATTTAATCCTTAGTGCTTGATTTAATTTAATGTGTGTTTACGCATTAGTATTCTGGGGACTAAATTAAATAGGCTCCCTTTTTATGTGATTAATCATTGATTGAACTGCTCGATTCAGTTTGGTAGCAAGTGTAATTAAATAGTTAATTTTAATTTTAAATTTGTTATGTTTATGCTTATGAAAAGAAAGATTTAAATTTAATTGAAACAGAATTAATTTTATCTTCTTGGCATTTTGGAAATAGAAAGGTTAAATTCAGTTATTTGGAAAAATCAATTTTAAATTGAAAAGAAAATTTAATTTATTGATATAGTTTAAAATAATGATTTTTGTGATTTATTTTAAATAAAAATTTTAAATCCAAAAATAAAATTTATGGTCAAACTTTTCCCATTTAACCTAGACTTTTGGAAAATATGGGAGATTGATATTTTTGGAAAAATATTTTTTTTGAAAATATTCTTGGATGGAAAATTTGGGGGTTTTGGGAAGAAAGGGAATTTCTTGAGCTAAAGAATGGGGCTCTTTTTCAATCTTGCCAGGATTGCTGAGCCAGGTAGGCCTCTGGTTAATTTCATTGATTTCCTTGTTCTAACGAAATTGTTTTGGATTTTTAAGAAATTTGTGTGAAGAGGGAAAAATCTCATTTATTTGGGGAAAATGAATCAGATGCAAGTTTATTTCCAATCCAAACCCCTTCTTGTTGTTTCCATTCCAAGTTTAGTTTTTGGTTACTCTGATTGTTTTTAAAATAAAAAATAAAATTGAGATTGGCTGTTTGCAATGGAAATTGGTTTAGATTCCAAATTTATGCTTTCAAATTCAAACTTTAATCAAATAAATCTATCTGGGTTTGGATAATGGATGTTAATCCTTATTGTTTTGCTAGTTTAGTATTGTTTTGGAGAGTTTTTCCTTCCTAAATTTGGGTATTTGAAATTATTGGAAACCCATGCTTTCTGGAAATTAAATAAATAAATAAATTATATTTAAAGTCTCTGGGACTGTATCTTTTTATTACTGTGTGTTTAACAGTAATTATTGTAAAAATAAATAAATAAATTAATTAAAAAAAAAATTATACATAACCCCAACCACGTGGCAGAGTTTCCCCCACCACGTGGAAGGGGTGTTGTGTGTCCCCTTTGGGCAACAACGCTCCCCAAGGGGTGCTACGTGCTCTCTTTGGGGGCAACAACGCTCCCCATGGGGTGTTGCGTGCTCCCATTGGGAAGCAACGCTTCCCCAAGGGGTAGCGTGAGCTCCCAAAGGAGGGGGGGGAGGGGTGGATGAGGGGGCACGTGGGTGGGTCCATGTGGGTACCCTCCCCTATTTATAATTTTTTTTATAAAAGGAAAAACAAACATTTTTTTATATATTTTTTTATTATAAAAAAAAATAATATTTTATATACTTTAATGTTAATTTTTAATTTTCTTTAATTATGATTTAAATGTTTATTAAGTAATAAATTATTATTAATTTGTTATTAATTATTTGTATAAGGGAAAACATACATTAATTAATATTCAAATTTTTATTTTATTATTAATGAATATTTTTCTAATTAATTACTTGATTTGTTAATAGTGTTATTAATTATTAATTTGTTATATTTTATTAATCATGGATTAATAAATGCGTATTTTAATTAATAGTTGATTCTGACATTTTTCTATATGCATAAGGAAATAATTGTTAAGATTTGGAACGGATTATCCTTACTTGGATTCCTTATATGTGTATATTTCCTTAATTAGAAAAGTGTAACTTGGTTCTGGATAGATGAACTTGGAGAAAATTATTCTTGAACCAGTATGACAATGGTGTTTTAATTGAAGATTAAATATCATATTTAGTTGGTTAATGGTTGTTTAATTATATTTATATGAAATTGGTTTAAGAACTCATAATGGCATATTTATGTATGTTCGATGCAAATGAACCTTAGAGAGTTAGAAAACCAAGAACAACCTGTACTTAGATTAGGTAGATAACTGCAATCTAACTTCGATCATTTAGAAAACTTGATCGACGTTTAATGTTTAAATCAATTCGGAAAAGATTGTATCCTCTGGTTATTGCCTATGCGAGTTTAATTTTTGTATTCGCTTTTGATTAAGTAATGGCAAGCCTTGTTTTGTTTGATTGGACCTTGTCGTATGGTTGATGTGGGTACCTGTTTCTGTCCTCAGTCTCAAGTTGACTATTATTTTGTTGTGGTGTTGTTTTGGCCATATCCTTTATGTGGGTGTCGAATGATGATTTGTGATTGACCATAGTTGGTCAGGTCTCTAGTTAGAGTACCATCCGTCAGTGTAGCTCATATGAGTCGTGTTTGACCAAATGGTTGTTCCCTCCATTTTGAACTCCGTTAGCTTGACCATGAGCATTCCTTGGTTTTTAAGTTCGTCGGAGTATAGTCTAGTGTTATATGGGAAAGTGGCTTTCGATTGGGGGCCGTGCCCAAAGTGGCTGTTGGGTAACCCATCGAAAGTGAGTCTAATAAGTGATAACCTAACAGTAGATTAGAATGTTAATCTCTAAGTAAGATGATTGTGTCTCACACTTGGGACGAGTGCTAACATAGACTCGACATGCTGTGAGAAGGCCTGAAATGACAAACCATCATTCTTGTCTTCACGAAAGGATGTGTGGGTCAACATGAAGCTTGGATGGGCCGAATGTACGGATTAGGTTGCCAGGGTAACCCAGTGTATGGGGCCGAAATCTATGAAGACTTGCCATGGTAACCATACCAGGTTGTGTGATGACACTTGCCCCTACGTTCGCTAGTGTGTTGTTGTATTGTCTTGTTAGAAGCACGTTTGTGGTTTTGTCCTATTGTCTATGCCCTTGTGAGTATCGGGTTTCATGTTAGACCTTGGGTGGTGATGACTCAGTTTTGTGGATGTCCTAATGGACCTTTGTATTAGCTTCGATTATGTTCAGCTGGATCCTTTCCTGTTCAGGGATCGTTTATGTATTTATTGATTGATGTGGTCGTTTGTATATTAATTATGTTTCGCCTTGATGGAAAGATTGTAAATAATGAGAACCTCATGTATTATTAACTTTATTAATTATCAAAGGGGTCTTGCAGTTGAGCAGACTCGGAGATGTAGCCTTTTAGGGGTGAACTCCGAGATCATTTTGGTGTTATGTGATGATTATTCTCTTATGTTTCCTTTTTTAGTTTTATCGTGTATGAATGACATATGTTAAAATGTATAAGTGGATAAGATGGAATTAATTGTAAATGCATGTATGCAATTGTCTTTTAAAATGCAGTAAATTGAATCGTGAATGAATGTAGCTTAGTATAATGGAATACAATCAGTTATTGTTAAGGAAATTAAGTATGCATGGAAAGATCTCATAAGTTTATGATGAAATTCTTGTGTGTTAGAATATTAGATGCATGGCTTATATTTTAATGAAAAGCTTGAATGTAAGGTATGAATGAATCATAATGGATAAACATTAGCACGTGATTTATATTTTCATTTTCTGAAAGAAATTATTCTTGTTTAAGAATTATCTCATTTTTAAGATAATCAACTTATTGGATTTATTAGTATGAGTTAAGTTAAATGTGTAATTAAGTAATCACGTTGGAAAACTCTTTAGGTGTTAGTTGATGTCTTTCGCTATGTAATCTGAATTTTGATATCTCGTTGTATCCTAATGTTGTGTTTATCTTAAAAAAAAATTATTGCACTCCATTGGTATGTTTTAGCTTTATCCCTTCGGGGTTTCCTGGCGGGGCATTACATCATCACTATGCTTCATGCTCTCAGTCTGCACTTGCTTTGAAGTAACATCATGATCATCAGACTCATATCTGCATGCTCTGATTTGCTTCTCATGATTCTCATCAATCTTCATATTCACACTTTCCACTATCTTTCCTAGTCTCTTGTTGTAACACCGGTAGGCTTTCTCTTAGTAGAATGTCCCCAAAAGATTCCTTCATCAAATCTTGCATCAAATTTTCCTATATCGTCATCTCTTTTGATACAACATTTTCTTCCAAAGATTCTGAAATATCTAATTGTGGGAACATGACCAAACCATAGCTCATAAGGGGTCTTATCAGAATCACCTTTTACATGCACTCGGTTGAATGTGTATACAACAATGCTAAAATCTTCTCTCCAATAGACATGCAAAACATTCCCTTCAATCATCATAGTTCTAGCAACATCCAAAACATTTATGTTCTTCCTTTCAACAAATCCATTCTGCTGAGGGGTTCTCAGAGCAGATAAGTGTCTTCGGATTCCATGCTCTTCACAAAAGGAATTAAACTCACAAGAGGCAAATTCTCCACCTCTATCAAACCTCAGACACTTCATCTTCAATCATGTCTCTATCTCAACTTTAGCTTTGAATAGTTTGAATTTCTCCAGTGCTTTAGATTTTGCCCTTAGAAAAGTGACCCACATCATCTTAGAATAGTCATCAATCAACAACATAAAGTATTTAGTGCCCCACAAGCTTCTTACTCTAGAAGGTCCACATAAATCAGTATGCACAAGATCTAATAATCCATTAGATGTATACAGTTTGCTCTTGAATGAAATTCTTGTTTGCTTTCCCAATTGACATTCTTTACATACCGGATTAGTAGGCTTCACTATCTTAGGCAGATCTCTAACAACTTGAGTAGAACTAATCATAATCATGGAATCAAAGTTAACAAGACACATCCTTCTATGCCACAACCAACTCTCATCAATATGAGCAATCAAACAACTTTTCTCACCAGCATTCAAATGAAAGATATTACCTTTAGCCTTAGTACCTAATGCAATCTCTATACCATAGCTATTCAAGATCTTACATTTCTCATTCTTGAATTGTAAATAATATCCCTTATCAACCATCTATCCAACACTCAAAAGATTATGCTTCAAATGTTCAACATATAAAACATCATTAATGTTATTCTTACCATCAAGAGAAATAGAACCTCTACCACGAATTACACAAGCTTTAATGTCTCCAAATCTTACTGCACCGCCATCATACTTCTCCATATTCACAAATTTACCTTTATCTCGTCATATGATGTGAACAACCACTGTCAATCACCCATTCATCTTTCTCATTAATCTTAGCAGACAAAGCTTTCTCTATAACAATACGGCTTGTAGAATCAGCAGGTACCAAATCATCTTCCTAACAATGAACACAAATTCATCTTCAAAATTCTCTTTGTCAGACTCCTCATCTATCACACCTTCATTAGCAACATAATAACATTTCTTCTGATATCTATACTTTTGGTTAGGCTTGTAAGGATTATCATACTTTGACAATCTTTCAACTTTTTAGGACGCCTATAAGCAAAATGACCTATCTTATTGCATGAAAAACATTTCAAAGGCAACTTCCCTTCATACTTATCGGCTCCCTTAGGGAATCTTCTAGCAATCAATGCTTCAAGCTCTTCCAACTCTCTTTCTTGTTCTTCCATCTCTCTAATTTCTCTTTCATATCTAGAAATTCTAGTTGAACTTTCTCTCGGATCATACTTCTGCTTCTCAAATACAATAGCTTTAAATGCAGTCTCAGTTTTACCATGTGATTCACCAAGTTTGCTGAATTCAAAAGAAGCAAGCTTACCAACCAGCGTATATCCTGTCACAGTTGTCACAGTTAAGATCTAATCAATAGCAACAACTTTATGTTTATAAGAAGCAGGCAAAGATCTCAACACTTTTGCTACAATCTCATCTTCTTCAAGGAATCCTCTGACACACCTAATGTTTAGCACAAGATCATTCACTTTAGCCATAAAGAATGAAATATTCTCATCTTCTCCCATTCTTAACAAATCATACTTTCCTTTCAAGCTCTGCAATTTAGTAACTTTCACATGTTTATCTCCTTCGTACAAGGTTTCTAGCTTTGACCAAATCTCATGTGCAGTCTCCAATCCCATCACATTAGTCATCGTTGCATATGTTAGGGCATTCAACAATTCTTCTTTATGTCTTATATTATGTTTAGCATCCTTGATCTCAGCTGCAGTAACAAGACCATTTGAGGAATATTGTAGACATTCTTTGTAATCTTCCAATAATCTTCTCCAAGACAATTCAAGTGAACTTCCATCCGGTTCTTCCATATAGAGTAATTAGTTCCATCAAATCTCAGACTCTCTTTCTTGAAAACAACATCAGCCATCCTGGATCTCCCTAAGCAGTCAAACTCCTTCAAAGGATCTAGCTCTGATACCAATTGTTGGCAACAAGGCATCAATAATGCAGGAAAATTGAGAGGGGGGGGGGTTGAATTAGTTTTCACCGAACTTAAACAAATTAACCTTAACTTCAGATTTGATCATGAACAACAATAACTAAGATAATCAACGCATCAACAACACACATAACACACAAATTTTTGACATGGAAAACTAGTTAAGGGAAAAACCATGGTGGGAACCTACCCACAATAAGATGATACTCTGCAGTAGTATGTGTAAATATTACAATGGGTAATGCACATGAATTTAGGCACACTATCTAGAGCTCACTGCTCAAAAATAAGAAGGGCTACAACCATAAGGAAGACTCACTTACAAAGATCGACCAACAATTCAGATTACATGAACTGAAAGAATAGTTTCTCCAAATGCCTGATTACAGTTCCGGTTAAGCAAACTATCACACTTCCGAATGATAGATTCACTTGGTTGCACATACAATACTCTCTCAAATCATAAATGCAACTCCAACCACACAACTTACATGATTACAACACCTATATATACAAATCATCAACCTTAACCTCAAGGTCGGCTCAACACATAAGACCTAAATATAAAATTACACCACATGATACACAAATCAATAATCGGACCTGATGCCCTCCTAAATGGCACAAGGTTAGCAAATGATAAATAACACAAAAGACACGAAACCGTTAGTGTTAGTCAATCAAAAACTAATCTAAAAAGGCATACCAAGAGATACTAAAAACATGCAAGCATATTTAACTATCAAAGCAAACATGATGAGGCATCTCCAAATACCTCTTAACATGTTCTTAGTTTCTTTCTCCCTTGTCCCTCTCCTCTCCAAGTTCCAAAATAGTGTAGCTCTCAGCAGCTTTTTGCACTATGGATGCTTATGGAGGATTGAGATTGTAGTATAGCTTTAAATGTGAAATGAAAAGCTGATACTAAACTATTGATACTAAAATGATTTATTTTATCCAAGAGGACAATACATGAGTTAATTATGCTAAAATGCTCTCTAAAAATGTCTATAGCTTAAATGCATACAAGTTTTCAGGATCTGGATTATGAAGAAATAGGCTCTATTTATAGGGAAAATGGAGCAATGGATGGTTGAGATTGAGCAATCTCAACAAGGGTCAGGATTGAATGATTTCAAATTGATGTGAGGGCTTTCAACTCAATCCCAGGATGGCAAGTGTCAATGTGAGATAGGTTGAGAGAGGAGGGAATAAGCATTAAATGCTTGACATGACTTTGAGATTTAGAGTCAAGGTTGGTTGAATGAATAAACTCTTTATTCAAAAAAATAAAGCTTTTATCCAATGGATAAATTCTTGTGCAAATGTGAAATGGATGAATATGGTCAAAACAATAAATGTTTAGGGAGACAAGTTTGAAATAACGATAAATGGTTATGTAAGAGCCATAAATGGTCATGTAAGAGCCATTAGTGGTCTTGGAAGACTTTGGGGGTTAATTTGTTGAACACACAAAGCATTAAATGATTTTCAAAGACTTTGGAGTCTTTGAAAAGTGACTCCATTTTGCTTAGGAATGTGACAATAATTAGGGGATGGATTAGGCTAATTAGGAAAGGGTTAGAAGAATCTAGAAGGGGATTAGATTTTGTAAGTGGATTTGGTGGGTGAGGGAAAATAGGATTTTATTAAAATAAAAATTCATTTATTTCAATAAATGTGTGCAAGTTGCATTTGTAGGAAAATGCAAGTGGGGTGGGGATAATGATTTGAATAAATATTTTATTTAATTTATTTAAAAGAGGAATAGGGGGATTTAATTAAATAAATAGATTTTATTTATTTAATTGATTTGAATTTGATTTAATGAATTAATTAAAATAAATTGAATAATTTATTTAATTAATAGGAGAATGTTTGGGGATGAATTAATTAAATATTAATTTAATTAACTAGTGGCTAGTGGATTTTTAATCAAATAAATAGCGAAATATTCATTTAATTAAAATGGACAGATTTGTGTGACTACATTTGTCGCTCTTTGAGACGGTGCGGTTTATCGCGTCGTTTCAAAGAAAGAAAAACTGGTGTGAAGAAAATGCCCCATAAAATGTTAATTTAATGGGTGGTATGCCCCCTTGAGAGATGGGCCAAATTTTTTTGAAAAATCGGGTGATCTCTCGAAAAAGAATGAAAATTGGTAGGGTGGTAGAAGAGAATAAGTTAGCAACGTGAGTGAAAATTAGAAGAAAACGAGAGAAATATGGAGAAATGGGGGGCTCGGGAAGTTCACGGGGACTACGGCGGTGAGCGGGGAGAAGTTACGGTGATGACGAAGGGTATAAATGGGGTGAAAGGGGTGAAAACAGAATCATTTGTGACCGTGACCAGTTGAAAATGAGAGCTCTGATAGTGACGTTGGGAGGAGCGAGCAGCAGCTACGATGCCGATTCCGATCACCGAGCACAGATTCGAGTGAGTTCGACGGTTCCAGCACCCAAATGACTACGGACCAGCGGTACGCAAATTCGAAAACTTAATTTTTGTGCATTTTTGATAGGTTTTTAGTTGAGTCCAAGTCAAGTCAGAGCAAGAGCGCTAGAACTGTTGTTTTGGCACTTTTGCTCCATAAACTAGCGCTATTGTACCTTGGTTTGAGCACTTTTGCCCTGCATTGGTGCTATTGTATGCAAGTTTTAGCGCTATTGATTAAGTAGCGCTATTGCTGGGTTAATTGAACGTTATTGTGTTAAAATAGCGCTATTGTATAAGGGTTTGGGCGCTTTTGTAGTTTGAGCACTGCGGTATAGCTGATTGAGCGCTTTTGTTAGGGTTGTAGCGTTATTGTTGAAAACTAGCACTTTTGTTGGTTAAATAGCGCTTTTGCTTTAGGATAAAGAGATGCCCTAGTTTGGATGAAGAAAAATCTCCTGATGCCAATGATTGATGGATGGCGAGGTGAAGTGGAAGTTGTTTTGAACCATAGCAGCTTGATGAGACTTAGGTCATTTGTTAGGATAAATGCCCGTTGAAGTCTAGGTGGCCATGATTGCTTACCTGTTGAGACTCGAAGATACTTGATCAAAGTATCTGTTGATAATCTAGGTTTAAACTTAAGGAAGTTTGAAAACAAAACAACTGATAGTGATTGATGAATGTCTATGTGCAGGAGGATCTGCGCGTGTTGCAGTTAAGCGAGCGCCATCCTGCGACACAGGGGTTGCCAGACCGATTGACTCAGGCGGAGATAGACTGCATTTTCGTGACTGGGTTATACGAGGTGATGCACATGCCCGTGATTCGTATGAATCACAGATTGATCACAACACTAGCAGAGCGGTGGCACAGTGAGAAGTGCACCTTCTATTTGGCACAGGGGGAGATGACCGTGACCTTGGAGGATGTGTGGCACATCCTACGGATTCCGATTTGAGGAGAGCTAGTTACATACGATAGATCCTTGGGGACTGTGGCAGTGCAGAGGATTTTTGATGAGGATGTATATATTGATGATGGCTCGATCGCGTGGGAGGATATAGCGGCACTGTATGAGCCACTTCCAGCAGTTTTGTCACGGATCGTGGGAGGACTGCGGTGTCCAGATAGGCGGTCACATGGGTTGGCGGTGGGATGGGGACAGGTTATCGAGATGATGATGACCGAGGGGACCCGATTTGCATTGGGGTCGTGCGTGCTGGCGCACATGTATCAGGAGCTTCATGAGGTAGTGTACCGGGGGAGGGGTTCCTTAGCAGTGGGCATGACGTTGTTACATATTTGGGCGTGGGAGCACCTACCAGTGACTCGACCGGTGAGTTTGAGATTCCGCGCAGTGGATCAGCCATACATGTTTATGTACAGTGGCATGATGAGTCAGCCCCACTTGGGGAAGTTAAAGTGGTGGCGGCGAGCATTAGATGACCTGGATGCAGTGATATGGCGGCCATACTTGGAGTGTGAGCCATGGGATGATGACGCAGAGGCACTGCCGTATGTCTTCATAACCCGATTCCTCTTTGGGAGGACCTCATACCATGTAGAGAGACAGGTGCCCGGGAGGGTGATGAGGCAGTTCGGACGACAGCAAGGACTGCCCAGTGGATCTGGAGAGTATACATGGGTGATTCGAGAGAGGTATGCATGGGGTCCAGTGCTACCTTATGATCAGACACTGGCAGAGTTTCAGACACTGTAGGCGAGGCCATGGGACCTACGACCGAGGGTCATTGATGCAGGGGTGACAGATGAGTACACGCAGTATCAGGCGACGCACCCGATCTTACGGATATTGGATCCAGCAGAGTCGATCCCAGCTTTTGAGGATGAGAGGGGACGGAGACGGAGGAGGGCAGGAGGTCGAGGAGATGGAGGAGGAGGAGGAGGAGGTGGTGGTGGAGGAGATGGCGGAGGTGGTGGAGGAGGAGATGGAGGAGGTAGTGGAGGTGGAGGAGGATTGGGGATGCAGAGTCAGCGGAGAGGGAGAGGTGGACTACCTCTACAGATCTCACAGGGACCACTGATACCAAGAGGAGTTCAGCTGAGTGGGAGGGGGATGGAGAGAGAGATCCCGATGGACAGAGGGGAGGGGACTATTGGAGAGGGTGGTGCAGGGGAGGCAGCTATGGACACCGAGGAGGGAGCCACTGGAGATCTGCGTGATCATGTGATAGTACGCTTGTAGACGCGGATAGAGGATTTGGAGGTGGAGGTGGCAGCTAGGGATGTGCAGCTATTTGCACGATTGTTAGAGCTGACGGTGGTGCTGCGAGAGAGAGATAGTGTCGTGGAGAGATTGACGGAGCTACAGGAGAGAGAGTGTGGATTGGAGTAGGAGCACAAGGGCCTACAGGGGAGGTGATGAGGGAGATGCGGCGAGCTCAGGCGGAGATAGAGTACTGGCGGGGGTTATATGAGCAGGTGGTGCCAGTGAGTCAGTGAGCTCTCAATTATTCGGAGATGCGACAGGCGAGATCAGAGCGATCACAGAGGATGCAGAGCAGTGGTGGTGTGATGGGTCCTTTGAGGAGGGAGAGATCAGGGGATGCAGGAGGGAGTGGTGGTTCGATGAGGCCTCCACGAAGAGATGGATCAGGTGGTGCAGGCATGAGTGATGGAGCAGGGGGAGGTGTTGGGACAGCATCTGGCCAGAGTGGCATTTGAGAGAGCATTTTTGCATCTATGTATTTGTATCATTATTTTGTGGATTGTATCTTGGATGGCTCTTGGTAGCCGATTTTGTAGACTTCATTGTACTCTGATATATGAGATGAGATATATGAGGAGATCCCATATTTTGATGATATGCATTTGAGTTATGTATGGATGTTTATGCAGGATGATGAGTTTATTGCTTAGATGGATATGTGTACATGTATGCATTGATGAGATGTTCCTTATATGCATGTTTTGATGATGATACTGACATATGAATGCAGGTTTATATACGTATGATTTGTTTGATTTTGGATGCAATGCTTTTATGTATGTAATGTCATGATGATGATGTATGCTTATGATAATATATGAACAGGATTTTGGTGTTTCCTATTTTGATATAATGATGAGATGATTTATGTGATGATGTTAATGCAATGGTCGAATGAATGATGTTTATGTATGAATATGTATCTAGATGTTTTTAAATAAATGCAATATGGATAAACAAAATGTAAAGTACAAAGGTTTATATGATAATGCCTAAATGAATGCACATGTAAAATGGATATATATAAAATGGTATGAACCAATGTGTTTTGGAAACAAATGGATTTATGATTCTAAATGCTTAAATATGTTTTAAGTATAAATGATAATGTGATGATACTATAACTACTGTTTTAATAACTGCATCTTAATGCAATTAAAAAGAGGATAATGAATACAATGTGAATGAATCCTAAAATGAACATAATAAGATACGTAGTTAATGGATGAATGAATGCACTTTTTCACTAAATGGATAAATGAATGTATGCAATAATAAATGATAAAAGATGATAAGATGATAATGGATAATTGACACTAAATGAATGCCTAATAAATGATTTAAAACAATCAAAGACAATTTGATCCCATGAATGAATCTAAGTATTGATGATTGATGCAATGATGCAAATGATTTAATGAAAACTAATGTCAAAAATGAACTATATGCAATGTTAAGTTAAAAAAATGACATGAATGTTCTTAATGCGAGATGCAACTAAATGCGATGATGATATGACCATGAGGAATGCAAGATGTTTTAAGACTTTGCATGATGCATTGATGATGTATCAGAGTACTCGGTCGTGATTGTATCCAAGACCAGCTTTAATGGTCACTTTTGCATAAAAAGCCTACATATGAATGAATGAATGGATGGGTGATATCCAACGGAATGTAATATGTAAATAGATGAGATGAAATGACGATCCATAGTGCTCTATTTTCATCATTGAGCTTTAAAATATTGGAAGAGAATAAAAGCATCTTGACAGAATGATTCAAGATGACCTGAGTATTCCTTTCATGGATTTTATATAGCAAGTTAATACAAATGACTTGATATAAGGGTCAAGTCGACCAGAGTATTGCTTGCGAAACAGACAAGGATTATCTTTGTTCATGCATGACTTGGATCGTCCTCCTTGATCTTAGGTTGATCATATCCTGAGACAAGTGCATACCGTACTAAGAGATAAAACCTTTATCCAGTTTGGATGAGGTAGGAGGAACCAAAGGAAGAGCATTGTACCTGCAAATAAACAGTATATACATAAAGAATAAAGAATAAGGATCCTTGGTAATGGTTCATGCCCATATGGTTGAGGTATACGCTGTAGTCAGCAAGCCGTAGTGATCTATGACTGCATTTGGCATAAGATTACGTAGCTTGGTGAACTTCCCACGTAGACACCATTAGTACATGCCCCAGAACTTCATCGGAAATAATGCACAAACGATACAAAACAATGCTGAAAGATCCCGATATAGATAAACGAATGATTGTACTCACAAATCAACCAAGTATTGGATAGCTTAACATAATTTTCTTGTCAAAGAAAACGTCACTTTTGTCTTTGTTTTGGTAAGGAAGGATGCATCCTTGTTGAAGACAGTTTTGAGTGTTGATGTTGATTGTGTGGTCGATTGATAAATGGTCATTGTGTGAGTATTTTGTCAATGTTTGTCTTGGTATCTGCACGGATGAGTATGTACAAGGTGCTGCCATGTTTTTGTGTGATTTTCGATGTTTTTCAATGTTTTTGGATTTTGAATTGTTTTAATTGTTTTTTTGGATTTTGTGTTGAGACATTTATGAATGTTTTTGGTATTTTGATGATTGCTTGAATGAAGAACTTGAATGAAACATAAGACAATGTAGAATCCACTTCCATCAATAGTTTAAGGGCATTGCCCCTAGTTTTAGACATGACTATGAAAAAGCGAGATGCTTAGACGCATGAAGTATTTATCATAATTGCAGAGAAATAACAAGCCATGGTTTTCAGATGGATGGATGTAATGTATGAAGTAGATGTGATCGCAACAAGTCTGAAAGACAATGGAGCCATAGCCTTTACGAGTGGCGCCTGTTTGCCAGGTTTTCACCATCGTACTTACCCAAGGTGCCACCGGAGTGGTTGTTCACCGTTTGGATGCATGATTTTTCTCTTACTCTTTTTGGTGTTTTTGTATTTTCTTTAGCACATTTTTCTGAATGTTTTTGGTATTGTCTGGTATGTAGGGGAGCCTGATGCTCTATACACCTTAGGTATAAAACCGTTTTAGGTGCATGCTGTTGATTGGATCTGCAAGCAGTTCTCCTTCTGATGTAGCCCACTGATATGCCCCGGACCCGAAGACAGCAGTGACAACATATGGGCCCAGCCAGTTTGATTCAAACTTGCCTTGATGTTCTTTGTTTGGTTGATTGCGAGGATTCTCTCGTAGAACAAGATCACCTACCTCAAATGTACGAGGTTTAACTCGATGATTGTAGCTTCTGCTCATGCGCTGCTGATAGGCTTTGAGGTGATTGTATGCAGCTTGTCGCTTCTCATCTAGTAACTCTAAGTCCTGAAGACGGGATACTCTGTAGGCTTCGTCATCTATCCGATTGTGCAAGGAAACCCGTAATGATGGTATCTCGACCTCAATAGGCAAGATAGCTTCTGCACCATAGACCAATGAGTAGGGAGTTGCGCCTATAGGGGTTCGAATGCTAGTTCGATATGCCCATAGTGCTGGATTCAGTTGAACATGCCAATCACGACCGGCATCGTTAATTGTCTTCTTGAGGATTCTTAATATGTTTTTATTTAACGCTTCAACCTGACCATTGCCTTGTGGGTAATAGGGAGTGGAAAAGCGGTGTTGGATGTGAAATTTCTCACAAAGTTCATGGACATCCTGATTTTTGAAAGGAAGGCCGTTATCTGTGATGATGGACATGGGTACACCATACCGGCAGATGATGTAGTTGAGGATGAATGAGGCGATCTGCTTGCCAGCGACTTGGGTAAGTGGAATAGCTTCGATCCACTTTGTGAAATATTCGGTGGCGGTAATAATGAATTTATGGCCATTGGATGAAGATGGATGAATCTTACCCACAAGGTCAAGGCCCCATTGACAAAAAGGCCATGGTGTCGTGATTGGTTGTAGTTCCTGGGCTGGTGCATGTATTAGGTCGCCATGAACTTGACATTTCTTGCATTTTCTGACAAAGTAGTAGGAATATTTTTCCAAAGATGGGCAATAGTATCTATTGCGTAGGAGTTTCTTGGCGAGTGATGGACCACTTGAATGAGTCCCGCAAATGCCTTCATGGACTTCTTCCAAAGCCTTTGTTATCTCATCTTGTTCCAGACATCGAAGGAGAGTACCATCAAGATTGCGTCGGTATAGGGTTTCGGCAATAATGGTATATCGAGCAATTTGGCGAATGAAGGTTTTACGTTGGTTATTTGACTGGTTGGGAGGAAGGGTGTGATCACAGAGATAGGTGTAGAACTCACCGTACCATGGGGATTCAGAACCGACAAGGCGACATATCGTTTCGGATTCAGGGATATCATAAGCGGGGATCCAAAGCTGTTCTACCAAGAACTCGTAGCGTGTTGAATTCTATGGAAGATCTAGGAGAGATGCGATGGTAGCCATAGCGTCAGCAACTCGATTCTGATCTCTTGGTATCTGCTCAAAAGTGATAGTAGTAAATGATGTCTTTAGGTTGTCCACCATTTGCTTATATGGCATGAGTTTATCATCCTTGGTTTGATATTCATCAGTTGCTTGTCGAATGACCAGTTGGGAGTCGCCATATACTTGGAGTTCTTGTAATTTCCATTGTATGGCTAGCCTGAGTCCTGTGATTAAGGCCTCATACTCTGCTATGTTGTTTGTGCATGGAAATGTGAGTCTGTAAGACTTCGGGATGCTATCACCTTGAGGTGTGATAAATAGAATGCCTGCCCCCGAGCCATGTCTAGTGTACGAACCATCAAAGTATAGTTTCTATGGTTGTGTTGTTGTGATCATGAATATCTCTTCGTCTGGAAAATTGGAAATGAGAGGATGATCACCTATGAGAGGTGCATCGGCCAATTGATCTCCAATAAATTGCCCTTTGATAGCTTTATGGTCTACGTACTCAATGTCAAATTCACTTAGAATCATCACCCATTTGGCCAAACAGCCTGTCAATGCTGCTTTGCTGAGTAAATACTTGAGTGGATCAATCTTTGCAATGAGTTGTACCTTATGTGTTAGCAGATAGTGCCTCAATTTTGTGGCTGCTAAGATTACTGCTAGGCAAGCTCGCTCAATAGGTGTGTAATTGAGTTCATAGCCCACCAGTGTGCGAGAGATGTAGTAAAAAGCACACTCTTTGCCTTCTGCATTATGTTGTGCCAGTAATACACCCAATGTTGTACTTGTTGTTGAGATATAGAGTAACAACGGTCTACTTGGATCTAGTGGCATCAACAATGGTGGATTCATGAGATAGTCTTTAAGCATCTGAAATGCTTGCTGGCATCGGGCATCCCACTGAAAGAGGATGTTCTTGTGTAGCAAATGTGTAAATGGGTGACACTTATCAGCCAATTGTGCAATGAATCTTCGGATGGATTGAAGTCATCCTTGTAATGTCCTTAGCTGACTAATATTCTTTGGAGGTGGCATATCCATGATTGCCTTAACCTTTGCTGGATCGACCTCAATACCTTTGCTTGAGACAATGTATCCTAGAAGTTTCCCGGAGGTTACTCCAAAGACACATTTCTTTGGGTTGAGTCGAACATGGTATTGTTCCAGTCTATCAAAGATTTTATCTAAGATGTGGAGATGCCCTTCTCTGGTGAGTGATTTTGCTAGTAAGTCATCCACATAATCTTCCATCATAGTATGCATCATGTCATGGAAGGTGGTGGTCATTGCTCTTTGATAAGTTGCTCCTGCATTTTTGAGACCGAAGGGCATTACATTCCAGCAATATGTGCCCCATGGACAGGTAAAGGCTGTCTTATGCTGATCTTCTGGTGCGATCTTTATCTAATTGTATCCTGAAAAGCCATCCATGAGTGAAAGCATGGCATGTCCTGCTGTCAGATCCACTATGATATCGATATTTGGAAGGGGGAAGTCATCCTTAGGACAAGCCTTATTTAGATCTTTGAAGTCAGTACAAATGCGGATGCCCCCTTTTGGTTTGCCGACAGGCACAATATTGGAGATCCATTCTGCATAATCAATTGGCCTAATGAAGCCAACATCTAGGAGTTTCTTGAGTTCTGTTTTGACTGGCACTGTAATCTAAGGATGCATCTTATGAAGCTTGTGCTTGAGAGGTTTGGCTCCTTCTGCTACTGTGAGGTGATGCATGACTAAATCAGGATCAAGCCCAGGCATGTCTGCATATGACCATGCGAAGTTGATTTGACGCTTCTGGAAGAACTCTATAAATTTAGGTTGTTCCTCTGAAGTGAGAAGAGATGCCAGATGTATGATATGAGGATTGTCAGGAGTCCCCACATTGTATTCTTTGGTTTCCTCGATGAGAATCGTTGATCGTTCCTGTTGTGTACTATCAGGGAGAATGTCAAACCATTCATCCTCAGGCGCTTCAGAGAGGTTTTCACCATTGGATATGCTCTTTCTTTTTACTTTTGTTGGATCAAACAGTGCCATAGTGTGGTTTTCACTGGAAGATCCATGTGTTAATGTTATATTTTTGCAGCTGAAAGGTTTGGCATCCACCCCGAAGTATGCTGCGCTATTAAGTTCTATGGCAAATCCAGCTTTGTGATCCCTGCTTGGTAGGTTATCCCTTAATTCCAAAAAGTCAATGATGGCCTCATCGTTTTGGAAGAAGTCAAGACATGGGGGATTTGGTTGGTTCCATTCGATGAGTTCAGGGTGGATAATGGGCATTACTTCATCGATTAGGTTAAGGGTGTTAGATGTATTAGTGAGGATTAAGACATTATGGTGAAGGTCATTGGTGGTACTCTCCCTGTCAGAATCAGGCATAGGATGAGACATAGGGTCTGTGGAAGATGTTTCCAGCTCAGGAACCCAAGAAGTCTTTATCTGTGCTTCTCCGTAAATAGGGATGTCTTTGCATGGTGGAGGTGGTGATGTGTCTTCCTCATCTGAAGTATTAAGCTGTACAGAATCAAATTCCCACTCATGTGAGTCGGTCTCTGAGTCACTTTCCAGCATCCGATTACTATACCATACTGGGATGTCTTTTGAGTTAAATACTGCAGGTGTGATTGGTCGATGTACCTTTGTAGTGATTGGTGTTGCAGGAAGGTTGATGGGGATTAAAGGATTTGGTATAGGGAGTATCAGTAATGTTGACTCAGTGGCTTCTGCTAGAACTGCTGGTGCCATGGATACTGCTGCGGGTTCTAATACAGTTGCTGCTGCTAATGGTGTTGCTGATGGGATTACTGGTTCGTTTGGTGGGATGAGTGGCATTGGTGATGGCTGTGTTGGGGTTTTGAGCCTCAGTGGGGCAGTCGGGATGGTGCTTGATGCCGCTTTGATAATGAAAAGTGTCCTTTTGGCAGTATGCGGACATAATGGTTTGCTGGGTTTTCCTTTGAATTTTAGTTTTGGAAAAATCTCTTTTTCAAAGCCTAGGCCTGTATTACCTTTGGGCTTTAATTCCGGTAGCAGAGGTTCATGTCGTCCTTGTTTGTAATAGCCCAAAGCACTCTGACCATCATACCCCATTCGTTGCATAATGAGGAGACCTTTGCCATACTGTTCCGTAGGAAGTGTAACTCGTGGTATATCAATGGTGAGGGGATCTTTATAGATCCATTCTGCAGGTCCTCATCTTGTGTTTCTTCCTCTTGACTCTTTCCAAGAATGAAAGGCGTCAAAGCACATGCTGGTATGTTTAGTGGTTGCTGGAGTACCTGCTGTGGTTTACCATGTGTTCGAGGAGAAGTGGGCATTTGTCCCACACAAAAGAGTTGACTCAAGTTGTATTCCCCAGGACCTTCCTCTGCGATCTTCATCTTAAGCTTTTCTTGCTTGGGTATAGTGGTGTTTGAATGGGCAAGAGAGGCGGGACTTATATATGATGTGGAGGAAATGGCTTCTCTATTATTAGGAACGGTAATCTCTGGTTGATGGTTGATATTATGGCAATATGCAAAGGGATTTGCGTCACCCAGAATTGTGATCTCTACACCATTATGTGGGAACTTGATACATTGATGGTAGGTAGATGGAATGGCTTGCATGACATGTATCCAAGGTCTTCCTAATAATAGATTGTATGGCAGAGGAAGGTCCAGAACTTGACAAATGATGTGCTTTACCATGGGGCCCACTCGGATTGGTAGTACCATAGCTCCTTTGGATGAACGCTCTGCATCGTCATAGGCTTTGATTGTGATCTTCTGACGAGGATCTACTGATTCGATGGCATATCCTAATGCTGTGACCAACTGTAGTGTACAAATGTTTAGGCCTGCTCCATTATTGATCAAGACTTGCTTGATCCGATGCTGGTTAATAAATCCTTCGATGTGGAGTGAGGCGTTATGCGGTTGCTGGAAGGAAGAGTTGTCACTTTCAGAAAAAGTGAGACAAGGTGATGACTTTAGACTTCCAACCATGGCTTGACATTGGTCCGTATTCAGATTTGCAGGGACCGACACTTCTTGGAGTGCTTGATCCAAGATAGTTTTATGAGAGGGTGATAGCCGCAAAAGCTCTAAAATGGATATAAGCGCAGGGGTTTTGTCTAATTGTTCCACAAGATTGTACTGCTTTGGGATGGAGGTGGTGCCTTGTGGAGCTGCCTTGATGGTAACTTTGTCGCGACGCGTAACAACATTGCAATTTGAGTTGGGATTTTTGAAGGTTATGGTTGCAACTTGTTCGCTGTCATCATACAGATGATTTATAGTGTAATTATACGCAGCCTGTGTATAATCAGTAGTATCAGTGCCTCGCCTAGAAGTGGAAGGACCCCTTTGATCTTGTGATGGAAGTGGATTTTTGAACATCGGATGATCATTATTTGTTGTTTTTGGGTCATGTCCTTCAATTTCAATTTCTCCTCGATCAATAAGATCCTGAATGAGATCTTTCAATCGGTGACAATTACTTGTCTTGTGTCCTTTCCCTTGATGGAATTCACAGTGTTCAGTATCTCTCCACCATGCCAGTTTGACCTAAGGTTCATAGTTTGATAATTTAGGTAAAGTGATCAAATTTTGAGAAATGAGTTGTCGCAACACTGTTTCAATGGGTTCCCCTAAGGGAGTGTATGTGCGTTTTTGTTTTGGCTGACGAGGTCTAGGTTCATCATGAGATGTGATGCGACCTTGATTGGAAGGAACATTTGTGTTATTCTGAGGTGGAGGATTTTGTCCTGCAAACCGAACCACAGGTTGTGCATTTTGGATAGTCCAGGCATCCACAACCCCATCGTTGACGATATTCTTGTTTTTATTCCAGAAGTTTGGTTTATCGCTATTGAAGCATGGGCGAGGACCATCTTTTGGTTCATTAAAGATTTTGATGAGTCCTTTCTTGATGAGTGCCCTTTCACATTTTAAACCCTTGGTGAAAAAAGAGTCTGTGTCTTTGACATCTAGGTGAAATTCCATTTCTTCGTTTAAGTTGGAAATGAATATTTCCACTAGTTCTCGTTTAGGTAACTGAAGAGAACGTCAGCTAGACATTTGATGCCATCGTTGCAGGAATACTGAGAATTGTTCACCTAGTTTTTGTTTGGTGTTGCACAGATCAACCATGGTAATGTCGCGTTCAATGTTATGAGAGTAATGAACTAGAAACTTCTGGATGAGTTCAAATGTTCTAATGCCTCCTGGTAGTCGGGAAAACCATGATGTGGTTGTTCCTCCCAAGCTTTGGGGAAAAAGGCGCATTAGGTAGGTGTCTTCATATGCCACTTCAAGACAAGCAGAATGAAATTCTCTGACATGATCACGAGGATCTCCCTTTCCTCTATATTTTTTGAATTTGGGCATTTCGAATCCTCGTGGAAATGGTGGCATGTAAAGATTCCTATCAAAAGGATAGGGACAAATGTCATTGAGTGAGAATTGGTTAATCTTGACACCACTATGAAGCTCTTGGGCAAGATTCTCGACTTGTTGCTGCAACATCTCCATTTCATTTGGAGGAGGAGGTGGTGGGTTACCTCGAGGAATGTTATATCTGATGGGATCTCTACCTCTTTCCTCTTCATGGCGACTTTGTCTTTCTGATGCTTGTCTTAATTGGGCAAGATCAAAGTCTGAGGGGAGTTTGGCTCCTTCTTGAGCGAGTCTTAAGAAGTGAGCATCCGCATTGCTCCTGAGTATTTCGTCAAACAATCTGTTAAAGAGAGGGTTATGCTGAGCCCTTTCTATTGTTGCAGGAGTGGGAGTACTTGGGTTTTTGTCATCTACATTTTCTCCAAGTGCTTCTTGAAATTCATTGAGATTTTCCTCTTCTTCTTCTTCCCTTTCTATTTCTCGTTGCCTTGACTGTGATCGGGTTTGAGCCATTTTGTTTATAAGTTTTTTGTTGAAGTTGTGTGAAAATGATGATGAGTTTTTGTTTGAAATGAGAGATTGATGGTTGGTGAATTGTGTTGCATGTGGATCTCTAGCACTTTAAAGGTAGATGTAACCGAAATTCTTTTTTTTTGAATTGCTTGCTTGTTTGATAAGATTTGATGTGATAAGGTGTAGAGAAATCTGAGATGTGTTACAGATTTAACTACCTAGTAATGAGAGGATTCACTCATGAACTAGTTTTAACCTGCGTAGATATGTCTCTTAGGATGAGCTTATCCTAGATGTAGAAACAATCTAAAAAGTGATGTGAAGTGTTTGATTTCAAGCAATATCTAAAAGAGAACTTGGAACAATAACCTCTTAATGTTTTGAGAGTTGGGACAGATTGATGATGAAGTGATGATGTATGAGTGAGATGATGGATGAAAATGTTTTCAACTTCAATAAAAACTTTGTGTCACAAATGGGACAAACTCTACCTCTTCCCTTTCAGGTGTTGGAGGTATTTCTCGAGCTGTGTTGTAGGTGATGCAGACATTTGGGAAGATGTTGGGATTAATCTTTCCTCCTTGATTTTTGTGATAACTCAGAGCTCTATATTGGATAAAAGCTCTGCAGTTCAATGATTCTGAATCAAATTCGTTTGTTTTACCTTGAAGGTATAGACGCATGCAATGTAGAAAGACTCTATGGGAGACAAAGATTTGTCGATTGATATAGAAGAATTTCCTCCTTTTGATCAAAGCCTTTGAGCTTAATGGTCTTCTTTTCAAGTTGATATTCTAATGACACTTCTTCTTTCGCAAGATGTGAAGAATGGTCATAAAATTTGACTCTTTGTTGTTTGTACCTTATTTTTGGTGTTTTTGTTTGTTTTGACAGATGTTTGGTTGGATGAATACTTTGTTTTTGGGAAGTGATTTTCTGATTTTTCTTTGACAAGAAAACAAAGCAAGCACACAAACACAAGAATGTTGCCTCAAAGGCACAAATGAGTATGGGTCTGGATCAACCCAATCCTTGGACTTGTATATGACCCTTCCTTTAGATGTATTTTAAGGTGTATTTCCAAAGCCTGAAGTCGGCTCAATTTGCACTTGGTCTGTAAAACGAACACACTTCAAACACTTTTTATCCCTAAGGTCAAATGGCTAGTTGTGATAAATTTAGCCCACATCTTGATATTTCTTCGACTTTGGTACTACATACCTTATGAATCCTGTCGTGGTAGGTAAGGATGTGATATACTAAGTCTTGCACGAGCATAACAAATAGATGATCCCTATGATGGGGGAGTCACCACTTTTATCAAGCCAGAAGTGACTTTTCAAAAAGCTATGTTTCTACTCAAGGAAATATGTATGGTGAGTATCTTGGGAGCAAAACCATCTATGCTCTTGCACTAAATTATATCGCAAATATTCTCAATCAATAGAACGGGTGGGCTACTACTTAAAGGTGTTTAGTCATGTTCGATGTTTTTGGACATAAGTTCATTTTGCAGTGACTCACTTAAGAGCCTTGTAATTGGTGGTGGGGCCCATTTGTCCTTTCGGCCAGTTACACTGTAGGAACAGCTATACCCAAGGCTACAGCTTTCGCTCTCACCTGATTTCTATAGCGGCTCGAAGGATTTACCGCTCGAGGTCGTTCCCAAGAGTATCGATCCCTTAGTAGGCCTCTCTTAAAAAGATAAAATTTTTGAGTGTTACTAACACTTTTCTCTTGCACCTAGGACCACGAAAGCCAAGGGAGAGGATAGTGTGTATTAGAGGTAGGACCACTCGACTGACCTTTGTGCACAAGTGTGCCAAACACAAAAGACACTTGTTCTTTTTAATCCATCATTTCAAAATGTGGTCTAACTATTTGGAGATGTTGCTCCAACAGCCATGGTGTTCTTTTTAACTTTCAAAGGCAATGTGTTTTGTAATCTAGAATTTGGAAATCCTAGTTAACTTAATAAAAAGCACGTTTTGTTTGAAGTAAATCGCTTGCAAGAATTGGAACAAGTGGATTGTAAGTTTTTATTTGCCCAAAATTGAAGTGTGGCTTGTGATTTTTAAGTTTGATGCAAGGAAAACAAATTTGTTTGTTAATTTTAAGCACCTAAAAGACAATTTATCCTAACTAGAAAGTAATACAATTTTGTGTTTTGTCAAGTTTTTAAGCACCAAAAGACAAGTTTGTGATTTTTATGGTGAGTTTTTAACTTGCACAAACAAAAACGTGTTTAGTAAAATCGATGTTCAAGGGGGGCTTCCACAAGCCTAAGAATTTCCATTTTTGTGGTTACAAGGCGATTTGGATGACACTCTGTTACAATAGTGCTAGTCTGTGTTTAAGCAGAGGCGCTACTTAACACAAAAGCGCTTAAAGAAGGGGAGAGACAGAGAGGCAAAAGCGTTAGAAGTTTTCCAATAGTGCTATAAAAACTACGAAAGCGCTAAAACAGTTGCAAAAGCACTGAAATTTGGTCAATAGCGCTATTGTAAGAACAATAGCACTAAAAGCGTAAATGACGGTAGCGCTGGAACGTGTTCAATAGTGCTAAAGCGCAACCTGTGTGACACTTTCAACAATCAAACATGTTAGTAAAAAAAAATGATATGTTTTTTGTGCTTCGATTCATGTCGGGTTCACCAAATGATGCCCTCCTAAATGGCACAAGGTTAGCAAATGATAAATAACACAAAAGACATGAAACCGTTAGTGTTAGTCAATCAAAAACTAATCTAAAAAGGCATACTAAGAGAGATACTAAAAACATGCAAGCATATTTAACTATCAAAGCAAACATGATGAGGCATCTCCAAATACCTCCTAACATGCTCTTAGTTTCTTTCTCCCTTGTTCCTCTCCTCTCCAAGTTCCAAAATAGTGTAGCTCTCAGCAGCTTTTTGCACTATGGATGCTTATGGAGGATTGAGATTGTAGTATAGCTCTAAATGTGAAATGAAAAGCTGATACTAAACTATTGATACTAAAATGATTTATTTTATCTAAGAGGACAATACATGAGTTAATTATGCTAAAATGCTCTCTAAAAATGTCTATAGCTTAAATGCATACAAGTTTTCAGGATCTGGATTATGAAGAAATGGGCTCTATTTATAGGAAAAATGGAGCAATGGATGGTTGAGATTGAGCAATCTCAACAAGGGTCAGGATTGAATGATTTCAAATCCATGTGAGGGCTTTCAACCCAATCCCAAGATGACAAGTGTCAATGTGAGATAGGTTGAGAGGGGAGGGAATAAGCATTAAATGCTTGACATGACTTTGGGATTTAGAGTCAAGGCTGGTTGAATGAATAAACTCTTTATTCAAAAAAATAAAGCTTTTATCCAATGGATAAATTCTTGTGCAAATGTGAAATGGATGAATATGGTCAAAACAATAAATGTTTGGGGAGACAAGTTTGAAATAACCATAAATGGTTATGTAAGAGCCATAAATGGTCATGTAAGAGCCATTAGTGGTCTTGGAAGACTTTGGGGGTTAATTTGTTGAACACACAAAGCATTAAATGTTTTTCAAAGACTTTGGAGTCTTTGAGAAGTGACTCCATTTTGCTTAGGAATGTGACAATAATTAGGGGATGGATTAAGCTAATTAGGAAGGGGTTAGAAGAATCTAGAAGGGGATTAGATTTTGCAAGTGGATTTGGTGGGTGAGGGAAAATAGGATTTTATTAAAATAAAAATTCATTTATTTCAATAAATGTGTGCAAGTTGCATTTGTAGGAAAATGCAAGTGGGGTGGGGATAATGATTTAAATAAATATTTTATTTTATTTATTTAAAAGAGGAATAGGGGGATTTAATTAAATAAATAGATTTTATTTATTTAATTGATTTGAATTTGATTTAATGAATTAATTAAAATAAATTGAATAATTTATTTAATTAATAAGAGAATGTTTGGGGATGAATTAATTAAATATTAATTTAATTAACTAGTGGCTAGTGGATTTTTAATCAAATAAATAGCGAAATATTCATTTAATTAAAATGGACAGATTTGTGTGACTACAGGACCAATACAATGTCAGCAAGGACATAGCATGGACCCAAATTGGATCCTTGAACACGTAACACCACCAATTAATTCACCAAGATCATCCACAACACGCTAAACCATTGAATATGTCGCATAACACAAATAATACCACTGGACCAATAAAATCTTCAATAAAGTGCAACACGATCAACGCACTAAAACGCATAGGAAATGATCAGAGAACATCAACGTGAATTCCACCGCAATCACCACAACAACTCAGATAATAAGATTGATCATTACTTCATCACCGAAGCTCAAGAACACCAACTGAAAAACTAAAAGATACGCTTGCAAAGTTCCAAATCATGAACCATTTGATCAGAGGACACACATGAACATGCCAAACACTCTTCAAAATCCGCAACTCAAGATATAATCATTCTGGAGCAATATGGATCAAATCCGACAACTCTATGATACATAACACTGAAAAAACCAATTCACATACCATACCTCATAACTCGACCAAATCACAACATAGCATCATGAAACTCATACTCAAAACCCAATAAACTGCATCAACACATCTGCAACAGATCACCCAAACCAACTCTCTGCAACAAACCAATTCTTTGCAACACAAGAATATGTTGACATCAATGGCAACAACACATTCCAACAACTTTAATATCCAACACTTAGAATGGATCTCCAACATAGGAATAATTTTCAAACCAAATGGGGATATCCGTATTTGCATAGACTTCAGGGATTTGAACACATATCCTAAGGATGATTCCCTGCTACCCAACATTGATATCTTAGTGGATCTTATCGTGGGGCATGAGATGCTTTCCCTTATGGATGGTGTAAATATGGATATAATCAGATCGGGATTGCCAAAGAAGATTAGCATAAAATATATTTAACAACCTCTTGGAGGACCATTTGTTACTGTGTCATGTCCTTTGGCCTCAAGAATGCAGGGGCAAGATACTAACGTGCAATGATAGTTATCTTCCATTACATGATCCATATTACTTTGGAAGACTAGGTGGATGACCTTGTTGAGAAGTCAAAGACTAGAATAGAACATTTGGATGTATTGGAACACATCTTTGATAGATTAGCAAAAATATCAATTTCAACTTAATCCCAAGACGTGTGTCTTCAGTGTCACATCTACCAAACTGCTAGGATTCACTGTTTTTAGATGAGGCATTGAAATAGACCCTAGGAAAGTTAAAGCCATCATAGACATGCCTCCTCCATGCAATATCAAGCAACTATATAGTCTACAAGGAAAGTTGCAATCAATTTGACTCTTTATAACACAACTGGCCAACAACTGCCAACCATTTGATCATCTACTTTGAAAAGAGTTTTCTTTCAAATGGAGCGCCACTTGCCAATATGGCTTTCATAAGATCAAGGAATATCTTTCTAGTCAACCCATCTTGATGCCTCCTATTCTAGGAAATCCCCTAATCTTGTATATCTCAGCTACTGTAGTGGCAGTGGGGGCACTTTTTGCCCAATTAGATGAGAATGGTAAGGAAAGAGTTGTGTACTACATCAGTCGCACTTTAGTCAGTTGTGAGCTTAATTATAATCCCATGGAAAAGGCATGCCTAGCTATGGTATTTTGTTCACAGAAACTTAGGCATTACATGCTCAGTCATACAATCAAGCTCATTTGCAAGGTAGATCCCCTCAAGTACCTACTCTCTAGGACCACACTCACAAGACACATGGATAAATGGGTCATGATATTAAGTGAATTTGACATCTAGTATGTGGACCAAAGTCAATTAAGGGGAAAGTCATTGTAGATCAGCTAGCCAAGGCACCCCTAGTAGATGCACATTCATCGGTCACAAAATTTCCTAACGAACATCTTTGCAACATCACTGAGCAACCAATCTGGGAACTATACTTTGGTGGGTTTTTTACGTCACATGGATTTGGAGCAAGAATCTTGTTTGTCACCACTCAAGGTGATTATATCCCCAAGGCATTCAAATTGGCCTTCTCATGCACTAATAATATAGCTAAGTATGAAGCTCTTCTCATGAGCCTCAAAGTTGCTATCAAATGGAATATCATATAATTGCAAGTTTTTGGTGACTCCCAACTCATTATCAAATGGGTCAATGGTGAGTTTTAGACGAAGGATGATAATTTACTCCCTTACAAAGAAATGGTTGATGAATTCAAGAAATACTTTCAATCCATTCAATTTGAATAAGTTTCAAGATTATAAAGAAAAGTATTTAATGTCATGGTTACTATTGGATCTCTCCTTGATGTTCCCCATGAAGCGTCATAATATGAATTCTTAGTTGAACAACTTCACTTACCTGTTTATGAAGGACCCAAAACTGAGATGGTGTGTGAAATTACTGGTGCCTAGTCCCCTTGGTACCAAAACATCTATGCTTATCTCAAGAATGGTATCATTTCACCTCACCTCACTTGCAACCAACATCGAAACCTTATTCATCACTCCTCTCACTTAATCATCCTTGGAGATACTCTATATCACCAATGCTATCACGATGTTCTCTCTAGATGTTTAGATGTTGTAATATCAAACCTTGCATTACAAGTACATGCAAGTACTTGTGGTGCTCATATGAGTGGTATCATCTAAACAATTGTTACGAGCAGGATACTATTGGCCCACTGTAAAATTTGATGCTTGTGGGTTCGTCAAAAAATGCCTTATATAACAATAGCATGTAGATCTTATTCACGTGCTTGCATAATATTTGCAACCCATTATCACACTGTGGCCCTTTTTGTGTTGGGGTTTTGATCTCATCGGCAAGATTTCCCCTCGCTCATTAGATCAACACAAGTTCATTATCACTACCACTGAATATTTCACAAAGTGGGTTGAAGTAGTCCCACTTACCTCACCACTGGTGCCCAAATATCCAAATTCATTCTCTATCACATCATTTGTCTTTATGGAATCCCCTCCACCATTATTACTGACAATGGTACTCTATTTAAGAACAACTTTGTGAAAAAACTTTGTGATACATACCTTATCCAATGTTGATTCTCCACTCCATATTTTGCACAAGGCAATGACCAAGCTAAGACAACCAAAAAAACTCTTCTAAAATCCTCAAGAAGGTTGTTCATAATATCAATCATGATTGACACCTCCATCAAAATCCTTCCCTTTAGGTATACCACACTAATATATGTACCCCTACTAGTGCCACTCCATACTCAGTCGTGTATGGTGCCAATGCAACCTTGTCGATCGAGGTTGAGATCCCCACTTTGCATGTGTCACTTAAGCATCTAGTCACATAACTATTACCATGTGGCACGACTCACCTAGTTAGATATATTAGATGAGAAGTGACAACAGGATTATGATCACTTGTTGGTCTATCAAAATTACCTCAAGAGGAGTTATGACAAGAAATTCAACCTTATTAGCTTCAGGTTCATGACCTAGTGCTTAAAAAGAATCAGAAAGTATAACAAGATTATGAGGAGAGAGGAAAGTTCGAACCAAATCGACTAGGTCCCTATGTTATCACAACAAAATATGAGTCAAGAGCATATCAGTTGTCTATTCTAGAAGAAGAATCTTTGAGTGATCCTTTCAATATTATCCATCTGAAAAGGTTCTATGCTTGAATAATAGCAGTGTATCACACTATTCAAAAATGCCCAAAAAAAAAACAAAGAAAAATATAAAATGCAAAAAAAAAAAGTAAAGAGAAAAATTCGTCCAATGGTGAAAACTTGACAAACAAGCACCATGTGTAGGAGGTCCTTGTCATTATCCTTCTGTTCCTTGTTTCACCCCCATCGCCTCACATTCATATCATTTACATTGACTTGCCTCACCATTCCGTTTCATTTTCTTGCTCATTACATTTCATTTACATCCTATCATGATCATTATCTAGGTGTTCCATTCTCGTTGTGCATCATCATATCATCCCTTTGTCCCAACTCTTAAGCTTTGTATATTTGACTCTACATGTTAATTGGTATGGTGTTCCTATACATAGTGTCGGTCATGTGTCTCCATCTAGGATCATTTGTGCATATGTGTCCTTAGTTCCCATCCTTTGCGTCGATCTTGTGTCATCAAAACTACGTCCCTATCTAACTCGTGTCTCAAAAATCATCTTTTGATATCCTTTGAGGTTTCAAGTGTTTCATTTATCTCTTGTCATAGGAATCTTAGTTTAATATCCATCATAGGTCTTCGCAGGATGTATCCTTCCTCATATCAGACTAGTCAATCCCATCCATCAGTACTCTCTATGGTAAAAGGTACTTGAGATACTTGTTATTTGTTTGGTGCTTTGGGATATTTGTTTATCTTTATCTTGAGCCTCCTGGTTTTACCTCCTTATGGTCGCTACAATCCTTTATATCATGATGTTATATGAATGGTGAAACTAGGGGCATGGTCTTGCTTTTTTGTTTGCATGTCTTTTCTTGATGTGTCCCATGTTGTTCCCTCATGAGGTCTCAACTATCTCATGTTACACTGGGGCATATCTTCTACTTGTGGTTTTTCTAGCATCGTTTCCCTCAAAGTTCTTTGTGGATTTTTGAGATGTTAAATTAACCTTTTTGTTTGTTGTGTCGGTCCATGCATTGGCTATGAAATTACCTTGGTTCCTCATACCCTGGTGCCTCATAGTCAATACTAAACCAAAATAAGTGCTCACTACATGGAAGCTCCTTTTTATGGTCCTTTTTCTCAAGCTTTGATTTATCTCATTTCATTTTGAGCCTTCCCCTCTTTTCCATGACCCATTTCATTTCTCCCCACCTTGAATCTTCTTGGTTACAATTGTGCACATGTGTGGTCTAGTCTCGATCAAGCTATGAGTAACTTGTTGAGATCCTTTCATTTCACTCATTTCATTATTAGTCTTGCATTTTAGCATGCATTCATTTCATTCGAAATCATTTATGTGCCTTTCATTAGGTTCATTTCATTATTAGTCTTGCATTTTAGTGTGCATTCATTGCATTCATTACCATTTATGTTAAATTTATTTTCAGTTATTCCATTAGGTTTTATTAGTCTTATGGAGCTGCTTTGGTGTGTCATTTCTACAACATGATACCATCTAGTTATTTATTCATAACTTACTATAGGTCATCCATACAACATTATTGATATATAGATTATCCATCGTATATGCTTAACATCATCAACATCCATATGTAATCATATATCTCATTACATACATAACCACATCAATCAATCTCATCACCATCACACATACCACAACATATAACAAATGCATGATCATAAAGCATAACATCATGCATTATCTACATAGTCATTAAAAATCATAATCACATACATACAATCATATCACACATCATCCTACATCACATTTTGCATCACACATATCAATAACATCATCATCACATAAAATAGGCTCCCTTTTATTGATTGACCTTCATATTTTGTTGATTGACCTTTTATGAGAAATCGCTTGAGGTTTGCTCAGTTTGTGTGTTAATGGTTTTAATTACTACATGTTATGTTTTATTTGTCTGTGAAGGGTGAAAATTTGTTAATAAGGTGAATTATCGAAACTATATTCAATCTTTGGTTTTCAAAAGTTATACTATTGGTATATGTATTTAATATGTAGATTCAGACTCAGACATATACATATACATATACGCGTAGGTAATTATGAGTCATATTCAATTATGTTAATTATTCTTAATAGGATTATTTATAAGTTGGATTTTAAGACGTAACGTACTATATATCGAATGTTTATTGTCTTTCGTACAAAAAGAAATACATCTTTATTAAGCATCGTTTTGGTTACAATAATACA